>NC_079215.1:5448586-5572448 GCF_029633865.1 Lampris incognitus | reverse complement strand
AGGTGATACATTGTGATACTGTATGAAAGGTGATATATTGTGGTACTGTGAGAAAGTTGATACATTGTGATACTGTGAGAAAGTTGATACATTGTGATACTGTATGAAAGTTGATACATTGTGATACTGTAAGAAAGGTGATATATTGTGGTACTGTGAGAAAGGTGATATATTGTGATACTGTGAGAAAGGTGTTACATTGTGATACTGTAAGAAAGTTGATACATTGTGATACTGTGAGATAGGTGATATATTGTGGTTTCATAGGCCTGTGGTCTTTGGGCTTACACTACTTCCTGTCTCAGTTTACCTTGTTGGGTTGGAGTGGAAGAGTCACATGGCTGAAGATAGATTACAACACTGTTGTCTAGCGGTCCTGGGGTTACACACAACACAACTTGTTTGTCGCGAACCGTCACATGTAAACAATTAAAAATCGATATAGTGGTTTTGAGAATCGATACCGTATCACAAAAGATAATATCACAATACTCGAGTGTATCCTTATTTTCTTAAACCCATATTGTCAAATATTGCAGCATTTATGCAGGTGACATAAGTGCAAACAAAAAATAAAACAAAACTAGTGTTTCGTTTATAGACCGTGCACATAATTTCCTGTTATCTATGACATCACTGGCGCCGGCCAGGTAGTTTGTCAATGGTTTCGACTGCCCATGGTAAGCATACTAGTCCTGCAAGTTAAACCAGGAAGTAGCTCAGCAATGCGATCGACCGTTGATAATATTGCACATTTTGACAAATAACTTCTAACTTGAGCTTTTTGGTCTCACTTCCAAATGCGTGGTTTCTAATTGGGATATTTTAATCTCTTTGAAACATGTCTGACGCATGTGTTCAGTTGCCCCATAAGATGCTGTTGTGAAACTGCGTCAAGACATGGTCCCATAGCCAGAATCCCCAAAACGACGCCGGTGCGTAAAAAATGATATCATAACTTTGTATCAGAACATAATGATGCCCTTAAAATTATTCATGTCTTTATTTATACCGCCAATACAACTAACACGTCAAGCTGAAGTAAAGGGTTTTTTTCCCTTTTTAAATTTTCTGTAAACCATATAGGTACAGCTGACAAAATGAAAGAGAAAAGAAACAGCAGGCAACATTGTGAATTCTGTTGTATAAGTTGTTGAAATTGAAATAAAAACTAAGTTAAAAAAATTATATCATAATTGATATGCACAAGGATACAAACTATGAAAATAAGACCCAGGTTACAGTGGAGGCTGGCCAGTATGGGGCGCTGGGGCGGCGCCTCATTCAAATATCAAGAGATGAAAATCTACTTAAACATGTTAAATATAATTTAGTTGTATAATGCAAATAATTATGAAATGAAAGTGTTTTCAGTCTGTGAGCGCCTGTCAGCAGCATTACATATTGGTTACAAATGGTGTTTGGTTGGTTTCTGTCTGAATACATATACTTCCTGTCTGAATACATATACTTCCTGTCTGAACACATATACTCCCTGTCTGAACACATATACTCCTGTCTGAATACATATACTTCCTGTCTGAACACATATACTTCCTGTCTGAATATATATACTTCCTGTCTGAATATACACTACCGTTCAAAAGTTTGGGATCACCCAAACAATTTTGTGTTTTCCATGAAAAGTCACACTTATTCACCACCATATGTTGTGAAATGAATAGAAAATAGAGTCAAGACATTGACAAGGTTAGAAATAATGATTTGTATTTGAAATAAGATTTTTTTTTACATCAAACTTTGCTTTCGTCAAAGAATCCTCCATTTGCAGCAATTACAGCATTGCAGACCTTTGGCATTCTAGCTGTTAATTTGTTGAGGTAATCTGAGAAATTGCACCCCACGCTTCCAGAAGCAGCTCCCACAAGTTGGATTGGTTGGATGGGCACTTCTTTGAGCAGATTGAGTTTCTGGAGCATCACATTTGTGGGGTCAATTAAACGCTCAAAATGGCCAGAAAAAGAGAACTTTCATCTGAAACTCGACAGTCTATTCTTGTTCTTAGAAATGAAGGCTATTCCATGCGAGAAATTGCTAAGAAATTGAAGATTTCCTACACCGGTGTGTACTACTCCTTTCAGAGGACAGCACAAACAGGCTCTAACAGGTACTATTTAATGAAGATGCCAGTTGGGGACCTGTGAGGCGTCTGTTTCTCAAACTAGAGACTCTAATGTACTTATCTTCTTGCTCAGTTGTGCAACGCGGCCTCCCACTTCTTTTTCTACTCTGGTTAGAGCTGTTTGTGCTGTCCTCTGAAGGGAGTAGTACACACCGGTGTAGGAAATCTTCAATTTCTTAGCAATTTCTCGCATGGAATAGCCTTCATTTCTAAGAACAAGAATAGACTGTCGAGTTTCAGATGAAAGTTCTCTTTTTCTGGCCATTTTGAGCGTTAATTGACCCCACAAATGTGATGCTCCAGAAACTCAATCTGCTCAAAGAAGTGCCCATCCAACCAATCCAACTTGTGGGAGCTGCTTCTGGAAGCGTGGGGTGCAATTTCTCCAGATTACCTCAACAAATTAACAGCTAGAATGCCAAAGGTCTGCAATGCTGTAATTGCTGCAAATGGAGGATTCTTTGACGAAAGCAAAGTTTGATGTAAAAAAATCTTATTTCAAATACAAATCATTATTTCTAACCTTGTCAATGTCTTGACTCTATTTTCTATTCATTCACAACATATGGTGGTGAATAAGTGTGACTTTTCATGGAAAACACGAAATTGTTTGGGTGATCCCAAACTTTTGAACGGTAGTGTATATATACTTCCTGTCTGAATACATACACTTCCTGTCTGAATATATATATACTTCCTGTCTGAATACATATACTTCCTGTCTGAACACATATACTTCCTGTCTGAATACATATACTCCTGTCTGAATACATATACTTCCTGGGTGAATACATATACTTCCTGTCTGAATACATATACTTCCTGGGTGAGGGGTGCCGGCCAAACCATACCTTATGTAAGCTCTCAAACTTGTGGCGAGCAGGTGACCTGAGGCTGCTGTCTGATTGGTTTCTTCAGGTTTTCCAGGGGGCGCTGTTCTGTGCCGCCCCAGACACTCCCGCTTTTATTGGCAGTGAATTGGTATTGTTTTAATGTTTCTTGATCTAATGTGATTGGACAATTCTCGTGGCTGTCAATCATGTTCACACCCACCACCACGCCTCGTCTCGACTGTCAATCATCCACCGTCTACCAACCCTGATAAAGTCTATAGGCTACATGGTCCTTCTTAATAACTCTGTGACTGAGTGGACATTAAGCAGCTGTCAGGTGTGCTGCACCACGTACATTGCGGCCCCCCCCCCCCCTTAAATTTTTTTTAGCACCAGCCGCCACTGCCAGGTCAACCTTGGGGGTCGTCCCGGGTCGTCCTCGGTGTGGAGTTTGCATGTCCTCCCCGTGTCTGTGTGGGTTTCCTCCGGGGGCTCTGGTTTCCTCCCACAGGTCCACAGACATGTAGGTCAGGTGACTCGGCCGTCCTACATTGTCCCTAGGTGTGTGTGTGTGTGTGTGTTTGTGTGTGTGTGTGTGTGTGTGTGTGTGTGTGATGGCCTGGCGGCCTGTCCAGAGTGTCTCCCCGCCTGCTGCCCAATGACTGCTGGGATAGGCTCCAGCATCCTCGCGACCCCGATTGGGAAAAGTGGCTTGGATAATGGATGGATGGATGAGACCCAGGTTGCTAAAAACTGAATCATCCTGTAAATGACAATTAAAAAAAAAAACCTCCCTCTGCTCCTTTTACCAGTGAGCAATGTGTTACCCTTCCTCATCTGCTCACCTCCCCGGCCCTGAACTCCTTTTATTTCTCCCTCTCCATGCCTTCCGCTCTCCTGCTCTCTCCCCTTTCTCTGCTCCCTCTCATCCTCTCTTACTCTTACCCGCTCCCCCCTTTCGCTCTTTGCCCTCTCTCCTTCCCCTCTTACCTCTCTCTCTGTCCTCAATGATGTGGCAAAGGAATTCATCAGAGGCTGTGTGTGTGTGTGGGGGGGGGGGCGGGGGGTATCTCAGAGTTTTGCTTAGAAAAACTAGGATACAGCCATCAAAGAAAGAGCGAGGAGGAGGGATGGAGGGGAGGGAAGAGAGCAAAGGAGAGAGGAGAGCGAGGGAGAGAGAGACAAGACATAGAGACAAACGGAGAGGGCGAGAAAGAGAGAGATGTGAGTGAGGGAGTGAGAGCAAGGGAGAGACAGAAAGAGAGAGTGAGTGAGGGAGAGACAGAGAAAGAGAGAGACAAACAGAGAGGGCGAGAAAGAGAGAGAGTGAGGGAGGGAGAGACCGAGAAAGAGAGAGACAAATGGAGAGGGCGAGAAAGAGAGAGACAAATGGAGAGGGCGAGAAAGAGAGAGAGTGAGGGAGGGAGAGACCGAGAAAGAGAGAGACAAATGGAGAGGGCGAGAAAGAGAGAGAGTGAGTGAGAGACAGAGAAAGAGAGAACAAAGGAGAGACAGAAAGAGAGAGAGAGAGAGAGAGAGATAGGTGGGGGAGGGAGGTCTGAAAGGGGGAGGGCATGGTGTGTGGCTGTATGTGGCCTCTCTGTGCAGGGACAGGCCTTCCACCAGCTCGCTGGCAGCGTTTGTTCCCAGAGCTGTGGCAGATCTCAGCTTCTCATTGGCACTCATCATGTCGTCCACTCAGTGATGCTTTACTGGCACGACTGCATCAATTGCAATGTTGCCAAAGCAGGTGACAGCAAAGCAGGTCAACAGAGCACCAAACCCAAAAACAAATAAATAAATAAACAAATAAATAAATAAATAAATAGATAAATAACTGGAAAAGGGGAATAGGTAGAACTGGCAGAAACATAGAACAGCACTTGACAGCAACTGACAGTGTTTCGGTCACTCACTGACCCTCAGGCTATGGCATTCTGACACATATTGTGCTGTTAAGTGTGACCTTTGACCCTCCCCTAAAATAAGTGGCCATTGTTCTTTCTCATCCAGCAGTAGAACATTTGGACTCTGGTTTTCAAATGTCTCCTGGTGTTTCTCTCTTATGTCTGGATGTCTCACAATTTAGCAGGAAGTGCATCTGTGTCTCCGCCTCACCTGCCGTACAGGGACCACATATTCTCTGCTCTTGTGGTAGCCAAGATGTTGTGTGTGTCTGCCCTCGTCAGTGGCTAGACTGTGGTCAGTGAGCCTGTCCTTGGTAAGGACGTGTCTGTGCTGATTGTCTCTGACGGTGGACGGGACAGTCAGTCGGTTTTGTGTTCTCTTTTTAGGCCCCATAACTTTCTAACTTGTGTTGTCCTTTGGTTTCTATGTCCCAGTGTTCCCCATATGAGTTGTTGCATTGTGTGATGGTGTGGTTTCCTCTAGTCTGTGGTTGGTCAGCAGTGGTATATATCTATATCTATATCTAGATGTCTGTATCTATATCTAGAGGTCTGTATCTATATCTAGAGGTCTTATCTATATCTAGATGTCTATATCTATATCTAGAGGTCTGTATCTATATCTAGAGGTCTGTATCTATATATCTAGATGTCTGTATCTATATCTAGATGTCTGTATCTATATCTAGATGTCTGTATCTATATCTAGATGTCTCTATCTATATCTAGATGTCTGTATCTATATCTAGAGGTCTGTATCTATATCTAGATGTCTGTATCTATATCTAGATGTCTGTATCTATATCTAGAGGTCTATATCTATATCTAGAGGTCTGTATCTATATCTAGAGGTCTGTATCTATATCTAGATGTCTGTATCTATATCTAGATGTCTGTATCTATATCTAGATGTCTGTATCTATATCTAGAGGTCTGTATCTATATCTAGAGGTCTGTATCTATATGTAGATGTCTGTATCTATATCTAGATGTCTGTATCTATATCTAGATGTCTCTATCTATATCTAGATGTCTGTATCTATATCTAGAGGTCTGTATCTATATCTAGATGTCTGTATCTATATGTAGATGTCTGTATCTATATGTAGATGTCTGTATCTATATGTAGATGTCTGTATCTATATGTAGATGTCTATATCTATATCTAGATGTCTGTATCTATATCTAGAGGTCTGTATCTATATCTAGATGTCTGTATCTATATCTAGATGTCTGTATCTATATCTAGATGTCTATCTATATGTAGATGTCTGTATCTATATCTAGATGTCTGTATCTATATCTAGATGTCTGTATCTATATCTAGAGGTCTGTATCTATATCTAGATGTCTGTATCTATATGTAGATGTCTGTATCTATATGTAGATGTCTGTATCTATATCTAGATGTCTGTATCTATATCTAGAGGTCTGTATCTATATCTAGATGTCTGTATCTATATCTAGATGTCTGTATCTATATCTAGATGTCTATCTATATGTAGATGTCTGTATCTATATCTAGAGGTCTGTATCTATATCTAGATGTCTGTATCTATATCTAGAGGTCTGCATCTATATCTAGATGTCTGTATCTATATGTAGATGTCTGTATCTATATGTAGATGTCTGTATCTATATCTAGATGTCTGTATCTATATCTAGAGGTCTGTATCTATATCTAGATGTCTGTATCTATATCTAGATGTCTATATCTATATCTATATGTCTGTATCTATATCTAGATGTCTGTATCTATATCTAGATGTCTATATCTATATCTAGATGTCTATATCTATATCTAGATGTCTGTATCTATATCTAGATGTCTGTATCTATATCTAGAGGTCTGTATCTATATCTATATCTAGATGTCTTGTATCTATATCTAGGATGTCTGTATCTATATCTAGATGTCTGTATCTATATCTAGATGTCTATATCTATATCTAGATGTCTGTATCTATATCTAGATGTCTGTATCTATATCTAGAGGTCTGTATCTATATCTAGAGGTCTGTATCTATATCTAGATGTCTGTATCTATATCTAGAGGTCTGTATCTATATCTAGATGTCTGTATCTATATCTAGAGGTCTGTATCTATATCTAGATGTCTATATATCTAGAGGTCTGTATCTATATCTAGATGTCTATATCTAGATGTCTATATCTAGATGTCTGTATCTATATCTAGATGTCTGTATCTATATCTAGATGTCTATATATCTAGAGGTCTGTATCTATATCTAGATGTCTGTATCTTATCTAGAGGTCTGTATCTATATCTAGATGTCTATATATCTACATATCTGTATCTATATCTAGATGTCTGTATCTATATCTAGATGTCTGTATCTATATCTATGTCTATATCTAGATGTCTGTATCTATATCTAGAGGTCTATATCTATATCTAGATGTCTGTATCTATATCTAGATGTCTGTATCTATATCTCGAGGTCTGTATCTATATCTAGAGGTCTGTATGTATATCTAGATGTCTGTATGTATATCTAGAGGTCTGTATCTATATCTATGTCTATATCTATATCTAGATGTCTGTATCTATATCTAGATGTCTATATCTATATCTAGAGGTCTGTATCTATATCTAGATGTCTGTATCTATATCTAGATGGCTGTATCTATATCTAGATGTCCGTATCTATATCCATAGTTTCACTCGTGCACGCTCCAGAGTCCCATGCAGAAGCTGCCTGGTTTGTTTGTCGGTCTGCTGTCAGACTGCAGTATAACTGAGCTTTCCGGGGTCACTTTGCTTTGACCTGTGTTCTCTTTCTCCTTCCGAACACACACAGGAGGCGTGCAAGACTCTTTGAAGCTTCGTGCTGAATCTCGTGCACTCGTCTTTCTTTCTTCTTCTCTTTTCTTGGTTACACCTGCATGTGTGAAATGTGCCGAGTTTTGGAAAATGACAATTTCGCTAGCTACCAAAAACCGCTGGTCGCTTTCAGTTTTTTTTGTCCTTATATGAAGTTGGGAGACCGTCCTTCACCAAAACAACGACCCCAATAGGGTCGTTTGTACAAGCAGCTTATTACGACCTGTAGCTACGTTTAAAGTTAAGCGACCTCTAGCGGCCGTGCTGCCACAGCAATCTTACTTACCACACTAGACGGCGAAACAACACAAAACGCACCGACTACACATTCGGTTGTTCTCACGTTGTTTTACAAACCCACAATGCACCGAGGCGAAACGTATCTGTGGCACATCACCTGGGTCGTATCGGCTCTGTGCACAACTGGAGTCCGCCGACTTCCGCTTGGCGGACTCCAGTTGTGCGGAGGGTGCACGGCCTGTGTGGTGGGTGTGGGTTGGAGGACTCGCGTGGAGGCGTGAGGAGGAAGTGGGACGACGAGGCCGCTACCTCGTTCACGTGTGCACACATACAGGCAGCACATGTCCGCACACAGCTGCTTCTTCCACACGGACATCGTGCACATGCACACGTTTGAGTGGGTGTGCACATTCAGACACCACGCTCAGATATGCACACACACACACACACACACACACACACACACACACACACACACACACACACACACACACACACACACACACACACACACAACACCTTTGGATTTGTGCACACAGTTCTGGCATGCACACACACAGACACACGCACACCCATGTCAGCCTCTGATCATGGATGGGTGAGTGCGTGCATGCCGTGTGTGTGTGTTTGCATGTGTGGACGAGGGGACGTGTGTGTCCTATATTAAGCCCACAGTGACTCATCATCATCACAGTTCACTGTCGTTCTCCTTTCCCAGCATGCCACTGGCCTTGCTAAGTGGTGCAGCTGCTCAGGGCTTACACATGTTAACAGTGAATGAACATCTGAGACGCGCCCCACGCGTGCTCTCTCTCTCTCTCTCTCTCTCTCTCTCTCTGTCTCTCTCTGTCTCTCTCTTCTGTCTCATCTGTCTCTCTGTCTCTCTCTTCTATCCAGTCTCTCTCTCTCTCTCTCTCTCTCTCTCTCTCTCTCTCTCTCTCTCTCTCTCTGTCTCTCTGTCTCTCTGTCTCTCTCTTCTATCCCAGTCTCTCTCTCTCTCTCTCTCTGTCTCTCTGTCTCTCTCTTCTATCCCCAGTCTCTCTCTCTCTCTCTGTCTCTCTCTGTCTCTCTGTCTCTCTCTTCTATCCAGTCTCTCTCTCTCTCTCTCTCTTCTCTCTCTCCTCTCTCTCTCCTCGTCTCTCTCTCTCTCTCTCTCTCTCTCTCTCTCTCTCTCTCTCTTCTATCCCAGTCTCTCCCTCTCTCTCTTCTATCCCAGTCTCTCTCTCTCTCTCTCTGTCTCTCTGTCTCTCTCTTCTATCCCAGTCTCTCTCTCTCTCTCTCTCTCTCTCTGTCTCTCTGTCTCTCTCTTCTATCCCAGTCTCTCTCTCTCTCTCTCTCTCTCTCTCTCTCTCTCTCTCTCTCTCTCTTCTCTCTCTCTCTCTCCGTCTCCTCTCTCTCTCTCTCTCTTCTATCCCAGTCTCTCTCTCTCTCTGTCTGTCTCCATCTCTCTCTCTCTCTCTCTCTTCTATCCCAGTCTCTCTCTGTCTGTCTCCCTCGCTCTTCTATCCCAGTCCTCTCTCCTCTGTCTCTCTGTGTGTGTGTGTGTGTGTCTCTCTCTCTCTCTCTCTGTCTGTCTGTGTGTGTGTGTGTGTCTCTCTCTCTCTCTCTCTTCTATCCCAGTCTCTCTCTCTCTCTCTCTCTATCTGTCTGTGTGTGTGTGTGTGTCTCTCTCTCTCTCTTCTATCCCAGTCTCTCTCTTGTCTGGTCTGTGTGTGTGTCTCTCTCTCTTCTATCCAGTCTCTCTCTGTCTGTCTGTGTGTGTGTGTCTCTCTCTCTCTCTTCTATCCAGTCTGTGTGTGGTCTCTCTCTCTTCTATCCCAGTCTCTCTCTGTCTGTCTGTGTGTGTGTGTCTCTCTCTCTCTCTTCTATCCCAGTCTGTGTGTGTCTCTCTCTCTTCTATCCCAGTCTGTGTGTGTCTCTCTCTCTTCTATCCCAGTCTCTCTCTGTCTGTCTGTGTGTGTGTCTCTCTCTCTCTTTTCTATCCCAGTCTGTGTGTGTGTGTGTGTGTCTCTCGCTCTTCTATCCCAGTCTCTCTCTGTCTCTGTCTCCATGTCTCTCTCTCGCTCTTCTATCCCAGTCTGTGTGTGTGTGTGTGTGTGTGTCTCTCTCTCTCTCTCTATCCCAGTCTGTGTGTGTGTGTGTGTGTCTCTCTCTCTGTCTCTGTCTCCATGTCTCTCTCTCGCTCTTCTATCCCAGTCTGTGTGTGTGTGTGTGTGTGTCTCTCGCTCTTCTATCCCAGTCTCTCTCTGTCTCTGTCTCCATGTCTCTCTCTCTCGCTCTTCTATCCAGTCTCTCTCTGTCTCTGTCTCCATGTCTCTCTCTCTCGCTCTTCTATCCCAGTCTCTCTCTGTCTCTGTCTCCATGTCTCTCTCTCTCGCTCTTCTATCCCAGTCTCTCTCTGTCTCTGTCTCCATGTCCTCTCTCTCTCGCTCTTCTATCCCAGTCTCTCTCTGTCTCTGTCTCCATGTCTCTCTCTCTCGCTCTTCTATCCCAGTCTCTCTCTGTCTCTGTCTCCATGTCTCTCTCTCTCTGTCTCTGTCTCCATGTCTCTCTCTCTCGCTCTTCTATCCCAGTCTCTCTCTGTCTCTGTCTCCATGTCTCTCTCTCGCTCTTCTATCCCAGTCTGTGTGTGTGTGTGTGTGTGTGTGTGTATCTCTCTCTCTCTCTCTCTCTCCCATCCCAGTCTCTCTCTTTTGCTCTCCTGTTTTCTTGCACTTTCTCCTTTGCCCGTACTTTTCACCCCCCCCCTCATTTTCTCACTATCCCCTCATGCTGTTCTCCCTAATAAATTCCTTCTCCCAGCCTGTCCACACATCACTCACTTTCCTCCCTCTCTTCTCCCGTTTAAATCCTCCTGCCAGTTATTTAGTTTCCTGCTCTGTTCAGTGCATATGTGAATATCGCCGTGTTAAACTCGGGTAAAGGCTTTCATAGCATGTGGTGGTCATGCGGACCCTGACCCAATTTTCACTTGTAGTGCTTTCTCAGAAGGAATACGGGCGGTTCACTCAGGATAGGATGGGCAAAAAGGGCAACAAAGTGTATCAGGGAAGACGCCAAGGCACTATATGTTTTGTTTTACTAGATTGTAAGTAGGTTTTTTTGGGGGGGGGGGGGTCCCTTTGTCGCCCCAATTGTACCTGGCAATTACCCCAGATAGCAAAATTACTGTGGCCCGGACCCGTCCCACACCAACACTTTCATCCGGCCCACATACCGCGTGGAATGATGGCACTTGGGCGGTCCGCTCCTGTTGGCCAGATCTGGGCCAGAACCAAGCCATAGCAACGCCGCGTGTGCCACATATTTGCCAAAGGTGGCCCATATTTGTTTTGTGATATTTGGGCCATATTCACCATTTACCACACGGGCCACTTCAGGGTCACATCCAGACCACATGTTGCCCAGAGCACCGCATCTTTGCCAAAAAAGGCCCACATGTGATTTGGCATATTTGGGCCATATTTGCTGTTATACATGTGGGCCACTTCAGGCTCACATCCATTTTGTCAGGGCCAGAAGAAGGCCGCCAGTGCCGCATCATTGCCTGAAGTGGCCCACATCCGGATGCGACCTGGGACCCCACTCTTCCGAGCCGTCCCGGTCGCTGCTCCACCCCCTCTGCAGACTACCACATGCCTCCTCTGATACATGTGGAGTCGCCAGCCACTTCTTTTATTCTGACAGTGAGGAGTTTAGCCAGGGGGACGTAGCACGTGGAGGATCACGTTATTCCCCCCCAGTTCCCCCTCGGCACCCCGACCAACCAGAGGAGGCGCTAGTGCAGTGACCAGGACACATACCCACATCCGGCTTCCCACCCGCAGACACAGCCAATTGTGTTGGTAGGGGCGCCTGACCAAGCCGGAGGTAACACGGGGATTCGAACCGGCGATCCCTGTGTTTGTAGGCAATGTAATAGACCGCCACACCACCCCGGACGCCCCTGTAAATAGTTTAACATCACGGCCTGCCAGGCCTTCTGCGTGCAACAAATGTTGGAGGAGAAACACGCAAAACTATGGAATGACAAAGAGTGCATTTACTCACAACAAAGACCCGAGTAACAACATGTGTATAACATCATCAGGTGTGTATAACTACATCATCGGGTGTGTATAACTACATCATCGGTTGTGTATAACAACATCATCAGGTGTGTATAACTACATCATGACATCATCAGGTGTGTATAACTACATCATCAGGTGTGTATAACAACATCATCAGGTGTGTATAACTACATCATCAGGTGTGTATAACTACATCATCGGGTGTGTATAACTACATCATCGGGTGTGTATAACTACATCATCAGGTGTGTATAACTACATCATCACATCATCAGGTGTGTATAGTGTGTATAAGTACACGGACACATCAGTAGAAAACAAACAGAGAAACTGCCACACAAAACAGTGCCAAGGGAGAACAGATTTGCACATCAAGATGCAAAAGAGGAAACAAAAACTCTGCAGATAGAGAGACGGTTAATATGTTACATGCACAGGACAGGGCTGAGACCTCTAATTACGCCTCAATTGATGACCACAAGTTTGTTTCGGTGAACTAAATTCGATGACTTCAGTGAAGCAAACTGTCGTCCCCTGATGTTGTGACTGTTGTACTCGCTACCTCTTCAAGTATCTGGGAGATATTGGCTGTGCATCTCTGGCATTCTTATATATATACACACACACATATATACATATATATATATATACACACATATATACACACATATATATACGTATACACACACACACACACAGACTATATATATATATATATATATATATATATATATATAGCTGTGTGTGTGTGTAAAATGACCACAGATGTACGTGTAGACTCGCTAGCCCTTGGCTAACGGGTCGGACCCTTTAGTTGTCTGGTAAGGCGCAGTTGCCCGTGGTCTGGCCTGTCCGGGTTCGATTCCCGACCGCTACATCGGTGTCAGAAGTGGGATGTTGAGACCCGCGAGGCCAGAGGAAGGGCTGTGCGCCCAGAGGCGTGAGGCAGTTGGTATGCTGAAGTGCGGGGGGCGCAATTCCCGAAGGAGCGGGGTAGTGTAACGACCGCGCATGTGTAGACTCGCTAGCCATTAGCTAACGGGTCGGACCCCTTAGTTGACTGGTTAGCGCAGTCACCCGTGGTCCGGGCTGTCCGGGTTCGATTCCCGGCTGCGGCGGCAGTTCCCGCTCAGATAGCAGAGAATCTCTGGCCCAAATCTGCAGTTCTCTTACGGCCCCACATTCGGCCTTGAATGACGGCGTTGACTCAGGGCGAGCGTGGCTGCCTCAACTCGGCCACGCTTGGGCCACATCTGGGGCACATAGTATGTGCTGTAACCCCAAGTCAAGCCCGGTTCATTACATTTGGGCCACGTCTGGCCCACACAGCAGTTTCCAGTGCCGCGACTGGGCCGTAAGTACCACAAGACCGCACATGTCATTTCTCTGTCTTAAAAACCAAAGTATGGTGTAGTATTTCATATAGTTTGAGCAGTACTCGTCTCTCTCTCTCTCTCTCTCTCTCTCTCCTCTCTCTCTCTCTCTCTCTCTCTCTCTCTCTCTCTCTCGTAGGCACACACACACACACACACACACACACACACACACACACGTGTGTGTGTGTGCGTGCATGTCAGCTGATAGGGAAAGTAATTGCTTACTCTAAATTAGTCGGAGCAAATAGGGTGAGAATCTAATTCCACATTTATTCCAATTATCTTTAATAGGTCCCCCCTATTGTCGGATGTGTGCCGAAATTGTGCGGAAATGAATTGGGCCTGTCCGGGTTTAAAGATTAAAATGAAATACTACAACTCACAGAGGAAAGGCCTTTAATTGGGTAAACGCTTCGCTATCGGTCCCGTTTTGTTCCTCTCAAAGTCTCTTTTGTTTTGCTTTAGTTTTCGCCCCCAAAATCTTTGAAGGGTTATTTTTTCTTCTTCGTCCGTTTCTCCGTGAGAGATTTGCTTCACAAAAAACACAAAAAATGCTAAAGGATCCATGTCAGCCCAGAGAGAGTTATTTTGTCAGCTGAGATCTTCAGAGCCTGAAAATACATTAAAACGTCCTTTGTTGGGCGCTCCGGTTGGCGTGGCGGTCTATTCCGTTGCCTAGCAACACGGGGGTCGGGCCGGTTCGAATCCCCGTGTTACCTTCGGCTTGCCTCGGACGTCCCTATACAATCGGCCGTGTCTGCTGGTGGGAAGCCCGGATGTGGGTATGTGCCCTGGTCGCTGCACTAGCGCCTCCTCTGGTGGGTTGGGGCGCCTGTTCGGGGGGAAGGGGGAACTGGGGGGGACAGCGTGATCCTCCACGTGCTACGTCCCCCTGGAGAAACTCCTCACTGTCAGGTGAAAAGAAGCGGCTGGCGACTCCACATGTATGGGAGGAGGCGTGTGGTAGTCTGCAGCGGGTTGGCTCAGAAGAGTGGGGGTAATTGGCCAGATACAATTAGGGAGAAACAAAGGGGGGGGCGAAAAAAAAAGCATCCTTTGTTTAACTTGTTATAAATGCTTTTGTGAGTGGTTGTCTCTTAACAGAGGGTGTTTTCATTTCGTAGCCAAATGCTCCATGTGATCTCATCATATCACGCTGTCATTCTATGATACCCTGCTGGGACTGGGCAGTTTGCAGCCCTGAAATTGCTCTAGTGTGGAAATGTGAAAACAAGTGGCGCTGAAAGAGTATTCATGCCCATCAAAAACCATCCCTGGAAGAATTGAGGTCAAAAATAAAAAGAAATAGAACAACAAAAAAAAAAAGAAACCATTCGCTGCAGCCCAGTTATAACACATACACCGATCAGCCAAAACATTAAAACCACCTGTCTACTGCCCCTTTTCCACTACACGGTACCGGCCTCGACTCGACTCGACTCGACTCGCAGAATGTCGTTTTCCCTCACCGTAACAGTACCGCCCCAGTGTAGCTGGTCTGCATTGATTTTGGTACCCGCTCCAGTTTTTTTTTTTTTTTTGGAACATCGACAAAGGTGGTACCAGAAAAGTGGTAAGAGTTACCAAAATGCCGGTACTTTCCAGTCAGGGGCATACCAAAACAGCTCTGACCCACCAAGCCATGGACTCCACAAGCCCTCTGAAGGTGTCCTCTGGTATCTGGCACCAAGACGTTAGCAGCAGGTCCTTTAAGTCCTGTAAGTTGCGAGGTGGAGCCTCCATGGATCGGACTTGTTTTTCCAGCACATCCCACAGATGCTCGATCGGGTTGAGATCTGGGGAATTTGGAGGCCAGGGGCAACACCATGAGCTCTTTGTCATGTTCCTCAAACCCTTCCTGAACCCTTTCTGCAGTGAGGGAGCATTACCCTGCTGAAAGAGGCCGCTGCTATCAGGGAAGACCCTTACCATGAAGGGGTGTACCTGGTCTGCAGGGATTGTTTAGGATAGGATAGAGTGAGAGGATACGATGTCAAGTGAGAGAGGTAGCGATGACGGCCAGTCCTCGGTTCCTCATGCCCTGCCGTACGATGCCCGTGCCTTCCTTCCGTACCTTCACGCCTTTGCGTGTTCGTTTCCGTGTCTTTCTACTGTGGACCTGTGTTGTTCTTACTTGCTTCTTTGTTCCTGTGTTCTTGGTCGTTGCTGTGTCTACCGTATGTCTGTTTCTCTCCGTTTTCTGATCTTACTGCTCTTCGTTTGTTTCCCTATGCATCTTCTGTGTTTGCTCCGCATTCCTTTCTCTGGATCTTACGTGACTTCCGTTCTCTCTGTTCTTTTCCTTCTTGTTCCGGTTCGTGTTCGTTTCTCCTTTAGTCCTGTCGTGTACAGCTTCTGTGTGTCTCATTCTGCGATCCTTTTCTTCTGCCGTGAAGTTGTGAGCCCATTGACCCCGAACACCCCAAGAATGCCAGTGACCCAAGGATTCCCATGCAGAAACACTGCCCCGAGCATCACACTGCCTCTGCTGGCTTGCCTTCTTCCCATAGTGCATCCTGGTGCCATCTCTTCCCCAGGTAAATGATGCTGACACAGCGGGCCGTCCACATGATGTAAAAGACAACGTGATTCATCAGACCAGGCCACCTTCTTCCACTGCTCCATGGTCCAGTTCTGACGCTCACATGTCCGTCGTAGGCTCTTCCGGTGGTGGACAGGGGTCACCATGGGCTCTCTGACCGGTCTGCAGCTATGCAGCCCTCAGACACAGCAAGCTGTGTGGTGCACCGTGTGTCCTGACACCTGTCCATCATCTCCAGCTTTAACTCTTTCAGCAGTTTGAGCCGCGGTAGCTCTTCTGTGGGATCAGACCAGACGGGCTAGCCTTCACTCTACACACACATCAATGAGCTCTAGGTGCCCATGACCCTGTCGCCAGTTCACCGGTTGTCCTTCCCTGGGCCACTTTTGGTAGGTTCTGACCACTGCATACCGGGGACACCCCACAAGACCTGCCGTTTTGGAGATGTTCTGACCCAGTCGTCTAGCCATCACAGTTTGGTCCTTGTTAAAGTGGCTCAAATCCTTACGCTTGTCCATTGTTGCTGCTTCCAACACATCAATGTCAAGAACTGACTGTTCACCTGCTGCCTGATATATCCCACCCCTGGACAGGTGCCATGGTAACGAGATAATCGATGTTATTCACGGACCTGTCAGTGGTTTTAATGTTTTGGAGAGAAGAGGAATGAAAGTCAGTAGGAGCAAGACAGAATACCTATGCGTGAATGAGAGGGAGGACAGTGGGATGGTGAGGATGCAAGGAGTGGAGGTGATGAAGGAGTATGAGTTTAAATACTTGGGGTCAACTGTCCAAAGTAACGGGGAGTGCAGAAGAGAGGTGAAGAAGAGGGTGCAGGCAGGGTGGAGTGGGTGGAGAAGAGGGTCAGGAGTGATGTGTGACAGAAGGGTACCAGCAAGAGTTAAAGGGAAGGTTTACAAGATGGTAGTGAGACCAGCTATGTTGTATGGTTTGGAGACAGTGGTGCTGATGAAAAGACAGGAGG
This sequence comes from Lampris incognitus, assembly GCF_029633865.1. Lineage (NCBI taxonomy): Eukaryota > Metazoa > Chordata > Actinopteri > Lampriformes > Lampridae > Lampris > Lampris incognitus. The sequence goes on along the minus strand of NC_079215.1, from coordinate 5,555,504 downwards.
TGGAGCTGGAGGTGGCAGAGATGAAGATGATAAGATTTTCATTGGGAATAACGAAGAAGGACAGGATTAGGAACAAGTTATGTTAGCGGGACAGCTCAGGTTGGACGGTTTGGAGACAAAGCAAGAGAGGCAAGATTGAGATGGCTTGAACATGTGTGGAGGAGAGATGCTGGGTATATTGGGAGAAGGATGCTGAATATGGAGCTGCCAGGGAAGAGGAGAAGAGGAAGGCCAAAGAGGAGGTTTATGGATGTGGTGAGAGAGGAAGATGCAGAGGACAGGAAGAGAGGGAAACGGATGATCCGCTGTGGCGCCCCCTAATGGGAGCAGCGAAAGTAGTAGTAGTAGTAGATTCACTGACCTGTCAGTGGTTTTAATGTTTTGGCTGATCGGTGTGCATTTTAGCCATTTTCATAATGCAACTCATCTCATTTTAGCCCTCTAATGTTCCTCCACCTACGACTAGTTGCTATACTAACTAATAACATAACCACCTATGCTGGTTTAGATGAGGGCATATTTCAATCTCCCACCCTCAACTACCCCGTACATACCCGTACACACACACACACATACACACATAGACACTGATGTCTATGCACATGCATACCCCCGTGGAAGCTGGGACATGCTGAAGCACACATGTCCATAGTGATGTGCACACACAAAGACACATGCAGACACACACAAGTGAACTGTCTCTCACGCACACTTCAACGCACACGTTTTGCAATGACTCATTGAGTGCGTTAGGATGTTAATACTTCATAAAAGGATGTCTATCTTCTCACACTACATTAACCAATCCTTAACAGTCATGAGGTCACCCTCCGAACCAAGCTTCTGATTGGCCCGTGACAGCGAAGGGGGTCATCGAGGACTCTCCTTAGCCGACACAAATCATTCTAGAAAAGTACGGGGCGCCTCTCGTTGTAAGGATAAGTGGATGACAGTGCCGATTTGACCCCTGAGGTGCAGGTTGGTCACAGAATAATAGTATCTGTTCCACGTTTAAGCAGAATGTATAATTTAACAGGGGCAATTTGAAAGAGCGACACCACATTATAATGACCATGGAGAAGGGGGAGAGGGGGGAGGAGGGGAAAAGAGGAAGAGAAGAGTGTGCTGTGGATGGGCTGTGCAGGGAGCCTCTACAGTAGAGACAAGCGGTTGTTTTTGTTTGGCTGTTTAAGTCGTCGCCAGTTGTGTTTATCTGCATGTATGTGTGCACACATATTGGCTCGTCGTCACAGATTTCCACACTTCTGCGAGAAATTAAGTTGGACAACATTCTGTGCGGGCTTCTCTGTACTTGTGCATAGAGTTGTTGGCTAAATCAAAGGAGACTCTCCTCCACCAGAAAACGACCCCATAGGTCGTTTGTACAAGCAGCTTATTACGACCTCTAGTTACGTTTTACAGTTCAGCGACCCCTAGCGGTCGTGCTGCCCATAGCAATCTTGGTTACTATACTAGACGGCGAAACAACACAAAAACCGCACTGACTACATATTCTATTGTTGTCAAATGGTTTTTATCACTATTTGCTGACGACTTACATTTATTAGCCTGTCTATGAGGCGTTGTAAAAAGGATGTCAACAAGTAGATGAAAACCCACAATGCACAGAGGCGAAAAGTATGTGTTGCCTAACTGCTGCCGCCGGGTGGGGCGCTACTTTACGAAACGCTCCTGTGTGTCGCAGTAGAGGGTATACGACCTATGTGGTCGTATGGGTTGGAGGACTTGTAGGAGACTCCTGCCGCCAGTAGGGGTGCTAATTTAGGAAACGCTCCTGTGAGTCGTATTAGAGCAGCGGTGGCTAACTGTATGCCATGGAGAGCTGCGTGTATGCAGGTTTTCGTTCCAGCCGGACTCCACACCAGGTGATTCCACTGACACATTCTCCCTCTTTGGTTGAAGGGTTGCTAATTAGTCAAATCACCTGGTGTGGAGTCCGGCTGGAATGAAAACCTGCATACACATGGCTCTCCATGGCACATGGTTAGCCAACCCTGTATTAGAGGGTATACGACCTATGTGGTCGTATGGGTTGGAGGACTTGTAGGAGACCCCTGCCACCGGTATGGGGCGCTAATTTAGGAAACGCTCCTGTGGGTCATATTCGAGGGTATACGACCTATGTGGTCGTATGGGTTGGAGGACTTGTAGGAGACCCCTGCCACCGGTAGGGGGCGCTAATTTAGGAAACGCTCCTGTGGGTCATATTCGAGGGTATACGACCTATGTGGTCGTATGGGTTGGAGGACTTGTACAAAGTAAATCCTGTCTTGTGAGGAAAAAATCAGGAGGAAAATGGTATGCAGCGTGTGTTGTTGTCTGTTGAGCATCTGGCCTTAGTGAGATGTTCAACACAGCTCAGCATTGCAAGAACGACAGTGACCATAAACCATTGTGCAGACTGGCGTTTTGAGATGGGACGGATCATGCAAAGGTGTTTATTGCACAGGACAACCAACGTCTTTAGGAAGACCTCACTAACCAACCAGTAAGCCAGCTAATCAGTATTTTGCAATCGTGTGTACATAAATTAGCGGGCATATATGGATTAGTATATGCAGTAGTGTACCTTGGGGTTTCAGTCAGGGCCTTAAGGAACAAACTGCCCCCCCCCCACACACACACACAATTTCTCATGTGGGTGCTGATACAGTCAACACAGCCAAATACTAAATAAACTATCACACACTATATGCACTACTGGATCGACACCAACAAGACAGCTGATCTTAAACAACCACAACTCACACCACTGTGCACTATAGCAGCCATTGCAGCACCACCATCAGATCTTCCTTTATGTCACCCAGCAACCAGATTGCACCCACACACCACATGGTACAAAAACAAAAGCAGCTACAAGAGTGCACTCAGTAGAGTGCAGCTCTCCAGCAGGCATAGCTCCTGTTCTCCGGTGCTCCAACCTGGCAACAAGCCACCCCTTTTTTCATGTTAATGTAGCGAATTCGGGAGGGGGGGCAACCGGATACTGCCACAGCCGGGACGCAAACCCGGATCTCCCGCACCGCAGGCGACTACATTAACCAGTCAACTAAAGGGTCCGACCCACTAGCCACGGGCTAGCGAGTCTAGTCGTCGTGGTCGTTACACTATCGCCCGCCTTTGGGAAGCGCGTCCCTCCACTTCAGCGTGTCAGCTCCCTCACACCTCTGGGCACATGCGCTTCCGATGGCCTCATGGCCTCACCATCCCATCTCTTACATCAGTGTAGCGAATTCGGGGGGCAGCCGGGAAACGCTGCAACCGGGATGCGAACCCGGATCTCCCGCACCACCAGCAACTAAGGTAACTAGTCGACTAAGGGTCCGACCCTTTAGTCGACTTAGTCGGACCCTTTAGTCGACTTAGTCGGACCCTTCAGTCGACTGGTTAGCGTAGTCGCCTGTGGTGCGGGCTACCCAGGTTCGCATCATGGCTGCCCCCCGAATTTGCTACCACACAAAATGAATGTAGGCAAATGACTTTCATAAAAAAACGGTAAAATAAGCATAGCTCGGCCATGGGAAATGTTTCATTGTAGCTACGGAGGTGATTTCCAGCTGTGACTGTGACTGATCCTGCTCTTGAAATTGTATTTTTATTGCGGAGTTTTAACAGAGGTGACTATGGCACTTCCGCATCTAATTCCCCTCATGATGTCAGTTAAACAAACATGGCGGCGAGGTGAATAAAGCAAATTATTTTTGGCTCAGCCGGCGTCCCTCCGGTTCTGCTGTGCCGAGATCAGCAGTGAATTATTTGCTGATTTGCGAAATACGATCGACGTCTCGTTTACTTCCAACACTCATACCCGAATACATAATGAGCACGGTCGCTGCCCGAGCTAAATCAACTGTGTGCATGTGCGCTGCGACAGCGAGCGGCGTTGGTCGAGCGAGCTAGAGAGCGAATGAAGAGGGTGAGCGGCGATAGCTGAAGGTTTTCAATCACCGCAACCACGAGAGGTCTTGATCATGCAGTCATAACCGTGCACAAAATTTAAGGCGGGTAGGTCCAGTAGTTTGGGGGATTAGCCGCGGACAGACACACGTGACCAAACGCCTGGTGGAGATAACGAGCAAGTTTCCACAGTTGACGTAGCGCTCGCCGGTCACTCGCGCAGCTTCAACGATTTCAATAAAGTGCAGCCACAATATTATCAGTGCACCACCTTCAGTTCAATAAGAAAACGTGCATGCCAACCTGGAGTTGAAGTTCCACCTCATTTGAGAGACTCGTGACAGCCTTCCCTCGCAAAATTCATCCAATAATGTAGTCCGTTTGGAAGAACGTGTAAAGAAATATGCAGATTATCCTACCAGATTCACGAAAAAACATGAGGTAGATCGGCAGCAAGGTCGGCAGTAGCTGTGAATGTGGTGGTCATTGCACTTGGTTTGCCCACAACCCGGCAAAGGCTCAAGCTCAAAGTTGACGACGACAATGGGCACCGATACATCGCAGGGCCCCTGGGACATTCTGTCTCTACACATAAACATTTGATTGGCTGATGATACTGTCACTCAAAGTTGTGATCAGTTTGCAGCTTCGGCCTTCAAGGAAAGGCTAACAATGTCTTTTCCCCCCCCCAACCGTACTTGGCCAATTACCCTACTCTTCTCATCCGGCTTCCCACCTGCAGATGCGGCCAATTGTGTCTGTAGAGACGCCCGACCAAGCCGGAGGTAACACGGGGATTTGAACCGCCGACCCCCGTGTTGGTAGGCAACCGCTACGCTACCCAGGCACTCAAGGCTAGCAATATCACTCGTGCTGGTCCAAGGAGCTGTAATGCATGCAGATGACGTAGGACATCTCTGCTCAGCCCCATGAGAAAACAAGCGGTTGAATTCAGACACGTTTCAGGCACACTTCACTTTAACTGTGAAAAACAAATTGTGATTTTGATTTTGACAGGGCCATCAGAGAAGGCCCTGATGGCCCTGGCAGCCCACCGCTGAGTATATGTGCGCATGTGTCTGCGAGGCTGAACGGTTGAGCATGCAAAGTGACAGCTATTGTTGAAGTCCCCCTTCATCTATTTATAGTGCATGTAACCTACATCGACACTGCAGGCAATTTAAGAACATTTCAGGAGTGGAGACAAAGTGCAGTTATTCGGCGAGTATGCAGCAGAAAGTAGCACAGCCACGTATGTAGGCAGCGAGGAGCAGGGACATCGAGAACGTGTTTTCCACCGAGAATAGCGAAAGGATCCGGATGATTAGCGAACTGATATTATTTGGCAACTTTTGAATGTCAGTAGCTTCCAGTCAGTGGCTGTGATATCAACTCACTTGATGAAATATTCTTTAGTGTGTGTCAATACAAGCGTCTTGCAAGACTGAATTAAATTGTTTGTTGGGGGGAGGGTTGAAGGGCCTCATGTGCAAGGGTGTGTGGCTCTTCCAGTTCACTTCTGGCCCTTTGGGTTTAGTATGTATGTGAGAAACAGAAGAGAGAAAAGAAAGAGGGGGAGGGATATAGGGAGGATAGGTACAATGACGAGATAACAGAACGACTGAAGGCAGAAAGAGAGAGAGAGAGGAGGAATGAGGGGGTCGGAGGACCTGTTCAAAAAAGGATGAGGAGACAGGGAAAAGGTGAGTCTTAAAGAAAGCGAGGGAATGGCAAAAAAAGAGGGGAGTGCGTGAGAGAGAGACGAAAAGGCAAAGAGAAAGACAATGAGGGAGGGAAGGAGAAAATGCATTTCCAGATTACATGTGCTTGTGTTTCAGCGTGGGTGGGCTAGTGTTGGACTTAGCCAGAGAGAGAGAAAGATGGAGAAAAGGTTCATCTTTCTACAGAGTTTGAGCTTGGCAGCCAGTGAGGGTGTGAATTCATGTTTTCAACAAATCGTGGACTATGGATGTAAAACGGATTGTGGATGTTAATTGATGCTGTCTGATGGAGACTTCCCTGATGATTAGGGAATCTAATACCAAACATGTCTTGGAAGATTTATTGGGAATATTTTTTTTCATTGGCTGACGGTTCACTAATTATTGCTGAGTGTATTGCAGCTGGATCTGAAAGAAATAGAGAAAAAATGAGAAAAACGGATGATTAAATGTGTTATACGTTCAAACACAGAATTATAATTGCTAAGAATTAATGACCTCAACGTGTTAATTTGTTCCTAAATGTGGGTTGTTGTGATGACTTAAACTCTTACATTAGCTTCATGCCCTTTAGCCTCAGCCCTTCTCCATACGGCTTGGTCTTTGAATTCCTTAGCTAGCTAGTTAGCCTGAGTAGCTCGCTTACTAGCTAGCTAGCTAGTAAGCGAGCTACTCAAGCAAGGCAGTTTACAACACAAGTAATGGTTAGCCACATTTAGCTAACTGCCAATTGCCTTTTCTTTTTTGTAAAAAAGCCAATGCGTTGACACAGCAGTGATAGTTTGTCACTGCCCAACCAAAATAGCACAGTATTATACCATCTATACCATATGTTTTAGATAGGCTGATATTGAATTTTCCAGGCGTTAAAGGAAGAATGAGTAGGATTTTCCTAAAAATCAAATGTATAGACTCATACAAAAATAGCCCCTCACAATCATCACTTATGACCCACTAGACGTGTTTGATGGTGTCTGTATCTGCAGAGACCCTGTCCTCTGTCTGTATTTTCTTATTTTTGCGGTGTGAGGCACGTTTCTGGGTGTTAAACCTTTGGGCAGCAGGACTCCATAAAAATGTAGCAACCAAGGTGCCAGATCAAGGTCGTAAGCACACATCCCAGATAGCAAAATTGCTGTAGCCCAGACCCGTCCCACACCCAACACTTTCATCTGCCCCACATACTGCTTGGAATGATGGCACTTGGGCGGTCCGCTCCTGTTTGCCAGATCTGGGCCAGAACCAAGCCATAGCAATGCCGCATGTGCCACATATTTGCCAAAGGTGGGCCATATTTACCACACGGGCCACTTCAGGGTCACATCCAGATCACATGTTGCCCAGAGCACCGCAGCTTTGCCAAAAAAGGCCCACATTTGATTTGGCATATTTGGGCTATATTTGCTAATGTACATGTGGGCCACTTCAGGCTCACATCCATTTTGTCAGGGCCACAAGAAGGCCATCAGTGCCGCATCATTGCCTGAAGTGGCCCATACCCGGATGGTATCTGGGAAGAGGAAGCTAGGACAATGGCGGACACACAGCAGCGAAAACACACAAATATAGTGAGGCGAAACGCCAAGCGGACAAGGCTCATTCCAAAACGAGAGTGAATCTGGGGTTGGCTTTCACCCGCTGGCGAGCACGGGAATGAAGAGCAACACGGAGTTGTCCTGTACACTGGGATGTGTTCTGGCGACTGCAGTCAGGGGGGCGTGTCCTCCTGGTGTCATTGAGCTGGGGGGGGGGGCAACTTTGAACGTTGTGTTTACAAACTGCAACCGACAAATCCCGCTCATTGTGCCTTTAAGTTTGGAAACAGTCAGCTTATTTGCAACATTCACTTACAACATTTTGTAGACGAGCATAGTTTTCCATAATAGTCCTCTTTGGAATTTAAAAGAATTTGCAGAAGTATATGAAGTTGCTAACGTCGGTGGAAGAAGGAGTAAAGACCGTATGTCTTGGATCGTTTTCAAAACGAATTCAGCGGTGGTTTGCACAAAGCTCCTCTTTCTCCCTGAAAAAGGGAAGAAGGATGTTTATTTGCAGTGTTTATGGGTTTGAATTATTAATGGCGTCGATGCTCCGTCAGTTAGCCAATAACGCTAATGTACTGATTTGTCTGTTAGCTTGCGGACAAAAAGAACACGTGTGTGTCTGTTCATGCGTGTGTTTGCATGTTTTTGTACGTGCACATGTGCATGTGTCTGCACCAGCGCATGCGGCCGAGTGCGGATGTGTGACTACTTAGGTGTGTGTGTTTGCGGGTCTGCATGTGTGTGCCGCCGTTGTGTATTCAGGGCCCAATTTGAAAGCCGGCCACTGATCTTTCATCCTTCAATCGCCAATTAACAAGGGCCTATTTAATTGCAGTGGTTTGGGAGGGCATACAATTACCACTGGAGCTGAACCAAGCTTCACACACACACACACACACACACACACACACACACACACTCAATCCCTTTTAATGAGCGGTACCATCAGCTCGTCTTTCTTCCCCTCTCTCATTTGCATTTCCTCGGCTTTTGTCTCTCTTCTCCTCCCTCGTTCCCGCCCCGCCAGGCATTACAGATTAAACTCCGTATTCCCGCGTCCCTTTTCAACACTCACGGTCAACAAGTCCTCCAACCCATGTGACCACATAGGTCGTTTGTCCTCTAATACGACCCACAGGAGCGTTTCCTAAATTAGCGCCCCTACCGGCGGCAGGGGATATGCCACAGATACTTTTCACCTCTGTGCATTGTGGGTTTTTAAAAACAGTTTGAGAACAATTGAGTGTGTAGTAAGTGCAGTTTTTTTTTGTTTCGCCGCAGTGGCGGTTGGCCAGTACGGGGCGCCACCCCCCTTCAAACATCAAGAGATGAAAATCTACTTAAATATGTTAAACATAATTTAGCTGTATAATGCAAATAATTAGCCCTGTGATGACCTGGGGGCCTGTCCAGGGTGTCTCCCTGCCTGCCGCTCAATGGCTGCTGGGATAGGCTCCAGCATCCCCGCCACCCCGAGAGCAGGATAAGCGGTGCAGATAATGGATGGATGGATGCAAATAATGATGAAATAAAAGTGTTGTCAGTCTGTGAGCGCCTGTCAGCAGCATTAAATATTGGTTCAAGTGGTATTTGGTTGATTTCTATCTGAATACATATACTTCCTGTCTGAATACATATACTTCCTGGGTGAGGGGCGCCGGCCAAATGATACCTTATGTAAGCCCTCAAACTTGTGGCGAGCAGGTGACTTGAGGCTGCTGTCTGATTGGTTTCTTCAGTTTTTCCAGGGGGCGCAGTTCTGTGCTGCCCCAGACACCCCCACTTTTATCGGCAGTGAATTGGTATTGTTTTAATGTTTTTTGATCTCATGTGATTGGACAATTCTTGTGGATGTCAGTCATGTTCACACCCACCACCACGCCTCGCCTCGACTGTCAATCATCCACCGTCTACGACCCCTGATAAAGTTTATAGGCTACATTGCCCTTCTTAATAACTCCGTGACTGTGTGGACATTAAAGCAGCTGTCAGGTGGGCTGCGCCAAGGTAAACTGCCCCCCCCCAAAAAAGTTTTTAGCACCAGCCGCCACTGTTTCGCCGTCTAGTATAGTAAGTAAGATTGCTGATGGCAGTATGACTAGACCAAGCTAGTCAAGCTAGTCAGACTAGCTTGGTCTAATCAGAAAGGCACGAACTGAGGAAGCCTCTTGGATGAGAGGCGATATATACCAAGTCCAGCTGCACTCGATTCGACTCCTTTGGATACTTTGTGTCGGCTGTTTTAAGTTGCAAGGGTGCATTCAAAAACCCTGGTTGTAAACTGTTTTCTGGCCTTGGCCTCCAAACACCTGATACAGTCTTAAATTAAGCTTAACAAATAACACAACAGGATCCCAGACAGCAGAGAATCTCTGGCCCAGATATGGCCCACATCTGCAGTTATCTTACGGCCCACATTTGGCCTTGAATGACGGCGTTGACTCAGGGTGTGTGTGGCTGCCTCAACTCAGCCGCAGGTCATGATATTTGGGCCTCCTGACCCACACAGCATGTGCCTTAACTGAAGTCAAGTCTGGCTCATTAAATTTGGGCCACATCTGGCCCACACAGTATGTGCTGTAACCCAAGCCAAGCCCGGTTCATTACATTTGGGCCAGACAAACAACACTTGCCGTAACCCAAGTCAGGCCCGGCTTATGACATTTGGGCCACGTCTGGCCCACACAACAGCTGCCAGTGCCATAACTGAGCCATAAGTAACAAAAGTGCCCCAGATTAGGCCCAAATGTGTCTGCTATCCGGGGAGCTGTGGCGCAGTGGTTAGCGCAGTTGCCTCACAGAAAGAAGGTCCTGGGTTTGAACCCTGGGTGGTCCAACCATGGGGGGGGGTCATCCCGGGTCGTCCTCTGTGTGGAGTTTGCATGCTCTCCCTGTGTCTGTGTGGGTTTCCTCCGGGTGCTCCGGTTTCCTCTGACAGTCCAAAGACATGTAGGTCAGGTGTATCAGCTGTACTAAATTGTCCCTAGGTGTGAATGTGTCAGTCCTGTGATGGTCTCCCCGCCTGCCGCGATAATGATGGATGGATGGACAACAGGAGCTGAACTGATATTTCAATATGTCAAAGTGAAAGCCAAACTCGAACCCCCAAATCGTACCGTGCCCAGAGATGACGAGAAAGTCAGGTCCCTCAAAGCTGGGGCGTCTCTCGCCGAGCCAGATTTAGCGAGCTAACTTTAGGTTTTAGGCCTGGCTTTTCTCACAACTTTGGTTCACTTTAAATTAGGGCATAACACCATGGTGACTTCCATCGCTAACATCCTCTCAGGGAAGTTCTGTTCAGGGCGGACTTTCAGATCCAAACTACCCCCCCGCCCCCCACTCACTGGTCAATTTACTGGTAGGACAATTACCTCACCGAGTGACGGCAGAGTGGGATGAACAACAAGGGATTTAAATTTCACTTTCCGGGCAGCGTTCAGTTATCCTGCCTCGATATTTTACGTGTAGACACAAAAGCCAGCGGTGAGTCCTGCCGTCAGTTCTTCCTCTCAGTGCAACACTCAGTATCTGTAAATACTGCATCAAATATATGTTCCTGTTCATTTTGTATTTTGGATACTGTACAATATTCATTTACTCTCTCTCAGATGTTCTACTTACATCAGTGTGTGGTGTTTGTGTACCATGTGACTTTCTTGAAACTCATTGGGTAAATTTGCTTTTGCCAATAAATCAGATTGTGATTATGAACCTGACGTTAACTCAGATGTCCACCCTGTGTGACCTAAATGAGTCAGAAATAATCTGCCGGGCATCCAGGTGTAGTGGTCTGTTCTGTTGCCTACCGACATGGGGGTCACCGGTTCGAATCCCCGTGTTACCTCCGGCTTGGTCGGGCATCCCTACAGACACAATTGGCCGCGTCTGTGGGTGGGAAGGCGGATGTGGGTATTTGTCCTGGTCACTGCACTAGCGCCTCCTCTGGTCGGTCGGGGGGGGGGGGACTGGGGGGAATAGCGTGATCTTCCCACGTGCTACGTCCCCCTGGTGAAACTCCTCACTGTCAGGTGAAAAGAAGTGGCTGGTGACCCCACATGTATGGGAGGAGGCATGTGGTAGTCTGCAGCCCTCCCCGGATTGGCAGAGGGGGTGGAGCAGAGACCGGGACGGCTACGAAGAGTGGGTTGATTGGACGGGTACAACTGGGGAGAAAAAGAGGGACAAATCCAAAAAAACAACAAAAAAAATCAATTTTAAACAAAACGATTATTATGATCATAAATTATCAGTAATTATATGACTGCTAACATGCTTGTACAGTATTTAATGTGCCTGTACAGTATTTTAAAGACAAAATCACAGATTTATACACACAGGTCATTTGGTGACGGGTGCATCACCAGGCTGGGCACCCTCGGTTTTATGTCTGGATTTACATTGCGGCCCTATTTTTTTGTTACTGTTACGTTACCTTTCACTGTCCTTCAAGGTTGTCCTAACTCTGCATCTCTCTCTCTCTACCTCTGCTCCTCCCTCGCTCCCTCTCTCTCTCTCTCTCCCAGGTTCCTTTAAAGGCATGTGTAAGCAGATAGATCACTTCCCAGAAGATGCTGACTACGAGGCGGACGCTGCCGAGTACTTCCTACGTGAGTCACCTCATCTTCCCGTCACACATCCGTCCACCTGTGCTGTCATCCATCCACCCATCCTTCCATCCATCTATCTAGCCATCCACCCATCCAATCAACCATCCCTTAGTCCATCCATACATTCCTCCATACGTCTGACCATCCATCCATCCTTTAAGCCATCCATCCAGTCGTTCACTATTTCCTGTCCTCCCTTGTCATCTGCATTTTGCTTTGCCTTCAGTAACAGCTTCCTCCACCAGCCCCGTGTGTCTTCACATCCTTTTCTCTTTAATTCAACCAAATCACAACGTTAAGCACTACAATCACTTCATGAGGGTCAACATACTTAAATATTATCTATATATACGTATATATATATATATCAATATATATATATATATATATATATATATATATATATATATATATATATATACGTACAACATTTTTATTGGTGACAGCGGGACAAGTACACCATAGTCATTCACATATCACCATATTTTTTGTATACTTAAACATTATCATTGACGCTACAGTTTCCTTTCTGTTTATTTCAAACCTGCTTTCAGGAGCACTGAAGTAACACATGGAAGTACATAACGATGATCATTATTGATAATTATACAATGATAATTATATTCACATTCTGGGAGGAACATTTTGTGCTACCTTAGATGTTTCTTAGAGCGACAGAGACTTTTCGATACATCAGAATTTTTTTTTGGGGTGGGGGGGTTTCCCGCTTTTTCTCTCCAATTTTTTGGCCAATTACCCTATTTTCTGAGTTGTCCCTGTCGCTGCTCCACCCCCTCTGCCGATCCGGTGGAGGGGGGGTGCAGACTACCACATGCCTCCCCCTATACATGCGGAGTCGCCAGCTGCTGCTTTTCACCTGACCGTGAGGAGTTTCACCAGGGGAACATAGCACATGGGAGGATCATGCTATCCCCCCCAGAACAGGCGGCGCCACTGACCGACCAGTGGAGGCGCTAGTGCAGCGACCATGACACATACCCACATCCGGCTTCCCACCCACAGATACGGCCAATTGTGTCTGTAGGGACGCCCGACCAAGCCGGATGTAACACGGGGACTTAAACCAGCAATCCCCGTGTTGGTAGATAAATCAGATTTTACCGATACACAAGAAATTGTATAGCAATCCCTTCTGCAAGAGCATGCAGTGATGCAGAAAGCCAGTTGGGACATAAAGCTAATAGGATATTCCGTGTCCCAACAAAATGCACCAACCTAGCACGGCTTCTGTAGACGACATCGGGCTACACCATCATGATTAACTTGCCTGTCTAACGGCATCATTCACTCAACCGCCAAAACTTGGTGTAATGGCTATCGATTGTGTGCATGCAGGCGTGTCCTTTGGGGGGGTCACTAAGTAGAAACCTTCCTTTACCAAAGTTTTGTTGAAAAAGGCCCAAGACATCATAAGAAGGTCCAACTGGGCATTTCAGGTATGTAGATATCATCCAACTCTACCTGCCTTCACTAAATGCACCACTACTATCTAAGACCTGTAGGTCAAACACTACTTTAGCACCCCCCAAACACTTTGCCCACATCTCCAAATGTCTCCCGGGGAGATACATGACCCATATTTCCGATTGGTGACCCTACAGCATTGATAACTTAGCAATTAGTTTTGAGGTTTGGAGTCATTAAACCTCCCCAGTAATAATCGATTGAAATTGAATTGTTGATTGACTCAAGTTTGCACACAAAAGTAAATTTGACTCGACGAGCTGCTTTAAAGGCCGTCTCATATCTAACAGAATTATCAAACAAGCATCTTAAACGGTGTGAGCAATTTCTGAGTAAAACAAGTAGGAGGTCCGTTCTATACAATATGCACATTAACTGCATTCACACAAGGACCATTTGGCTCTGAAACCATGCACGGGGTGAGAAATTGCACCCGAAAGTAAAAAAATAAATAAAATGGAATGCCGTACTGTTGTGTGCCAGGTGGTAACTCCTACAAACATCAGGAGTCGGATATTTTATAGCATCTAATTTGCATATTCATAATGGGGAGGCTCATTCTTATGCATACTGAGGTATGTCTGTACCCTCAATTTCCAGGGCTGTAGCTAAACATGAATATCCCATAATATGCCCCTTGCTCTCAATGAGTCAGTATTTTGTAGTTGTGTTAAAGTCCTATTCATTTTGGAGGAAATGTAGTGGATATTGAGCTAAAAAGAAAATGGCACCTCACTCAGCCTTCCTATAAAGTACAGGTACTATATAAAAAACCTCTGAGGAAGACTTCTCGGAGATAGAAACATCTTACCGGAGTCATCTTGCCAAACAAGACATTTCTCTGAAGTGTACTATTATGTCATATATAATGCGTGGCACACATACATTTAAGCTGTAGCTAGCGTCAACTTTTTAAGCTAAAAATGACACTAAGAAGCAGTAGAGAAGCAAGCTAACAGTGTAGCTAGCTTAGCTAAATTAGATGCTCGAAAGACTGTAACCTTAAAATGTGGTCCAGCATCATTCGTTCATTCATCTTCAGTCGCTGCTCCGGGGTCGGGTCCCGGTGGCAGGAAGCTAAGTAGGGCACTCCAGACCTCCCTCTCCCCAGCAACGCCCTCCAGCTCCTCTTGGGGGATCCTAAGGCGTTCCCAGGCCAGATTGGACATGTAGTCCCTCCAGCGAGTTCTGGGTCTACCCTGGGGTTTCCTCCCAGTTGGCCGTGCCTGGTAAACCTCCAAAGGAAGGCGTCCAGGAGGCATCCTAATCAGATGCCCGAACCACCTCAACTGGCTCCTTTCGACACGAAGGAGCAGCGGCTCTACTCCGAGCTCCCTCCAGATTTCCAATCTCCTCACCCTATCTCTAAGGTGGAGCCCAGACACCCTACGAAGGAAACACATTTCAGCCACTTGTATCTGCGATCTCACCCTTTCGGTCACTACCCAAAGCTCATGACCACAGGTGAAGGTTGGAATGAAGACTGACTGGTAGATTGAGAGCTTTTCCCTCTGGTGGTCCAGCACCCCTTTGGAAAATGTATTTATTTCATAAAACACTTAAGCAGATGGGAATTAATGTAAAGAGGGTTCTTTTGAGACTTCTGAAGTTTTCAGGAGTTACGCAACAGTAAGACGTTAGACTTTCCTGTTGTTTAACAGTTCTTCCTGGTGCATTTTCCCACCTTGACTGTGACATAAAAGCAAAATAGTCACTGTGTGAAGATAGATGTTCCATGGCCCTCTCCATCCACCCATCCATTATCCAAACTGCTTATCCTGCTCTCAGGGTCGCAGGGATGCTGGAGCCTATCCCAGCAGTCACTGGGTGGCAGGTGGGGAGACACCCTGGACAGGCCGCCAGGCCATCACAGGACCTTTTTTTAGAGATCTCGTGTCCTAGAAAGGTAACTTTTCCGAGACAAATTGCACTTTACTCAGACTGGCCTTGTTCTGCTAGATCAGTGTTTCTCAACCCAGTCCTCAAGGACCCCCTATCCTGTATATTTTCTTTGCAACCCTGAATGGGTACCTGTTTGTAGTTATTCAACCAATCAGCAATGAATTTTGTCAGATGTTGCACACCTTGCATAATTAAGTGCTGCGAGATGATTGGTTGAGTAAGTACAAGCAGGGCTACCTATGCAGGGTTACAATGAAAATCTGCAGGATAGGGGTTCCTTGAGGACTGGGTTGAGAAACACTGTGCTAGATGTTTAGCAATGCAGTGGTACCAATCTCACAAGCTTGTTTTGCTGATGAACAGATCATCAAATCATCAACGTGCTCCCTGCTGGAAAATCTAAACTCTCCAGACTTGCATGCAAAACCTGCGAGTCGACTGCTGGGGACTCTACAGAACCTTGTGGCATCCCGGTCCACATACTTGTTTTACCCTGAAGCATGAAAGCAAACCAGTACTGAGAGTCTGGGGGCACATGGACGCTGCTGCATTTGCGTAAATTGCGTAAATGCGCGTAAATTTGATCCTTCTTTACGACAGCCTCAAAACAACGTCATTAGCTGTATTTCCATCCACATTTTGAATAGATGTTAAGTTATTAATTAAATGTGGTGGAAAAAAATAAAGTGAAATAAGGTGCATTTCCATCAGATCACGTCTTACGTCACATGTTCGTACTTCCATACCCATGAAAAAGATGAACCAGTTCAGGCGAAGGAGCAGCTGATCAAGTCATTAAATTCTATTCGCATTTCTTTTTTTCTTTTTTTTTATCCAGGAAATGCGTTTCCATTGCAGTGTATCGCATTTCTCTTTCTCGCAGAAAAGGTTCATCCACCTCAAGTAAGCCCGTTAAATTGAATATGAATTTGGGGATTTTAACGGTGTCAACTAAGTCACCTGACTTCTCAGACGTGTCTCGTTTTTATAGAGAAGAGAGGTAGAGGAGTGGGACGAGGCAGGGTGAGTGATGAAGAACGTGAGGGGGAAGAGGAGAAAATAAAG
Organism: Lampris incognitus; assembly: GCF_029633865.1. Lineage (NCBI taxonomy): Eukaryota > Metazoa > Chordata > Actinopteri > Lampriformes > Lampridae > Lampris > Lampris incognitus. The sequence goes on along the minus strand of NC_079215.1, from coordinate 5,539,259 downwards.
CAACAGGCAGAGGGAGAAGGAGCAGGTAAACGAGGACAGACATGGAGAAGAGGAGGAGAGGATGAAGTTGAGTGGGGAGGAGGGTGAAGAAAGGTAAGGTGGGAGGAGGTGAAGGAGATGGCGAAAGGATGAAGAGGGACAGGAGGATAAGGAAGAAGAGAAGTCTTAAGAGGAGGAAGGAAGGAGAGGGAGAGGAGCTGAGTTAGAGAGATGGGGTAAGAGGAGTCATGGAGGAGGAAGATGAGGACAAGGAGGTTGCAGGAGGTGAGGGAGGAGAAGGAGAAGTCTTAACAGTGCAGTGCTGCCGCTCTCCCAGCGGCTTGCCAATTAGGACAGTGTTTTCTATAAATACTCGAGGCTCTGTGCTATGTGGGTCGCACCTCTCCCTCTCCTCTGTCCCTACTTTCCACCCCCCCACCTCTCTCTCTCTCTCTCCAACCATCTGTCTGTCTGTCTGTCTGCGCTGAGGCCTAGCCTGTCCGACAGCTTTTGCTAGCGCATGGTGGCAGGAGACAAGGGGTGAAAGGGCGAGGTCAACAGACGCCACAGAAGGAACCAAATTTGCCATGTCAGGAGTCTGCACAGATCTCAGAGTACGAAGTCTGGCAGAAAGTTTTCAGAGACAGTTGAAGCCGGACAATTTTGGGCCCCCAAGCATTCCCGCATCTGGTTGATTAAATCTAGAGCTGGGTTTTATCCAATTTTTTTTTAAACAACCTGGGTCTTATTTTTGAAGTTTTTGCAATCACGCATATTGGTTACATCATTTTACTCGCTGGCTTTATTCTGGGCTCAGTTTTACAGCAGCATCTTATGGGGAAACCGAACATGAGTGAAAACGAGAGCGTAAGTTCCAAGTCATTACCCAAAATATTCAATATTATCAACAGCTGATCATGTTGCTGAGCTACTTCCTGATTTAAATTGCCCCGGGGCATTGCAACTGAGACGTCATAGATAACGGGAAATGATGTTCACAGGACAAGGACAGACTTACGTCCAATTGCCCCATAAGAGGCCATTGTAAGCTGAGCCCGTGGTGGTGTCCCGTGTCCAAAATCTCCGAAATGAAGCTGCAGTGAGCAAAATGCTATCATTAATAATATGCATGGGGAAAAAAGCTACGAAAATATGACCCAGATTGCGAAAAAAAAAAAAAAGAATATTCCTCCAAAGTGACGGCACTAGCCTAGCTGACACAAACACGGGAGGAAAAAATGAACGCTGGCAACGTAGCGGCATGGGATTTTATGAGATAAACGGGATTTTTGAAGTTGGTCTCCGAAGACTTCAGTGGGCCATTTTAGAGCTTGTCAAGTGGTCCCCAGTGAATAAATAAAAAATGTGTAATTTATCTGGAAGTCATTGGTATTTGGAGTTTGGGAAGTGTCAAAGTGACCTGGTACTCTGCACGGAGAAGAACCTCGCTCATGTCAGGAGTGGAAGGAACACAGTGAGGGAATAATAAGAGTAGAGTGATGTGGAAAAGAAAATGAAGTAGAACGCACCACTTTCAAAAGTTATAAACGAGCATCCGGGTGGCGTAGCGGTCTATTCCGTTGCCTACCAACACGGGGATCGCTGGATCAAATCCTTGTATTACCTCCGGCTTGGTCGGGCGTCTCTACAGACACAGCACAGATAGCAAAATTGCTGTGGCCGGGACCCATCCCACACCCGACACTTTCATTCGGCCCACATACCGTGTGGAATGATGGCACTTGGGCGGTCTGCTCCTGTTTTCCAGATCTGGGCCAGAACCAAGCCATAGCAATGCTGCATGTGCCACATATTTGCCAAAGGTGGCCCATATTTGTTTTGTGATATTTGGGCCACATTCACCATTTGCCACACGGGCCACTTCAGGGTCACATCCACATTACATGTTGCGAGAACACCGCATCTTTCCCAAAAAAGGGCCATGTTTGATTTAACATATTTGGGCCATATTTGCTGTTATACATGTGGGCCACTTCAGGCCCACAGCCATTTTGTCAGGGCCAGAAGAAGACCATCAGTGCTGCATCATTGCCTGAAGTGGCCCACATCTGGATGCTATCTGGGAATTGGCCGTGTCTGCGGGTGGGAAGCTGGATGTGGGTGTGTGTCCTCGTCACTGCACTAGCGCCTCCTCTGGTCAGTCAGGGCGCCTGTTCAGGATGAAGGGGGAACTGGGGGGGGGGGGGATAGTGTGATCCTCCCATGTGCTACGTCCCCCTAGTGAAACTCTTCACTGTCAGGTGAAAAGAAGCGGCTGGTGACTCCACATGTATGGGAGGAGGCATGTGGTAGTCTGCAGCCCTCCCCGGATTGGCAGAGGGGGTTGAGCAGCAACCGGGACAGCTTGGAAAATAGCGTAATTTGCAGCCCCCCCCCCCAAAAAAAGTTGTAAACAAAACAGCAGGTTGCTTTTCATCTGTCCGTGCAGCGTGCACTCTGTGTGATTAGCATGTAGCATAGCGTAGCACCCACAGCCTCATGGATGTGTATGGGCCACCGTAGCTCGACAAGTTAGCACTGATACTTCCGCCCAAATGCGGCCCACATCTGCAGTTATCTTACGGCCCACATCTGGCGTTGAATGACGGCGTTGATTCAAGGTGAGTGTGGCTGCCTCAACTTAGCCACACTTGGGCCACATCTGGCCCATGTAGTATGTGCTGTAACCCAAGTCAAGCCCGGTTCATTACATTTGGGCCACGTCTAGCCCACACAGCAGTTGCCAGTGCCGTAACTGAGCCGTAAGTATCAGAAGTGCCCCAGATTAGGCCCACATGTGTCGTCTATCTGGGCAGGGTTCGGATTTGACTCCCCACTTCAGGCTGAAGATGCGGCGTGATAGACAGGACACAGAAATAGTAGACTCTACACAGCCTCTGCTGTCCTTTATAACAGTTGTGGTAGTTTTTCTTTTCTTTTTTTTAGTGGAGCAAAGAACCTGTCAGTCATTTTGGATTTGTTTTGCCCCAACAATCACTAAGCCTTGCCTCTCTTCCTCCCTGTTGCACATCACCATGGAAACCATGCGCACGTGTGTGTGTGTGTGTGTGTATGCAAGCTAGAGATGCTTTTCCAAGATTGTCCTCAATAATTCTGGTCATAGAACATCTTAAGAGCAATTTCTGACAATCCTGCTGTACGCCTGTCATGGCGCTGCAGCGTTAGAAGAGCCAGGCCTTCACGCGGCCTGATGACTCAGCACGCGGACATGTTGAAGTAAATATGGCCAACATCATGACGGACTGGAGGACGTACAAAGCACAGGCTTGGCTCCACTTTTGCAGGGATCCAGACGTGTTTGGATGGAAGCGGTATCAAGGAGTAATTGGAGGGCTTCCTGTATGAAGCAGAGCCGCGAGGTTTATCCATTTATTTATTTACTTCATTTTGACTGATTAGGGAAGGGTCTATAACTCAGTTTTAGCTTAAGTAAAATAACTTTGGCTAAGCTTTAGGATTAACTTCTCACCCCTGCAAAAACATGTGCAGTCTTAAGGCAAGTTTATTTATATTTATACTGCAGTTTGTTTCATACACAGAACAAGATAAATGGAAATTAAACAAGAAGAAGAATAAGATCATTATCCAGACCGCTTGTCCTGCTCTCAGGGTCACAGGATGCTGGAGCCTATACCAGCAGTCATTGGGCGGTAGGTGGGGAGACACCCTGGACAGGCTGCCAGGTCATCACAGGATGAATAAGATCCAGGATTGATAACAAGGGGCATCAGGGTAGCATTGCGGTCTATTCTGTTGCCTACGAACACTGGGATCACCGGTTCGAATCCCCGAGTTACTTCCGGCTTGGTTTGGCGTCCCTACAGACACAATTGGCGGCACGGTGGTGCAACGGCTAGTGCTGTCGCCTCACAGCAAGAAGGTCCTGGGTTCAAACCCCGGGGTTGTCCAACCTTGGGGGGTCATCCCAGGTCATCCTGTGTGTGGAGTTTGCATTTTCTCCCCGTGTCTGCTGTGGGTTTCCTCCGGGTGCTCTGATTTCCCCCACCATCAGAAAGACATGCATGTTCGGGTTAATACTCCTGTCTGTGCCCCTGAGCAAGGCATGGCAAGACGAACTGGAGTTGGTCCTTGGGTGCTGCACGATGGCCGCCCACTGCTCCTAGCTACACAGCTAGGATGGGTTAAATGCAGAGGGATTTCCCCACGGGGATCAATAAAGTATCTCAAAATCAAATCAAATCAAATCGGCCGTGTCTGCGGGTGGGAAGCCGGATGTGGGTATGTGTCCTGGTCGCTGCACTAGCGCCTCCTCTGGCCTGTTCCGGAGGGGAGGACTGGGGGGAATAACGCAATCCTCCCACACGCTACATCCCCCTGGCGAAAGTCCTCACTGTCAGGTGAAAAGAAGCAGCTGGTGACTCCACATGTATCGGAGGAGGCATGTGGTAGTCTGCAGCCCTCCCCGGATCAGCAGAGGGGGTGGAGCAGCGACCGGGATGGCTTGGAAGAGTGGGGTGACTGGCCAAAGTAAAATTAGGGAGAAATAAAGTAAAATTAAGTAAAAAATAAAGGAAAATAAAGGAAAATCGGGGCTTGGTCGGTAGACTAGAAAAGCGCTATATAAAATGCAATGCAATCCAAATAAGGGGGGAAATATCCTTAAAAAAAGAAAAGAAAAGATAAACAAGAGGTAAAAGTACAAGTCAAAATTCACATTAAAGTTCTGTACCCTCGCTTGAGGTGGATCAACCTCGACATGAACAAAACTGGCGACTAGTTTGCAGCGGAATCACACTCGTCAAACACAAACACCAAGCGTGAGTAGTCATGATGAGCCGTGGTCCATCTCCCCCCGTGGGTGTGACGTGTGGACATATGACGTAGCTACGGGAGCCTGCATCCGCTCCTCCGCCTGAACACATCCGATGGAAACGCGCCTCAATTCCCATGTTTTGGGGTTTTTTTCCTTTTTGCCACGTTTAATTACCCGCCTGAAACGTCTTCGCAAGTTGGATGCAACATGACTAATGTCCGCCTCTGTTGCACAACAACCACACTAGGCGGAGGACACTTCCAGTTCTCTCTCTCTCTCCATCTCCCTCTCATTCCATCTCCAAACCCAGCATCCATCTCTTTCTCTGTCTCTCCCCCGTTGCCACTCTCTCTCTGTTTCTCTCGCCCTCCATCCCCGCCCACCCTCTGTTACTTTCTCTGCTTCTCTGTCTCCCCTCCCCGAGGGCCCTTTATCTTTCTCCCCCAGTCTCTCCCTTCTGACCCATCCCATCACCCCCACTCCCCCCTCCTCTCACTCTCTCTCTCTGGGTGAATTTGCACAAGCGGTTATGTAAGGCGGCAGGCAGCCCTTCCTCCTGCAGCAGCGGCAGCGGCAGCGATATCAACAGCGGCGCTAAGTCTCTTTCGGCTGAAGACGGAGGCAGCACTCCCATCCTGCACCGCTAACCCCCGCCCAACCAGAGGGAAAGAGATAGAGAGAAGGAGGAAAAGAGAGACTGTGTCCAAAACCGCTTCCTGTTTGCGATATGCTGCACTATATTCACCTTCCTCCATTTTGTTTGCGCGTCCGGATTCTTACTGCAAAGTCCATTCGGTGTTTAATGCCTTCAGAACATTTCCACAGTGCCGCTGAAAAAGCAGCGGCTAACTCGTGGACCATGATGCACAATGCTGCAACAGTGTCCAAATTCTCCATTCACTGCTCCCAAAAGAGTACCCTATGGAATGTTCCATATGTAGGGAAACGGTGAATACGTGAGCGAGGGAACAATTCCAGACACAGAGAGAGAGATGGTGGTGAGATGTATATTAGCAGGGAGATGGTTCACACAAACATCGTGGTTGGCGTCTCTCGTGTCCGAGGATCCGTTCCAAGAGATTCAGGCGTGTGCTTAAAACGAAGACGGCTTGACAGTCCAAGGTGAGAACAGAAGCGGCTGGAGCAGCGTGGACAGGGGACAGTAGGGGGTGGATCCGTTCCGGCGGCTCTCTGTTCTTGGCGGATTTTTCGGCGGCGGCGGCGCTTTTCTTCCGCATGTGTTCGTTTGTCAGTTTCGGCCTTGATGGAGCCAGGCAGGCAGGCAGCTCTCCGGCGCTTTCGATTTTCCACTACTTTTTCCCAGTTCTTGGGGTGGATGTTGAAGGTGATCAGCGTTCCCTCGATACAGTCTAGAGCCATTCGCTAAAGCCTTGATTAAAGTGGTGATCAGGTCGCGACGCTGGTCCACACTGCCTGGCCTGGGAGGATCTAGTTCCATGGCAACACAAGAGTGAAGACGATGGGATCCGCCATGGGTTGTACCCAAGCGATGGTCAGACTGGGAGTCCGGACTGTCCACTTGTGAGCCAGGGATGTGTGAGGTTTTTATAACCACCGGTCCGCAGTCGCGTTAGGCTTTAGCCAGCTGAGCGCTGCCCAGGTTATGACAACTCCACAACTGAAGTCCGGTCAATACCGCCAGGAGGGGCCTATCCGGGGTTTGTCACGCATGCAGGAATCGGTAGCCTGTACCTTTCAGCCTACAGCACACGAAGCTTCAACAACACGAACATACACCCTTCCATTACATCCACCTGTTCGACAACCACAACACTGCTGTGTGAATGCAGAGGGCACAGTCTGCAGAAGGTGAATGATGGGTTTGTGGTGACGTACCGTTCTTTTGTTTGCATATTTCACCTTTTTTTCCCCCATTCAGGGAATTTCAACTTCCATGCTCTTCCTTACGGTCTGCTTCACCTTCCCACCAGTTACACCCATTCACGCCTGCTGTCTGGTGCTGCCACGTCTTCTATTGCAGCACTGACGGAGCAGTTTGGGAGGTTAAGCGCCTTGCTCAAGGGCATCGGAAAGGTGATTGTCAAAGCGAGGGAACGTGTGCACCTGCCCAGATTTCCCAAGTCGTCAGTTCGTGGAATACGCTTGTTAAATTCGCATCTGGGTGTGGGCCCCTTCAGGCAATGGTGCGGCACTGATGGCCTTCTTCTGGCCCTGACAAAATGGATGTGAGCTTGAAGTGGCCCACATGGATAACAGCAAATATGGCCCAAATAGGCCAAATCAAATGTGGGCCTTTTTTGGGAAAGATGCGGTGCTCTCGGCAACATGTCATCTGGATGTGACCCTGAAGTGGCCTTTGTGGTAAATAGTGAATGTGGCCCAAATACCACAAAACATACCACGTGGAATGATGGCACTTGAGCAGTCCGCTCCTGTTTGCCCGATCTGGCACCAAATTTGCCAAAGCTGCCATATCTGGGCCACTTTTGGCAAATATGTGGCACATGCGGCATTGATGTGGCTTGGTTCTGCCCCAGATCTGGCAAACAGGAGCGGACCGCCCAAGTGCCATTATTCCACATGGTATGCGGGCCGGATGAAAGAGTCAGGTGTGGGACGGGTTCGGGCCACAGCGATTTTGCTATTTCGGTTCTTCGATGCGAAGTTCAGGGCTTGAGAGTCTCCGTCTGTCTGTGCGGGTGTCTGTTTTACCGGCATGGCCGGGGCCGCCTCGCCAGGACAAATGGCGGCCAGACAAAACGAGACAAACGTCGTCCTCATTAGTCCACTGAGCTACTATAATACCCCACACATGTCTCGATCTGACACATCGCCTGCTGTCCATTGTGTATGCGCTGCTCTGGCAGCTCAAGCGAGATTGTGTTGTCTTACAAAGCGTATGCTTGCACGTGCTGTTTCTATACAAACTGTTCACATGTCGCCGCGACACACTTGTGTGCGTCCCGCACTTGCACACAAAGTGATTCAGATGATGACTAACGGCCATCTTTGCTCGCTTCCACGCTTGGAACATTGATGTGCTCCGTGCACGGACCAGATAAGATGAGGACTGTGCTGCAAAGAACACACTGCTTGTTTACCTGTGTGTGTCTTGTGTGCACATGCAAGGGCATATGTGTGTTTGTGCACGCAGGAGAAGAGGGTAGTGTCAGGACTGGTTAGCCTAGCATTGGGACTGTGCGGTCGTGGGGTGGAGTGGTGCATTTCCGCGCGAGTGTGAGTTACGGGACGTGTGCGCCCGTGTTTGCGAGTGTGCGCTTGTGTATTATCGGGGCTGCGAGCCATTGAATGGGATTAGATACGGCCGACAGCTCGGCCCGGGCCCTAACTGGCTTTCACAAGGGCGTGCTGAGACAACGAACACACACAAACTCTAAGATGTGCACATCTAAACACACACACACACACACTGACTTATCCCTTCAGCCCAACCCCTAAACCACACTCACCAGCCCATCCGCTTCGTAACATGGACACACACACACACACATTGCACAACCAGATACAGACGGGGTCCTTATTGCCTGTGAACAGTGTTTGACGTGTAGGCAGCAGACATGTTGCTGTTGCTATAATTAGACCGCCGGCTTCTCGTACATAATACCGACACGCCGCGGCGCAGCGCTGGGAGACACGTGACGTCACTGCCCGGCGACGTCATCACCCTCTGACCTCATCCCGGCTATTTCTGGTCCCGGCTGGGACACGGAGGCACACACTGATGTGCATTAGCAATACGACTGGTAGCCTACACACACTAGCTCCACCGTGTGCTCTCGCACAAACACATTTAAACGTACACACGTAGGATGTATACACACACACACACGAACACAAACCAGCTCATCCTTGCATAACCTGTGAGTGATGAAGCAATTTCTCTAACACATGCAGTACATATAGATCTCCGTCAGGGTGCATGCATGCATGCATGTGTGTGTGCCTGCACATGCACGCTCTAGTGCGTCTCACCGTGCAGTGTGCGTTATGTCATGATATGTGTGTCCATGCAAAAGTTTTCCTCCTACATTATTTGTTCCCAAATGGGACCCGAAATCTCTTAGACGCATGCGTGTCCGAGTGTGTGTGTGTTGCTGTTTCCATAGTAACACAACATTACACACATTTCATTATCCCAAAAGAAGACAATCCTCTGATACAGGTGGTGGGGCGGTTGAAACTCTTGACTACTGGGCACATGCACCTACACACACACACATACACACACAAACTCTCATACACACACAAGGGGAGAGTTACCCCCCCCCCCCCCATTCTGCTCTTTAGTCAAGATCCTACCTGCTATTATAACGCTCCATCCCCAACCTCCACTGGTGGGCCCTCCCATGTGTGTGTGTGTGTAAGAGAGAGGGAGCGAGAGAGAATGATGCAGACGGAGAGACAGACAGAGATGGACGGAGAGAGAGACAGACAGAGATGGACGGAGACAGAGACAGAGCTCCGGAGAGACAGACACAGAGAGAGAGACAGGGAGACGGAGAGAGAGAGACAGACCTACAGACAGATGGAGAGAGACGGACAGAGAGACAGACTGTGGGCAGTGTACAGTGTGTATGGGAAACACCACCACCCTTCAGCATGGGAGAGAGAGTGGGTGGGAGGCTGATCGATGAGTGGGTTCTCTGTAGTGTGTGTGTGTGTAATGTGTACATGTACCTGAGTGTGTGTTAGTGTTGGTGTTTAGCCATAACAGTGTGTGTGTGTGTGTGTGTGTGTTTGTGCGTTCTTGTGTATGTGCACATATACTTAAGTGTGTGTGTGTGTGTGTGTGTGGGGAGGTTGTGTGCACGTGTGTGTATTGTGCGTGCATGCTGGTTCAGGGGGCTCCCCGGTGGTGTCCACCCCCGCCTCCATAACTCAGCCACAATTACAAGGCTCTCCTCTGCCGCAGCTAATGAAACCATAAGTCAGCTGGATACACACACACACACACACACACACACACACACACACACACACACACACACACACACACACACACACACACGGTCACAGCACTGCAGCAGAACCAGCGGAGTGGTGGCAGGATGGAGGGAGTTGGGGTGAAAGTGTAAAGAGATGGAGCGATGGAGAAAAAGAGGGTGAGGTTGACAGCAGGAGGCAGGGAGCTGAGAAGTACTGTCAGACTGTGTGTGCGTTTGTTTGCGTGCGTGTTAGTGGGTTTGTGTGTGTGTGTGTGTGTGTTGTGGTAACACTCAAGGCTCTGAACCTGCAGCCATGTGTATAAAGTGTACTGTATCATATTACATGTGACAGGACACATGATGACAACTTCACCTGCCTCCAGTGACACTTACTCACACTGTAAAATTAAATGGTACCAGCATCTACCCTACCATCAACCCCACCATCCTGTTCCATCTACCCCACCAGCATCCACCCACCATCCTGTTCCATCTACCCCACCATCAACCACCAGCATCCACCCACCATCCTGTTCCATCTGTACCAGAACCTACCCCACCATCTGTACCAGCATCTACCCACCATCCTGTTCCATCAGCAGCAGAATCTACCCCACTATCCTGTTCCATCTGTACCAGCATCTACCCACCATCCTGTTCCATCTGCACCAGAATTTACCCCACCATCCTGTTCCATCTGCACCAGAATCTACCCCACCATCCTGTTCCATCTGCACCAGAATCTACCCCACTATCCTGTTCCATCTGTACCAGAATCTACCTCACTATCCTGTTCCATCTGTACCAGCATCTACCCACCATCCTGTTCCATCTGCACCAGCATCTACCCCACCATCCTGTTCCATCTGTACCAGCATCTACCCACCATCCTGTTCCATCTGCACCAGAATCTACCCCACCATCCTGTTCCATCTGTACCAGCATCTACCCACCATCCTGTTCCATCTGCACCAGAATCTACCCCACCATCCTGTTCCATCTGCACCAGAATCTACCCCACTATCCTGTTCCATCTGTACCAGCATCTACCCACCATCCTGTTCCATCTGCACCAGCATCTACCCCACCATCCTGTTCCATCTGCACCAGAATCTACCCCACCATCCTGTTCCATCTGCACCAGAATCTACCCCACTATCCTGTTCCATCTGCACCAGCATCTACCCACCATCCTGTTCCATCTACACCAGAATCTACCCCACCATCCTGTTCCATCTACACCAGCATCTACCCACCATCCTGTTTCACCTACAGTGGAAAAAATCTAGATAACAATGGGGGGGGGGGGGTTCATAGTTTTGATGTACCATACACAGACCGTACCCAGACAGCAGACACATTTGGGCCTAATCTGGGGCACTTTTGGTACTTACAGCTCAGTTACGGCACTGGCAACTGTTGTGTGGGCCAGACATGCCCCAAATGTCATACGCCGGGCCTGACTTGGGTTACGGCAAGTGTTGTGTGGGCCAGATGTGGCCCAAATTTAATGAGCCAGGCTTGACTTTAGTTCAGGCACATGCTGTGTGGGCCAGAAGAGGCCCGGATGTCATGAGCCGGGCCTGACTTAGGTTATGGCAAGTGTTGTGTGGGCCAGACGTGGCCCAAATTTAATGAGCCAAGCTTTACTTTAGTTCAGGCACCAGCTGTGTGGGCCAGAAGAGGCCCAAAATGCGGGCCATAAGAGAACTCCAGATGCGGGCCACATAAGGTGGACCTGTGGCTGAGTTGAGGCAGCCACACTCACCCTGAGTCAACGCCGTCATTTAAGACCAGATGTGGGCCGTAAGATAACTGCAGATGTGGGCATATTTGGGCCAAAGATTCTTTGCTATCTGGGTACTCCGCCGGGCTCCGCGCGGACTAAAATGACCCAACAGTGGACCTCAGCATACGTCCCTCCTTTCTCATATCCCTCACCAACGTCCTGGTCTCCCCCTCTCTATCCCTCCCTTCTCATATCCCTCACCAACGTGCTGGTCTCCCCCTCTCTATCCCTCCCTTCTCATATCCCTCACCAACGTGCTGGTCTCCCCCTCTCTATCCCTCCTTTCTCATATCCCTCACCAACGTGCTGGTCTCCCCCTCTCTATCCCTCCCTTCTCATATCCCTCACCAACATGCTGGTCTCCCCCTCTCTATCCCTCCCTTCTCATATCCCTCACCAACATGCTGGTCTCCCCCTCTCTATCCCTCCCTTCTCATATCCCTCACCAACGTGCTGGTCTCCCCCTCTCTATCCCTCCCTTCTCATATCCCTCACCAACATGCTGGTCTCCCCCTCTCTATCCCTCCCTTCTCATACCCCACACCAATGTGCTGGTCTCCCCCTCTCTATCCCTCCCTTCTCATATCCCTCACCAACGTGCTGGTCTCCCCCTCTCTATCCCTCCCTTCTCATATCCCTCACCGACGTGCTGGTCTCCCCCTCTCTATCCCTCCCTTCTCATATCCCTCACCAACATGCTGGTCTCCCCCTCTCTATCCCTCCCTTCTCATATCCCTCACCAACATGCTGGTCTCCCCCTCTCTATCCCTCCCTTCTCATATCCCTCACCAATGTGCTGGTCTCCCCCTCTCTATCCCTCCCTTCTCATATCCCTCACCAACATGCTGGTCTCCCCCTCTCTATCCCTCCCTTCTCATATCCCTCACCAACATGCTGGTCTCCCCCTCTCTATCCCTCCCTTCTCATATCCCTCACCAACATGCTGGTCTCCCCCTCTCTATCCCTCCCTTCTCATATCCCTCACCAATGTGCTGGTCTCCCCCTCTCTATCCCTCCCTAACGTGCTGGTCTCCCCCTCTCTATCCCTCCCTTCTCATATCCCTCACCAATGTGCTGGTCTCCCCCTCTCTATCCCTCCCTCCTCATATCCCTCACCAACATGCTGGTCTCCCCCTCTCTATCCCTTCCTTCTCATATCCCTCACCAATGATCTGGTCTCCCCCTCTCTATCCCTTCCTTCTCATATCCCTCACCAATGATCTGGTCTCCCGCTCTCTATCCCTCCCTCCTCATATCCCTCACCAACGTGCTGGTCTCCCCCTCTCTATCCCTCCCTCCTCATATCCCTCACCAACATGCTGGTCTCCCCCTCTCTATCCCTCCCTTCTCATATCCCTCACCAACATGCTGGTCTCCCCCTCTCTATCCCTTCCTTCTCATATCCCTCACCGACGTGCTGGTCTCCCCCTCTCTATCCCTCCCTTCTCATATCCCTCACCAATGTGCTGGTCTCCCCCTCTCTATCCCTCCCTAACGTGCTGGTCTCCCCCTCTCTATCCCTCCCTTCTCATATCCCTCACCAACATGCTGGTCTCCCCCTCTCTATCCCTCCCTTCTCATATCCCTCACCAACATGCTGGTCTCCCCCTCTCTATCCCTCCCTTCTCATATCCCTCACCAACGTGCTGGTCTCTCCCTCCCTTCTCATACCCCACACCGACGTGCTGGTCTCCCCCTCTCTATCCCTCCCTTCTCATATCCCTCACCGACGTGCTGGTCTCCCCCTCTCTATCCCTCCCTTCTCATATCCCTCACCAACGTGCTGGTCTCCCCCTCTCTATCCCTCCCTTCTCATATCCCTCACCGACGTGCTGGTCTCCCCCTCTCTATCCCTCCCTTCTCATATCCCTCACCAACGTGCTGGTCTCCCCCTCTCTATCCCTCCCTCCTCATATCCCTCACCAATGTGCTGGTCTCCCCCTCTCTATCCCTCCCTTCTCATATCCCTCACCAACGTGCTGGTCTCCCCCTCTCTATCCCTCCCTTCTCATATCCCTCACCGACGTGCTGGTCTCCCCCTCTCTATCCCTCCCTTCTCATATCCCTCACCAACGTGCTGGTCTCCCCCTCTCTATCCCTCCCTCCCTCATATCCCTCACCAACGTGCTGGTCTCTCCCTCCCTTCTCATATCCCTCACCAACGTGCTAGTCTCCCCCTCTCTATCCCTCCCTTCTCATATCCCTCACCAACGTGCTGGTCTCCCCCTCTCTATCCCTCCCTTCTCATATCCCTCACCAACGTGCTGGTCTCTCCCTCCCTTCTCATATCCCTCACCAACGTGCTAGTCTCCCCCTCTCTATCCCTCCCTTCGTTAAGTGGTGGAACATACCACCCCCGCAAGGTTTTTCTTCCCAACACAGCCTGGCGACAGAGCAGCTCTTCTTCCCCCTCCACAGACAGCGCCATGTTGTTTACAGTCTGTAACTTCCGGCGGAAAAGGAAAACGACGCACAAAGATTTGTGAAAATGTAGGCCTTGTGTATGCGTTGGTATGACCGGACTATGAAGAGACTAGGAAACGGTCCGTCCCACAGCGTATGCTCCCTGTACTGATAGACCATGTGAGCGCCCTTAGAATAAAGGCGACTAAACAGAACGACAAGGACAAGCTAGCTGGACAAGTGAGCAGCCCTCACCTCACTACACAACAGGTTGTACACTCACTCCACAACAGGTTGTACACTCACGACACAACAGGTTGTACACTCACTACACAACAGGTTGTGCACTCACAACACAACAGGTTGTACACTCACTACACAACAGGTTGTACACTCACATGTGCTGTTCAACTACTGTTGGAAGAAACATCAACGTGCAGGGCGTTGAAATGAGAGTTTTCCACCGCTGCACAGTCCTCGAGGTGCAGCCTGCCACCAGTTACAGCAGCGGACAGATGGACAGAAAGGACAGAGACAGAGAAGGCAAAAAAAGGAGAGAACAAGAGAACCCTAACAGAGGGAGAGAGAGACACAGTATAAGAGAAACATACAGGGGACATAAGTGTGAGGAGATATAACATTAGTTTGGTGAGCGAGAGCAAGAGAGACGGAGAGAGAGAAAGAGACAGACAGACCAAGAGAGAGACAGGGAGCAAAAGAGACACAGAGCAAGAGACTGAGAGAGAGGGAGCAAAAGAGACAGGGAGCAAAAGAGACACAGAGCAAGAGACAGAGAGAGACAGGGAGAGACAGAGCAAAAGAGACACAGAGCAAGAGACAGAGAGAGACAGGGAGAGACAGAGCAAAAGAGACACAGAGCAAGAGACAGAGAGAGACAGGGAGAGACAGAGCAAAAGAGACACAGAGAGAGACAGAGACACACACAGAGACAGAGAGAGAGAGAGAGAGAGAGAGAGAAAAGGGGAAAAGAAAGAGTGAGGAAAACAGATGGAGAAAGGAGGGTGAGACAGGAGTTAGGGAGGATATGTAGAGAGACGGATAGTTTAAGAGTTTGCGACGGGGCAAAGAAGGAGAGAGGTGGTTGGCCACAGCCTCTGTCTGCCTGTCACATTTTCTTTTCTCTCCCCCTCCCCGCCACCCAGATGTCCCTCTACAATCTTCTTTTGTCATTCTCAGCCTCCCACCGTGGCAAGACTCATCTCAGCCCTCCTCCACCCCCCATACAGTACCCCCCAGTGCATGCAGCGGAGACGCATGCTGTGTGTGTGTGTGTGTGTGTGTGCTGACCCGTGTGCATACATACGTATGTATAAGGTGATCCAGAGTTGGAGCATAAGGATAATTTGTCCTGACAGCGCATGTCACAGAGGAAGAGAGACGGGGTTAATACACTTAGGCTGGAGTGGAAGGCAGAGGAGGGGACAACGGGGAGGTGGTGGGGGGGGGGGATGTGTGTGGAGGTGATTTGGCGTAGGTCCAAGGCTGAGGTCACCTCAATATTTGAGCCGCTTCTCCGACTTGAGACTTCCAACAATACAGCAACTATAGACAAGAGGAGGAAGAAAGGAGAGAGGAAGATGTTATCATCATCATCAGCTAGAAATATCAAGAAATGCTCTCCCCCACCTTGACCAACCACTGCTTGAGTTGCTTATAAAGGATAATCCAGGAGGTGGGGCGGGTCATCTGGTAATCTGAAGGTCGCTGGTTCGATCCCCGGCTCCTGCAGAGTGTCGAAGCGTCCTTTTTTTTTCGTTTTTCCCCCTTTTTCTCCCCAATTGTATCCGGCCAATCACCCCACTCTTCCAAGCCGTCCCGGTCGCTGCTCCACCCCCTCTGCCGATCCCGGGGAGAGCTGCAGACTACCACATGCCTCCTCCCATACATGTGGAGTCACCTTCTTTTCACCTGACGGTGAGGAGTTTCACCCGGGGGACGTAGCGCGTGGGAGGATCACGCTATTCCCCCCAGTCCCCCCCCCCGAGCAGGCGCCCCGAACGACCAGAGGAGGCGCCTAGACCAGCCGGAGGTAACGGGGATTCGAACTGGCGATTCCCATGTTGGTAGGCAACGTCGAAGCGTCCTTGAGCAAAACACTGAACCCCTAACTGCTACTGATGAGCAGGCTGGCACCTTGTATAGCAGCCTCCACCCTCAGTGTATAAATGTGTGTGAGTGGGTGAATGTGAGGCATAAATTGTAAAGTGCTTGGACTGCTTGGTAGACTAGAAAAGCACTATATAAAAATACAGTCCATTTCCATTCCATTTTACCATTATACAGCCTGGGTCTTACTTTTGTAGATTTCCCCATCATGCATATCAGTTATGATATCATTTTACTCACCGGCTTCATTTTGGAGATTTTGGATACAGGACCACTGCTGGACAGAGCTTTACAATTGTGTGTTATGGTGCAACTGAACACAAGCCTCAGTTAGACTGTACAAATTTCCCCCATTACCTACAACCTCTCAGTTACACGGGGCAGGTAGTTCATCGATAGTTACAACCACCTATGGTAAGAATGGCCCGGTTGTACCTACAAATTGAACCAGGAAATAGCTCAACGATGCTCTGCCTTAGCCTGCCGCCAGTCATGCATTGCACCCTACTCCAATGCTCATCCCCGTGTGTGGTGGGTCCATGGGGTGGTGGTTCCATGTTGCTTTTTCGGGCTGGGCCCTATGGGCCAAGGCCCGGCCACCAGATGCTCGCCAGCGAGCTCCTTTGCCAAGTCTGGCTCCAGGGAGCGAATATTTTTTTCCTAGGATGAATCCGGAAAGTTCCCGCCCTCAGGCGCTAGGATTGGCCAGATCTGCCTGTCAATCAAGGCCGATGCGAACGCGCAACAACCCTCACCCTAACCCTAATCCTAGCTACGTTTGCTAGCTAACTGTTAGCCACGTTTGCCACCAAGCTAACTGTGCCAACTTAACTGTGTGTACAGTAAGCGAATATTTTTTTCCTAGGATGAATCTGGAAAGTAGGCTGACAGGCAGATCTGGCCAATCCTAGCACCTGAGGGCGGGAACTTTCCGCATTCATCCTAGGAAAAAAAAAATATTGGCCTCCGGGAAGGGGCCCCGGTTTCCCTTTTCTGGGCGAGGCGCTGTGGCTCTGCTGTTGTAATTTCACGGGGTTTCTTGGGAATCGCTCTTGGTCTGGCCCCTCCCCTGGGACCAACTTGCCTTGGGAGACCCTACCCGGAACCATTGCTAATAATTAACTTTAACCCGCACTTTTAACATCCAAATGCAGTTTTGATAATTGAGCTAAACTGGACTCGTTGAAACATGTCGGATGCTTGTGGCTAGTTACCCTGTAACGCCGTTGTAGCTGGGTCCAGTGGTGGTCCCATGTCCAAATCTCAACAGTGACGTCAACGAGTACAATCACATCATGGATGATACACATGATGACTAAAGATTACTATATTAAGACCCAAGTTTGAAAAAAAAGAACAAACAAATGTTCCTTCAGGCAAGGCATGTGATCTCAGGAAGCGGGAGTGCAGGACATGTCCTCGGTCTCTGTGTGCACATGTCCAAGTGCTCAATCATTCATCATTAAGTAATTTATGCTTGATTGCTGGACACTGTTGACAGTTGTCAATCAAACGGGTGACACAGTTTTGACAGTAAAATGCTCGGGACCGGACTTGCGGGAAATGGCGGCTGAGGAGCAGACGTGTTTGCCTCTTGTTCCCACACTTTTACACTTTTCATCCTTTCAACCACTTAATTCTTTCTCTTTCTCTTGCAACCTCGTCACAAAACAACTGAGTAACTCAAGGCCTCACGAAGAAATGACATGTAAACCCACAAAGCAGACTAAGGCTAATCACCGTTCTTCCTTTACGTCACGCTACACGGGGTAAAGACACCCGTTTGTCGTTCCCGACGTTCAGTCGGGCCCGATGCTGGAAATTCGTCGGCGGCGACGACAGAATCGTGTCAAAATTGAGCTGAAATCGTGTAGTCTGATCCCGGCATTACCCACCACAAGCCACGAGGGGGGATATCACAGAGTGGGTGAAAGAGTTTCGATGGCGACTTTTGTGAATTGTAGATGATGAGGGGATTCTGCTCAGAAAGCGGACTTTCGGAGATGACATCTTAGCTGTATGATTTCTTAATTTTCAGTCATCTGCGCGTATTCTGACCATGTGTTTACCTTTTCATTAATATCTATTCGCATAAAAAAAGAAGACAGTCGTAGGAGGAAGGAGAGAGTATTATGGGAAGGAAAAGAACTGACGAGGGCCGCCTCCCTCCATAACAATGCGGAGAACAATCAGCTAATCAATTAATCAGAGGGCAAATGGACGGACAGCTGATGGACAGACCGATAGGACAGGCAAACAGGACAGACAGATGAGCAGATAGAGATACGGAGATAGGAAGCAGCAGAGTGATGGAGAGAGGACCAATGAAGGGAGAACAGACTTGCTGTCGAACAGAGGAGAGATTCTGAAAGCAGATAGAGCAGAGAGGGGAGAGAGAAAGGAGGGGTGTAGGAGAAAAGTGACAGGAAGTGGAAAAAGAGGCTGACTTACAGCTTATGGCTCTGAGCATATCGTATCTTAACCGAAAGAGTGCATGAGCAATACCTTTGACAATATTGAGAATTACTGTGCATCAACTCATATCAGGAATAGTGTGCAGCTTGGGCGTCTGGGTAGCGTGGCGGTCTATTCCACTGCCTACCAACACGAGGAATCGCTGGTTCGAATCCCCATGTTTCCTCCGGCTTGGTCGGGCGTCCCTACAGACACAATTGGCTGTGAATGCAGGAGAGAAGCCGGATGTGGGTATGTGTCTCTTCTGGTCGGTCGGGGCGCCTGTTCGGGGGGGAGGGGGAACTGGGAGGGGGGGTAATAGCGTGATCCTCCCACGTGATATGTCCCCCTGGTGAAACTCCTCACTGTCAGGTGAAAAGAAGCAGCTGGCGACTCCACATGTATCAGAGGAGGCATGTGTGGTAGTCTGCGGCCCTCCCCAGATCGGCAGAGGGGGTGAAGCAGTGACTGGGATACAATTGGAGGGAAGGGGAGGGGGGCAAAAAAGAAAAAAGAGACGTCATATTCTGTACAGCTTTGTTTGTACTCGCCTCTTTTATCATCAAGTGAGTCGCAGTCAAAAAGAAGAGATTTTAGAATTTGAAGAACGATGCGGATCAGTGCAGCATCAGCAGTAATGCGGACGTTGTACCGGACCGTTGTGGTGAAGAGGGAGCTGAGCCGGAATCTTCATCCCAACCCTCACCTATGGTCATGAGCTTTGGGTAGTGACCGAAAGGGTGAGATCGCGAATACAAGCAGCTGAGATGAGTTTCCTCCGTAGGGTGTCTGGGCTCAGGCTTAGAGATAGGGTGAGGAGCTCGGACATCTGGAGGGTGTCTGGGCTCAGCCTTAGAGATAGGGTGAGGAGCTCGGACATCCGGAGGGAGCTCGGAGTAGAGCCGCTGCTCCTTCGCATCGAAAGGAGCCAGTTGAGGTGGTTCGGGCATCTGATTAGGATGCCTCCTGGGCGCCTTCCTTTGGAGGTTTACCGGGCACGGTCAACTGGGAGGAGACCCCGGGGTAGACCCAGAACTCAGTGGAGGGACTACATGTCCAATCTGGCCTGGGCACGCCTTGAGATCCCCCAGGAGGAGCTGGAGGGTGTTGCTGGGGAGAAGGACGTCTGGAGTGCCCTACCTAGCTTGCCACCGCGACCCGACCCCAGAGAAGGGGCTGAAGATGAGATGAGAAGAACGATACTGTTCTTTTACAACCTGGTTGTAATTGTTGTAGTTTTTGCCATCATGCAAATCCTGTTATGAAAACATTTAACCCACTGACTTCATTTTGGAGGTTTCGGCCATGGGACTGCTGCTGGACACAAGCAAGCCAAAAACATTACCAAAAAAAAAAAAAAACTATGAGAGGAAGACCCGGGTTGCAAAAGGAAATAGATCATTTCCTAAATCTGACGATGAAGCAATAATACCCAACAGATACCCAAGAAACCCAATGAAATGACACCAGCAGAGTTACAGTACCTCGCCCGCAAAGCAGGGGAAACCGGGGCCCCCTCCTGGAGTCAGACCTGGGGGGAGCTTGCCGGCAAGCCTTGGCCCAGCCTGAAAAAGAAAAAAGAACATGGCGCCACCACCCCGCGGACCCACCACACGCGGGGATGAGTATTGGGGTAGGGTGCAACGCAGGCCGGGCGGCAGGCAAAAGAGGGGACCAGGGCGTGCCGACTTCCGGCATCGCAGATCAGTCCTTGGGATGTGGAATGTCACCTCTCTGGCAGGGAGGGAGCCTGAGCTGGTGCGGGAGGTGGAGCAGTACCAGTTAGATACAGTTGGGCTCACCTCCACACATAGCATGGGCTCTGGTACCAAACTCCAGGAGAGGTGCTGGACTCATTACCCGCAATATCTTCTTCTATATCCCTGCTGATAACACACCAACTGTTTGTGTACCATCTCTCTGTGTGTGTGTGTGTGTGTGTGTGTGTGTGTGTGTGTGTGTGTGTCCAGGCGCGGTGCGAGCTTCCAGTATCTTCCCCATCCTGAGTGTGATCCTGCTCTTCATGGGAGGGCTGTGCATCGCTGCCAGCGAGTTCTACAGGTCCCGCCACAACATCATCCTGAGCGCCGGCATCCTCTTCGTCTCTGCAGGTACACTGGTGGAGAGAAATGGAGGTTGGGGGGGGGGGGGGGGGAGGCAAATTGGTCAAGTAAATACACCCATATGTTGAAGAACTCTCACACAGGTGTAGTGGCGTGTAAACACATCTGAGCACAGTTTAGCCTCCTTTTTCAGGGCGGACTTGAATCTTGGTTGCATAATTTTAGACCCCCCCCCTTTTCTCCCCGGTTGTACTTGGCCAATTACCCCACTCTTCCGAGCCGTCCCGGTCGCTGCTCCACCCCCTCTGCCGATCCGGGGCAGGCTGCAGACTACTACATGCCTCCTCCCGTACATGTGGAGTCGCCAGCCGCTTCTTTTCCCCTGACAGTGAGGAGTTTCACCAGGGGGACGTAGCGCGTGAGAGGATCACGCTATTCCCCCCAGTCCCCCCCCCTGAACAGGCGCCCCAACCCACCAGAGCAGGCGCTAGTGCAGCGACCAGGACACATACCCACATCCGGCTTCCCACCCACAGACACGGCCAATTGTGTCTGTAGGGACGCCCGGCCAAGCCGGAGGGAACACGGGGACTTGAACCGGTGATCCCCGTGTTGATAGGCAACGGAATAATCAGAATCAGAATACTTTATTATCCCCGAGGGGAAATTGGGAATAGACTGCTATGCTACCTGGACGCCCTTAGATCCCCTCTTATGATGAATCTTCCCTTCTTTAGTGGGGTCAAAGGTCATCATCACAGGATGCTTAGACCCCGCCTCCCCCATATTTTGCACCCAGGCTATACGTTGACACAACGTGGCGGATAGTTGACGCAAACAAACTTGGTTGAAACTTTGCAGCATGTTGTTGCATTTCAAGGAGTCTGGCCTGATGAGTCTCGAGACATAAAATACAACTGTGGTTATAAAAGTGTTCACCCACACGTAAACGAGGGAGGGAAATAAACAACAGGTCTGTTTGTGTGTGTTATGTGGTTATGTGTATCTTCTGTGTGTGTGTGTGTGTGGCTGAATCGTCTGGTTCTAGGCCATGGCCTACTGCAGATAACTACTTTTCCCTCTAAGAAGGAAGTGAGAGATGCAGTTCTCTCTCTGTCTCTCTCTCGCTCTCTCTGTCTGTCTGTCTCTCTTCTTGCCCTGTTGATTGGCTGGTAGAGGGGCCACTGGGATTGTGCTCTAAAAATAAGGTGTCCCTGATACTCTTCCACTCTGATCCATCCTCACATGCACTCCTCACACCTCTTTCTATTGATCTGTCTGCCTCCCTGCCTGTCTGTCTGTCTGTCTGCCTGCCTGTCTATCTGTCTGTTTGTTGCCTGTCTGTCTGTCTCTGTGTCTGCTACCTACCTGCCTGTCTGTCTGTCTGTTGCCTGCCTGCCTGCCTGCCTGTCTGTCTGTTGCCTGTCTGTCTGTCTTTCTGTTACCTGCCTGCCTGCCTGCCTGCCTGTCTGTCTGTCTGTCTGACTACCTAGCCATACAGCGTATGTATGCAACTTGCCTGTCTTCTGTCTCCACTTCATCCATCTCCGTTTGTCCGTTTATCTGAGTGATTGAGAGGTGAGGGAGGGAGATGGAGAGAGAGATTTAGAAAGAGGGAGGGAGAGAGGGAGGGGGAGAGAAGAGAGAGACAGTGTGACTAAAGGAGTGCGTTGAGGAGGAGCAGGATGCTATAGCCACATTTAACTGCCTATTTGTTGTGCCGCTTTTATCGGTCTAATGTTTCTGCTTTAAGCCCCCGACGGTCAGATCATTCTGACTCTCTCCCTCTTGATTTTGTGCTACTTTTCTTTTTTCTGTCAGGGGCTTTGGAACGGCACTGTATGAACAAAAATTGTTATTGTTATTATTATTTTCATCGTTATTATATATGGGAAGAGGAAAGATGACAGAGTTGGGGTGCTAGCCTGTACCGATGCTAGCTATGAAGACTTGCACACCCCCCCCCCTTTTTCTCCCCAGTTGTACTCGGCCAATTACCCCACTTTTCTGAGCCGTCCCGGTCGCTGCTCCACCCCCTCTGCTGATCCGGGGAGGGCTGCACCCTACCACATGCATCCTCCCATACATGTGGAGTCGCCAGCCCCTTCTTTTCACCTGACAGTGAGGAGTTTCACCAGGGGGGCGTAGCGCGTGGGAAGATCACGCTATTCCCCCCAGTCTCCCACCCCCACCCCGACCGACCAGAGGAGGCGCTAGTGCAGTGACCAGGACACATACCCACATCCGGCTTCCCACCCGCAGACACGGCCGATTGTGTCTGTAGGGACCCCCGACCAAGCCGGAGGTAACACGGGGATTCAAACTGGGACCCCTGTGTTGGTAGGCAACGGAATAGCCCGCTACACCGCCCAGACGCCCCCGACTTGCACATTCTGTTCCTCGTCGGTGTACCTGTCCCACCCTACGCCTTAAAGCTGCTACGAGCGGTGTTTTCCCTCATTAACCATGAGTCTACAGTTCTGATGTCTCTATATGACCGACGTGAGCAAACGAGACAATTAGCGAGCAGATTAGATGTTCTTATATAATAAGTCCATCTGTTTGTCTCCGGGTCGACCCCCCCCCCCCCCCCCGAAATCTGACAAACCAAATTACGGCACACAGATGGGATATATGATCACAGTTGCATACATTTCCTCATCGCTGTACATCTTGCAGACACCTGTTTTTCCACCTCTACACCTCGCTCTCTTCTCCTCAAAGCAAATATACGAGCTGCCGGAGGGTGAATAGGAGTCTTTGCAACAGGAAGCAATGCAGGGGCGTCCGGGTGGCATGGTGGTCTAGTCCGTTGCCTGCCAACATGGAGACAGCGGTTCGAATCTCCGTGTTACCTCCGGCTTGGTCGGGCGACCCTACAGACACAATTAGCTGTGTCTGCGGGCGGGAAGCCAGATGAAGGTATGTGTCCTCGTCGCTTCACTAGCGCCTCCTCTGGTCAGTCAAGGCATCTGTTCAGGGGGGAAGGGGGAAATGGGGGGGGGGGGGATCTTTGCAACAGGAAGCAATGCCTATATGAAATTAAGACGTTCCTCCGCAAAACACTACTGCTTTTGTCCACAGGGGCGCACATAGCCAAGAACAATCCCCAACTCCTCGTAGCGGCTTTAACTTTATCAGTATTGATCTAACGTGATCTAATCATGCCTCCCCCTGACTGTCACTGTTGCAGGTTTGAGTAATATCATCGGGATCATCGTGTACATATCAGCCAACGCCGGGGACCCGTCCAAGAGCGACTCCAAGAAGAACAGCTACTCCTACGGCTGGTCCTTCTACTTCGGGGCGCTCTCCTTCATCATGGCCGAGATGGTGGGCGTGCTGGCAGTGCACATGTTCATCGATCGCCACCGGGAGCTGCGCGTGGGGGCGCGGGCGGCTGACTACCTCCAGGGTGCAGCCATCACACGCATCCCCAGCTACCGCTACCGCTACCGTCGACGCTCGCGCTCCTCGTCCCGGTCCACGGACCCCTCGCACTCCCGCGAGGCCTCGCCGGTGGGCCTCAAAGCCTTCGGAGCGCTGCCCTCCACCGAGCTGTCCATGTACACGCTGCCCAAGGGTCAGACGGGCACCCCGACGGCCACCTATAACTCCACAGAGAGGGACCACAACTTCCTTCAGGTCCACAACTGCATCCAGAAGGACCTCAAAGACTCTGGTGGCCACGGCAACGCGGCTAACCGGCGCACCACGCCCGTATGAAATGAAGACAGGGAGAGTGATCTCAGACCTTAAAGGAGAGCGAGGGAAAAAGCGAGGGGGGGGGGGGGAGTGAAGGATGCGTTGAAGGATGGCAAAAGGATTGGTTGACAAAGTGACACAGGTCGATGCGGATGGATAGAGGGACGGGTTTATAACGGGGGGGGTTGGTGTGGGGGGGCAGGGGAGAGCTCAGAGCGCTCCGCAGTGCCGCCAATGATCATCAAGTTTCCATGTTGTAAAAAAAAAAAGCAAAACCACGAAAGAAAGAGAAAAAAAAATCCCTAAAAAAAGAAAAATGCATGACTTTCCCATCTACCGTTAACAAGTTTTAAACATGTTTGTAAAGATTTGAGGGGGAGGATGGGGAACGAGGAGCAGGTGGCGGATGGGAGGCAGGGGGTGGATGGGACGGGATGGAGGGAGGGGGTTGGGATGGTGGTCGTCTGTCGGGGAAAACTGAGCGGTGGGTTAGGCCAGACTGCCCCTCTAAAGGTGGGCTTTATTCATTTTTATCCCCCTCCTACAGTCGCACAGGGGGGAAAAAGCCTATGATCCTGCCCCTCACGCACCCTCCCATCCCACGAGCCGGGCTCCTCCACCCTCCCACCCAACCCGAACCAGTCCTCCCAGTCCTTTCTTAAGTTGCTGTATCCTCTTGATTTCATTCTTTCTTCGCATTGATACTGTGAACCGTTGCGGTGTGGGGATTTTAGCAGGGGGTAATTCAGGCCGCAGATGAAATATGAGTTAATATATGTATTTATTATCTATGAATATATGAATATGTATGTTAATAAATCATGACAAGACTTCCCTGGTGCAAAAAAAAACAAAACATTAATAATCAACAACAACAACAACAAGAGAGCGAGATAAAAGTGAAACTAAATTTGGTCGTCATGGAAACGAAATTCAGGAAGTGGGAAGAATCACGACAGGAAGTAGCTGAGTGGTTCAGCCGACTTGGAAAACAGACAATTGATTAGTTTTGGACACATTATCTCGATCTTTTACAAAAAAACAAAAAAAGGAAAAAGAAAAAAAAAAAACCTTTGGCCTTCCGCCGAGGCCCCGGCGGTCTTTTTTTTTGTTCGGGGGTCAACCGAAGGTGAAGCGGTCCGCCAGGATCCGGACGGGGGGGGGGGGGAGAGATGGGGGACGCAGTGTTGCTAGAGGGAAGTCCTCGGCAGGTTCGATGAAGACTGTGAACAAGGAGACGAGGCGCCGGCGCTCCCAGGGGGCCCGCGGCGGCGCCCAGGGGGCACGCGGCGGCGCCGGAGTGAATGTGGCTTTCAGTGAGGTGAAGCGAAGTGACTCCAGGAGATTAGGAAACTTAACATGCATGCTGATCAAAAATCATCCAATCTGCTTTTGAGGAAACTTCTGTTTTGAACAATGATACAATGTACGCAGGCGGGTGTAACAAAGCGGAAATCAATGTTACTGTACTGTGTCCATTTCTTTTGTTTGTTGGTTCGTTTTCTTTGAAGGGTAATAATTCGGGGTGGTGCTTCATTATATCCAAGTTAAACAGATCAAACAAACTACAAAGAAGGTATAGCGGCTTTTTTAAAGAGAAGAAAAAAAAACCCATCTCTTTTTACACCTATATATATGTACTATCATTTATTTATTTGGGTTTCCCCCCCCCCCAACTCTCACGCAGCCTTAGTCTCTTTTCGCGTCTCTTTTTATTTTCCGTTTGTTGTTTTCTCAAGAGTTTTGCGTTGTGTTGTTGTAAATGAGAATTTAAACAAACAAACAAAAAATAAGCGTAATGTCTCTTTAAGGTGCCAAAACTGAATGAATCTGAACTTGGATGCATCAAGTCCTGATGACAAATAAAAATTGGAACCCCCCTATAGGGAACAGAATGAGTCTGACATGTCCTGTGTGGTCCACCAGCGTGCAGATGAGGATCGCCGCCTTCACGTGTGTTTACGCTCGAGTCTTCGGACTGCGACGCAGGCACCAAGCGATGTAAAAGACGACAGGATTTGTTTAAGCGAGAACACAAGAACATTTCGGCCACCGCTTCCATGCTGATGAAGGGTGTAACACAATAAGTGAGCTGGAAGACGATTTGGTATCTCGCCTCGCCTCACGGCAACAAGGTCCTGGGTTCAAGATCCAGGGTAGTCCATCCTTGGGGGGTTGTCCCGGGTCTTCCTCTGTGTGGAGCTTAAATGTTCTCCCCATGTCTGCATGGGTTTCCTCCGCCCAGATAGCAGACACTTTGGGCCTAGTCTGGGGCGCTTTTGGTACTTACGGCTCAGTTACGGCACTGGCAACTGTTGTGCGGGCCAAACGCCATAAGCTGGGCCTGACTTGGGTTACGGCAAGTGTTGTGTGGGCCAAACGTGGCCCAAATGCAATGAACCAGGCTTGACCTGGGTTACAGCACATACTATGTGGGACAGATGTGGCCCAAGTGTGGCTGAGTTGAGGCAACCACACTCACCCCGAGTCAACGCCATCATTAAAGGCCAAATGTGGGCCATAAGATAACTGCAGATGTGGGCCATATTTGGGCCAAAGATTCTTTGCCATCTGGGCGGGGGCTCCGGTTTCCTCCCACAGTCCAAAGACATGTAGGTCAGGTGAATCGGCCGCACTAAATTGTCCCTGGGTGGGGATGTGTGTGTGGGCCCTGTGATGGCCCGGCGGGCTGTCCAGGGTGTCTCCCCGCCTGCCGCCCAATGGCTGCTGGGATAGGCTCGAGCATGCCCGCGACCCTGAGAGCAGGATAAGCGGTTTGGATAATGGATGGGTGGACAGTATGCCCGGACTGAACCAGCACAGGTTTGGTGCAAACAGCCTCAGTAATTCACGTAGGTCAATGGAGGTTGGGGTGACTCCACATAATGATTTGTAAATTTGTCATGGAAAAAAAAAAAAGCCAAAGCCATTATCTTATAGGCTTAATGCATTGTGTGGCATTAAGTTCGGACCAACATTGAAGCACTAATATTTTCCAACATCCCTTATTACTCATTAATCATCATGCAATCGGTACTCGTTTTACAGAAAAAAGTACAAAAGGTAGAATTCAATTTCTCTATTTTTCTCTTCAGCTTCTCTCAGCCGGTCCGATATTTTTCCCTCTCTCTCGGATACTCACGATGTCGTCAGAAACACTCATGTACATGCGGCCAATCACATCGAAGCATTGAAATATGAAACACTGCCAAGCCTCGCCTGTACTCGTCCCTCGAAGGTCAGCTTGTGAATATTCATGAGGATTAGCCTGCTCCCTCACAGTTCTTGAGGTTATGGAGGAAAGTGAAATAAAGAGCATTTGTGAATAATAAAATAAAAACCGTTTTATCACGGTTTTTATCCGTCCATCCATCCATCATCCGAACCGCTTATCCTGCTCTCAGGTGGTGGGGATGCTGGAGCCTATCCCAGCAGTCATTGGGCAGCAGGCGGGGAGACGCCCTGGACAGGCCGCCGGGCCATCACACAGCGCCCGCCCACACACATTCACACCTAGGGGCCATGTAGTCCGGCCGAGTCCCCTGACCTACATGTCTTTGGCCCGTGGGAGGAAACCGGAGCCCCCGGAGGAAACCCACGCAGACACGGGGAGGACTCGCAAACTCCACACAGAGGACGACCCCCAAGGTTGGACAACTCCGGGGCTCGAACCCGGGACCTTCTTGCTGTGAGGCGACCGCGCTAACCACCGCGCCACCGTGGTTTTTATTTGTGACGTAAACAATCCCTCCTCAGGGGGGAAAACGGTTCTTTAACGATCCTGCCAGAAACTTTGCTCTTACATATTCAACTTTCTGTGTCAGGGCTCTTCTCTGCCTTATTTCAGACCCACTTGACTCACCGCCTCACTGGCGCTCCAACGGCTTTCACTTTCAACGACTTTCACTCCCATTGTTTCAATGCTTTCCCACCAACTCGCTCTTCTCTCTCTCTCTCCTCTCTTCACCTCTCTCACCTACTCGCTCGCTCAGTCTCCCACTCACACACTTTCACTCACCCATATACACTCGGTTATTCTTTCGTTCACTCGCTCGCATGCTCGCTTTCCCTCGTTTCCCTCCGTATTTCACTCGTTTTCCTGCTCAGCTGTTCATCTTTGACTCGTCCCCCTTCGCCCACATCGTCTCCCCCTTCTCTTCTCTCGCTTCTTTTTTCCCCATACTTGTTTACTTATCATCTACACTCACTCACTCTGAAACAGGGTTCACACTATTCCACATTGTGTGTGGATGGGAGGGGGGGCGCAACCAATGACTAGGAAACAAAAAGACGTTTCATTCTACTAAGGCTGAATGAATATGAAAAATGAAAGGTAGAACATAGCACGGTGGTGCAGTGGTTAGCACGGTCGCCTCACAGCAAGAAGGTTCTGGGTTCGAGCCCCGGGGTAGTCCAACCTTGGGGGTCGTCCCGGGTCATCCTGTGTGTGGAGTTTGCATGTTCTCCCCGTGTCTGTGTGGGTTTCCTCCGGGTGCTCCGGTTTCCTCCCACAGTCCAAAGACCTGTAGGTCAGGTGACTCGGCCGTACTAAAAAACTGCCCCTCGGTATGAATGGGTTTGTGTGTTGGCCCTATGATGGCCTCGCAGCCTGTCCAGGGTGTCTCCCTGCCTGCTGCCCAATGACTGCTGGGATAGGCTCCAGCATCCCTGCCACCCTGAGAGCAGGATGAGCAGTTCTGAAAATGGACGGATGGATGGATGGAAAGGTAGAACAGAAAGTGGGAGCTTTTGGCAAATTCCCAGATTCTGACTTATTATGGCAGCATACTGGCTGTGTCGTGAGTGCACCGATAGTGACCGCTACTGAAGCGAAGCGGATAGTGACGGACACGAAGCGTGGGCCATGCATCGCACACTTGACACGTGACCAGCTCCTTTTGTGCTGCTGAGCCCAAAAGGTAGTCGAGGCAGCGCTTTCTGCACAAAAGCAAAGCTAGATTCAGATCTGACCAATTATTTCATTATATACAGACATATGAGAAATTAAAGG
The DNA here is from genome assembly GCF_029633865.1 of Lampris incognitus. NCBI lineage: Eukaryota > Metazoa > Chordata > Actinopteri > Lampriformes > Lampridae > Lampris > Lampris incognitus. Next base: position 5,510,005 of record NC_079215.1, on the reverse strand, counting down.
AAAACCCTGAATGCTTGACCCCTACAGTGAGGGGGTCCGGGGGCTCTGTTATGCTGTGGGGGGTATTTTCCTGCCATGGTTTGGGTCCACTTGTCCCCTCAGTGGGAAGGGTCACTGTAAACCCAGATAGAACCTGGATGTGGGCCACTTCAGGCAATGATGCGGCACTGATGGCCTTCTTCTAGCCCTGACAAAATGGATGTGAGCCTGAAGTGGCCCACATGGATAACAGCAAATATGGCCCAATTATGCCAAATCAAATGTGGGCCTTTTTTGGCAAAGATGCGGTGCTCTGGGCAACATGTAATGTGGATGTGACCCTGAAGTGGTCCGTGTGGTAAATAGTGAATATGGCCCAAATATCACAAACAAATATGGGCCACCTTTGGCAAATATTTGGCACATGTGGCACTGCTATGGCTTGGTTCTGGCCCGGATCTGGCAAACAGGAGCGGATCGCCCAAGTGCCATCATTCCACGCGGTATATGGGCCGGATGAAGTGTCGGGTGTGGGACGGGTCTGGGCCACAGCAATTTTGCTATCTGGGAATCAATACAAAGTTGTTCTGAATGATCACCTTTATCCTATGATGAAACATCTCCATCCTGAAGGGAGTGGTCTCTTCCAGGATGACAATGCCCCCATCCACAGGGCACGAGGGGTCAACTGAATGGTTTGACAAGTATGAAAATTATGTAAATCATATGCTACGGCCTTCACATTCACCAGATTTAAACCCATTTCAACACCTGTGGGAGGTTTTGGACCAACGTGTTAGACAGCACTCTCCGCCACCATCATCAGAACACCAAATGAGGGAATATCTTTTGGAAGAATGGTGTCCATCCCTCCATTACAGTCGAGTCTTGAGTCTGCATTTAAGGTCTTGGCTGGCTTTGGTCCGGTCATACTCGAATACTACAACCCCCACCCTCCAACTTGTTCGAGACCAGTCTCAAGTCTGCGTTTTCAAAGTCTCAATCAGGTTTGGTCCAGTCATATTCAAGTAGCCTACAACAAACCTACTCATTGACATGTCCCGTCCTTCCTCACCCATCTGCTCCATGGCCACTGTATGTTTGCTATCCAACATGCGGTGGGTACCATCAGCCTAAGAAAATGTGGCATATTTTAAAACGGGGGGGGGGGGGGGCTTGGCCTTGCTGTTAGGCTGAATATGGGGCTCTCTTCTCTCTTCTCTCAGTCTTTTCCTCTCCCGCCCTCCTCCCTTCCTTCCCTGGTGCGCTGATCAAAGTGGCTGGCATGTCTCTCTGCAGCACTGCTGTGATCACTGAAGTGAAGCGAAGGGGGTGGAGGGGAACCCTTTTTAGTCACAGTGTCTGCTGCCCCCCTCTGGCACGGAGGTAACACGACAAAATGATGCCCGGTACATCCCATTTCACGCAGTGACCTTGTGTATAGGCACCGACTTGTGAAAACGATGTTGGGTTCTCATCTAAAAGGACAGACGTAAAAGCACATGTACCTTGCACTGTTCCCATTTTCCCCCCGAACAATAAACCCTAACTACTGTCATGAGACAAAATTGGCTTTTTTATGTTCACTCTAAAATGAAAAAAGATGTAGGTTGCGCTCACGTGAATACATAATTACTGCAGATGCAAGGAATCACCCAAAATCATCAAAACAAGGTAAGAATAAGACTCTGCAAACTGCAAGAGAGGCTGGGACAAAGTTATAATCCACAAATTCAAAGTTTTTTATTCTATAGTGTGTGGTTAAAAAGTGCAGGTGGGAGATAAAACAAAGTTAAGATGGGCTTGAAACCAAACGGTTCAGCTACACTGCTTTCCTCAGAGCTCTGCAGAAATGTCTTTTTTCCACCTTGTGTACACTGCATGGTGGGGCTCTCTACAAAAGTACAGTGCATCCAGAAAGTATTCACACCCCTTCACTTTCCCCACATTTTGTTATGTTACAGCCTTATTCCAAAATGGATTAAATTCCTTTTTGTTCTCATCAATCTACACACAATACCCCATAATGACAAAGCCAAAAAGGTTTTGTAGAAATTTTTGCAAATTTATTAAAAATAAAAAACTGAAATATTGCATGTACATAAGTATTCACAGCCTTTACTCAGTACTTGGGTGAGGCACCCTTGGCAGCGATTACAGCCTCAAGTCTTCTTGGGTATGAAGCTACAAGCTTGGCACACCTATATTGGGGTATTTCTCCCATTCTTCTCTGCAGATCCTCTCAAGCTCTGTAAGGTTAGATGGGGAGCGTCGCTGCACAGCTATTTTCAGGTCTTTCCAGAGATGTTCAATGGGGTTCAAGTCTGGGCTCTGGCTGGGCCACTCAAGGACATTCACAGACTTGTCCCGAAGCCACTCCTTCGTTGTCTTGGCGGTGTGCTTAGGGTCGTTGTCGTGTTGAAAGGTAAACCTTCGCCCCAGTCTGAGGTCCTGAGCGCTCTGGAGCAGGTTTTCATCAAGGATCTCTTTGTACTTTGATCCATTCATCTTTCCCTCGAGCCTGACTAGTCTCGCAGTCCCTGCCACTGAAGAACATCCCCACAGCATGATGCTGCCACCACCATGCTCCACTGTAGGGATGGTATTAGCAAGGTGATGAGAGGTGCCTGGTTTCCTCCAGATGTGACGTTTGGCATTCAGGCCAAAGAGTTCAATCTTGGTTTCATCAGACCAGAGAATCTTGTTTCTCGTGGTCTGAGAGTCCTTTAGGTGCTTTCTGGCAAACTCCAAGTGGGCTGTCATGTGCCTTTTACTGAGCAGAGGCTTCCGTCTGGCCACTCTTCCATAAAGGCCTGATTGGTGGAGTGCTGCAGAGATGGTTGTCCTTCTGGAAGGTTCTCCCATCTCCACAGAGGAACGCTGGAGCTCTGTCAGAGAGATCATCGGGTTCTTGGTCACCTCCCTGAGAAAGGCCCTTCTCCCCCGATTGCTCAGTTTGGCTGGGCGGCCAGCTCTAGGAAGAGTCCTGGTGGATCCAAACTTCTTCCATTTATGAATGATGGAGACCACTGTGCTCTTCGGGACCTTCAAAGCTGTAGACATTTTTTTACACCCTTCCCCAGATCTGTGCCTCGATACAATCCTGTCTCGGAGGTCCACAGACAATTCCTTTGACTTCATGGCTTGGTTTCTGCTCTGACATGCACTGTCAACAGTGGGACCTTATATAGACAGGTGTGTGCCTTTCCAAATCATGTCCAATCAATTGAATTTACTACAGGTGGACTCCAATCAAGATGTAGAAACATCTCAAGGATGATCAGTGGAAACAGGATGAACCTGAGCTCAATTTTGAGTGTCATAGCAAAGGGTGTGAATACTTATGTATATGCAATATTTCAGTTTTTTATTTTTAATAAATTTGCAAAAATTTCTACAAAACCTTTTTCACTTTGTCATTATGGGGTATTGTGTGTAGATTGCTGGGAAAAAAAGGAATTTAATCCATTCTGGAATAAGGCTGTAACATAACAAAATGTGGGAAAAGTGAAGGGGTGTGAATACTTTCCGGATACACTGTATGTCTCCTCCTTGTCTCATGTAGCCTACAGATGAAGAGTAGAAGGTCTTTCTGTGTTTTTTCGACCAATCTCAACATTATCTCTCTATATGTATGCTGTAGAGATAACACCTCATTATCAGCCATGATACTAACCGGTCTTCTGTGTGTCTCTGTAAGGCCCCAGTCACACCAGGTTTTATGACACTGATATCCATCCACTCATTATCCGAACCGCTTATCCTGCTGTCAGGGCCGCGGGGGGGGGGGATGCTGGAGCATATCCCAGCAGTCATTGGGCGGCAGGCAGGGAGACACCCTGGACAGGCCGCCAGGCCATCCCACAGGGCCAACACACACACACACACACACACACACACACACACACACACACACACACACACACATACACACATTCGCACCTAGGGACAATTTAGTACGGCCGATTCACCTGACCTACATGTCTTTGGACTGTGGGAGGAAACCGGAGCACCTGGAGGAAACCCATGCAGACACGTGGAAAACATGCAAACTCCACGACCCGGAATGACCCCCAAGGTTGGACTTCCCCGGGGTTTGAACCCAGGACCTTCTTGCTGTGAGGCGACTGTGCTAACCACTGCACCACTGTGTCAACTGAAAGTGATATTTCACAAGGAAATTAAACAATTTGCATGAAATCGTTGAATTCGTGTGACGCCGTTGCATAAAGTTTGATTTTGATAACACGCAAATTCATGCTGTCAACTAATACTAAACTGGTCTAACTGTGCTGGTCTCCCACAGGGCGGTCGTTGGGGAAGACTCCAAACTGCAAAAAGGAGATATTTTAGGGGTGTCACATCATCCAATTTTATACAATTGTACTCTGCCACAATAGAAAATGTTATACAAAAAATATGCATGGTTGGCAGTCAGTTGTGAGGTGGGAGAAGATGGTATATCTGTGTTTCATTAATTCACTTGTGTTTAGGGATTTGGGTTGGCGAGCTTCCAGCACTGCAAAGACATGAAAAAACTGCCAATTTCTGGTGTGCTGCCAAAATTGTGTCAGAAAATGTCCGCCGATGACATCACTGGCAGACTAAATGAATGTGACAACTTACTTCCTGGTTGCCATGCACCCACAGATAAGAAGCTGTTCCTCGCTTCTCCGCCGGGACCCCACACAAATATAAGCACCTTTCCTATCAACAACATAAAGTCACTACACTTTGAATCACAAGAAGAGCCCTAATCTTAAGACATGGTGGAGACAAAGTGCTCACGTAAGACTGCAGAGTCCAAAAAAATGGCAAGTAAATACATCATTGTGATAACTTACTGGAAGTAACTGCTTGTGTTTTTCTTTAAACATCATCACTGCTCCACTTTTTGCACCACATGAAAGGCAAACTGCTGTATGAGCGTTAATAGAGCACAGCCAACTCGCAAAGTTTTCATTCAATACAACTACTACTAGTACTACCACTACTACAACTACCACTACTTTCAGCTGCTCCCGTTAGGGGTCACCACAGTGGATCATCCGTTTCCATCTCTTCCTGTCCTCTGCATCTTCCTCTGTCACATCAGCCACCTGCATGTCCTCCCTCACCACATCCATAAACCTCCTCTTTGGCCTTCCTCTTCTCCTCTTCCCTGGCAGCTCCATATTCAGCATCCTTCTCCCAATATACCCAGCATCTCTCCTCCACACATGTCCAAACCAGCTCAATCTTGTCTCTCTTGCTTTGTCTCCAAACCGTCCAACCTGAGCTGTCCCTCTAATATACTCATTCCTAATCCTGCCCTTCTTCATCACTCCCAATGAAAATCTTATCATCTTCATCTCTGCCACCTCCAGCTCCTCCTCCTGTCTTTTCATCAGTGCCACCGTCTCCAAACCATATAACATAGCTGGTCTTATAACCATCTTATAAACCTTCCCTTTAACTCTTGCTGGTACCCTTCTGTCACACATCACTCCTCACACTCTTCTCCACCCACTCCACCCTGCCTGCACTCTCTTCCTCACCTCTCTTCTGCACTCATAGTTAATTTGTACAGTTGACCCCAAGTATTTAAAGTCATACGCCTTCGTCACCTCTACTCCTTGCATCCTCACCGTTCCACTGTCCTCCCTCTCATTCACGCATAGGTATTCAGTCTTGCTCCTACTGACTTTCATCCCTTCTCTCCAGCGCAAACCTCCACCTCTCCAGGCTCTCCTCAACCTGCACCCTACTCTCGCTACAGATCACAATGTCATCCGCAAACATCATAGTCCATGGAGACTGCTGCCTGATCCCGTCCATCAACCTGTCCATCACCATTGCAAACAAGAAAGGGCTCAGAGCCGATCCTTGATGTAAGCCCACCTCCACCTTGAACCCATCTGTCATTCCAACTGCACACCTCACCACTGTCACACTTCCCTCATACATATAATACTCTCTGAATCACAGCAAGAACCCTAATCCACAGACATGGTGGAGACAAACTGCTTGCAAAAGACTGCAAAGCCTGAAAAAATGGCGAGTAAATACATCCTTGTAATCACTTACTGGAAGTAACTCTTGTGTTTTTCTTTAAACACCATCACTGCTCCACTTTTTGCACCCCATAAAAGGCAACCTGAGGTATGAGCGGTGCTTAACAGAGTACAGTCAACTTGCCAAGTTTTCTTTCAATAAACAAGCTCAATGGAAAAAAAAATCAACGCATCAAAACTCAAATCCACTGCACCACCCAATGGTTGGAGGATACCATCCCACAATTACAAGGCTCACCGGCATGCACAGACTAGGACATTTTTCAAGGTGATCTGGATAACAGAGTATCACTTATCACTGACTATATCAAATTCTGCATCACCACCACCATACCCACAAAAACACTTAGAACATATCTTGATTCCACGCCCTGGATTAAGCACCGGCTGAAAGAAAAGCAGAAGGCATTTCTGTGAAGGAACTGGGCTTCTCTTAAAGCAATTAACAGACAGAGCAAGAATGACATCGGAGTAGGACTTTAGCGACAGGAACACAAAACAAGCCTTTCATAAAGTAGGAATACTAACTGGTTATAAATCAATTAAGATCATTCCACAATGAGAGACCCCATCACGTTTGCCAACACTCTGAACACCTTCTACGTATGGTTTGACGTTCACAACCACCTGTGAGGGGCTGCTTAGTGCCCTCCCCTCTCACAAGCCCAAACATCCACGCTTCACAACGGAGGATGTCCCGACAGCAGCTGGGCAGGTGCAAACCTGGAAAGGCACCAGGGCCACGCAGCATCCCAGCTAGGGTGCTCAAGATCTGCACCATGGAGCTCTCCCCCATCCTCTACTCCAACTTCTGGGAATCCTATAGGAGAGCATCAATTCCCACCTTCTGGAAAACATCCACCATTATACTTTCCCTCTGAACCCAGCCACTACCGACCAGTTGCACTCATCTCAATACCCATTAAAAGTCTGGAAAAACTGATCCTGTGCACCATCTTACCAGCTGCCAGTCTACAGCTGGACCCATATCAGTTCGCTTACAGGGCCAAACGGGGGAAAGAGGATGCCGTGGCATGTCTCTACTCCCTTCTCCAACATCTGGAATTGACTGGCCACTTTGCGTCAATTCTCTTCCATCGACTTCAGCTCTTATCTGCCTTCAATATAATTCAACACCACCAGATGATCAAGAAACTCCACCACATCAATGTCCCTCCACTCCTCATCCACTGGACCCACAAATGTCTTACCTTCCATTGTACACTGAAGGGGACATTTAGAGCAGTGATACCAAATGTGTATCTCGTGTCGCTGTCAGAGGTATTGTAGCAACGCTGTCCCTCACGACCAATGAGAAGCGCGTTCTCTGTTTGGGCAGTGGAAACAACATGACAGACAGGCAGGATGTCAGAACTGGAGGGTTTCCTTCTATCCATTCCATCCATCCATTATTCAAGCCGCTTATCCCAGTCGGGGTCACGGGATGCTGGAGCCTACCCGCATAGCATCCGGATGTGGGCTACGTCAGGCAAAGATGCGGCACTGATGGCCTTCCTCTGGCCCTGACAAAATGGATGTGAGCCTGAAGTGGCCTACATGTATAATAGCAAATATGACCCAAATATGCCAAATCAAATGTGGGCCACCTCTGGCAAATATTTGGCACATGCGGCATTGCATGGCTTGGTTCTGGCCCAGGAGCAGACCGCCCAAGTGCCATCATTCCACACGGCATGTGGGCCGGATGAAAGTGTTGGGTGTGGGACAGGTCCGGGCCACAGCAATTTTGCTATCTGGATATCCCAGCAGTCATTGGGCGGCAGGCAGGGAGACACCCAGGACAGGCCGCCAGTCCATCACAGGGCCCACACATTCACACCTAGGGACAATTTAGAACTATTTTCTGAGAACAACACTTTTCGAGAAATGCCTTGTGAAAGTATTCAAGTATAATTTGCTTTGTTCCACCAAATTCAGTTTTCCCCTCAAAACGTTTGACATCTTCCGTTTCTTTTTTTTTCCTGCCAGAAGCAGAGGCTTGCAAAGGCGAGAAGAGAAAGTGAGATCCGGAGGACGAAGATGACAACAACGAAGATGAAGATTAAGAGCAGAAGTGAAAACAAGAGCCTACTGAGTTACCAACCCCTCCCCTCCCTCAAAATCTCCACCTGAACATCCACCCACTCTCCAAGTCACACCGCTATTTCTACTCGACACCCCCCCCTCCCCAAGCTCTGAGCTCCTTTTTGGGGCAAGACTGTATTGGATGGGTGGGCCAAGTGCAGCTGCCCTTCACCTCCCTTTTACCCCACTGAACCAAGAGCCACCTGTCCTCCTTCCCTCCCCATCGTGCCCTTGCCACCACCCCAAATTTCTCAGGCAGCCTACTGCTCAGCATTCCACAATTTTACCGTCAAACCTTCTATGTGTACCGGCGTGAGAACTTCGGGACGGGTATCTAGTTTTGGGTCTGTGCTTTTCCTACAAATCACCCTGTCTTTATAGTCTAACCTGTAATAATTATCTCCAATAGATTTACAATGAATTGATTCTCAAAAATACGGAACAAAGCACGTCCCGTATCAGTTCGATACAGAACACGTCTTTCATTTTCCAATTACGGAATGATTATGCATTTTATGGGATGGTTGGCAACCCTACTTGGCAACCAATGTCTGCGTGGGTTTCCTCCGGGTGCTCCGGTTTCCTCCCACAGTCCTAAGACATATAGGTCAGGTGAATCGGCCATACTAAATTGTTCATAGGTTTGAATGTGTGTGTCAGCCCTGTGATGGACTGGCACCTGTACAGGGTGACTCCCCACCTGCCGTCCAGTGACTGCTGGGATAGGCTCCAGCATCCCTGTAACCCTGAGTGCAGGATAAGGGGCTTCGATGGATGGAACTTCTCAAGAACATTTTTAGAGCATTTTTTAGACTCATTTAACAAGTTTTCACCTTGACATGAGATCGTTAATGGAGATGATTCACTATCAGATGCAGAGAAACTTTTAATGCGGACAGTTGAGGGTGGCTCAGACATTGAGTTATCTGATGAAGAAGATCCAAATGCAGGTTATGAGGCAGAGGAGGCTTCAGAGAGTTCTGAGGATGAAATTTTTGATGTGGCAGAGCAGGAGGAGTCAGACTGGTTGGCGTCCACTCTGGGCCAAGACCCAAATGTACACCTTGACTTTTTGTTCTGTACAATGATTTTCAACTATTTAGATATTTTAAATAGGACAATAATGACGAGGTTAACCTTGATGACGAAGCACAAACTAGCCAAACTAGCGCTGTGGAAGCTAGCAACTCGCCGCTGACCTTAATGTACATGGAGAAGCTGCTGAAGGACGTGTTATATCCAAACTAACTGTCCAATTCTCTGCTGATCAGGAAATTATTGACCGACAACATCAGACAATCGTACAAATGGAACCAACACTAAATGACATGTAAACAAGACTTATTTCTCTAGAATCCTCCTGTGTAGCCCTGAACAAAGAAAATGAAGCACTCAAATTCAATTTGGACGACTTGGAAAACAAATCGACGCACAACAACATTTGTATAACGGGCATACCGGAAAAAGTCGAAGGCTCACAACCCACCTCTTTTTTTTTAAGTATGTCTTAAAGAAATGTTTGGTGCTGCCACTTTTCCCACCCCTTTAGTTGTGGACCGGGCCCACAGAATACAAACTCCACGGAGGAAACAGAACGATTCCCCACATCCATTCATCGCACGGATCCACCATTACCAGATGAAGGAGCACATCCTGAAGATGGCAAGGGAGGTGGGATCCCTCAGTTTTCGTGGGTCCGAAATACACATCTACCCGGGCTACAGTGTGGGGGTCTCGAAGAAAAGAGCCGCGTATTCGACCGTCGCGTACTCGACCGTTATGCTTTTTGTTTGGTTTCCCCATCTTTGATAGTCTTTCGCAAAGATTTACGCAAAGTAGTAGTGGAAGTGGAGTACGTTTCAACAAAATTTAGCCAGGATTTCAACGGAGTTCTCCCGGTTTGTAACCTACTCCGCCATTAGTCAAACCAGAAGTCGAGACCATTTTTCCTTTTGACCACACAGACGTGGAGTCGTTTATTTCCTCCGACGAATTTCAAGTGAACAGTCCACAATATCAAAACCTCAGCCTCATGTCTACCCACAATCCCCCTTGCTAACCCCTAAACCCACTGTCTTAAAGGAACCGTCTCAGGTCCACATGGTGAATATGTAACCTGCAAGTAGGTCACTACAGTGTAACGTGTAAACATTCAGTGGGTTTAAGCCTTTTAAAAATCACAAAAAAACCAAGTTATGGTTACATTTCTGACAAAAGTTACTGTGTACCATTGGTGTTGGCTATTAAGCCTTTTTAGAAAAATTAACAACAAATCAAATTTCAAAACCAAAGTAATGTAGGATATGGAAAATAGTAGATTTATCTTCTTATGAGGCAATGGGACCAGTGCCTCAAAAAATTAAAAAAAATAATGGGATGTATTTTTTATAGATGGAGTGCCTGAGGGTCATCTGCAAATGACGTCTCGTGACAAAGCATCAGATCCTTTTCCATGTCAGCAGCATGGCGCCGTTTTCTCTAAAGCTTCCTGTCAATCAATTTGAAATAGGCAATAAAATAAAACTGGCCTTGACTGCGTGATTGGGGAAAAAAAGATAAGAAAAACGGTGTGTGTGTGTGTGTGTGGGGGGGGGGGGGGCTGTGATGGCCTGGCAGCCTGTCCAGGGTGTCTCCCCGCCTGTCGCCCAATGACTGCTGGAATAGGCTCCAGCATTTCCACGACCCTGAGAGCAGGATAAGCGGTTCAGATAATGGATGGATGGATAGATATTTAAAATATTAATATACTATTTACATATTGTAGCGATTTCAGGGGGCAGCCGGGGACCGCTGCCGCAGCCGGGAAGCGAACCCGGGTCACCTGCGCCACAGGCGACTATGTTAACCAGTCAACAAAAGGGTCCGACCCGTTAGCCCACCAGCTAGCGAGTCTAGTCATACATGGTCGTTACACTACCCCCCTCCTTCAGGAATGCTTCAGCATATCAGCTCCCTCACGCCTCTGGGCGCACGCGCTTCCAATGGCCTCATGGTCTCACCATCCCACTTCTGACACCAATGTAGCGATTTCAGGGGGCAGCCAGGAACTGCCGCCACAGCCAGGAAGCGAACCCAAGTCGCCTGAACCAAAGGCGACTACGTTAACCAGTCAACTACAGGGTCCAAACCGTTAGCCAACCAGCTAGCAAGTCTACTCATTCATGATCATTACAATAGTTTACACATTTACATCATAACTATATACATGGGTCATAAACTGAGCATTAAGAAGAGAGGAAGAGGGGCCTCTGAGATGTTGGTCAGATGAAATCCTGAGTTCATAGCCATCAAGTGGTTTGATAACAAACCAGTTGTGATGGCATCCTCTGCCTATGGAACTGGGCCTCAGGACACATGTAATCATTGGTCTCAGAAAGAGAAGAAACATGTCCAGGTGTCAAGGCCAGCAGCAGTTGCTCAATATGGGTGGTGTGGCCATGGTTGTTAGGATGCTAAGCTTCTACAGGATGTCCAGTCGAACTTGGAAATGGATGGTTTGTACAGCTCTCTACTTTTTTGACCTGGTGCTCTCCAATTCGTGGATTCAGTACAAGAATGACAGTGAGCTCTTAGGGAGGAAGAATGCTCTGAAATTCCTGGGTTTCAAAATGCTCCTTGGTGAGCAGATGATTACTCATGACCTAGCAGGAGTCTGCAGTGAGGATGATGGAAGACTACACTCCCCCACATCAAAAGTGGAAACTGCAGCCAAATGCAGCTGTGAGACACTATGGGGCTGTCCATCTCCCAGAAATGATAAGCTATACACATGAATCCAGGTGTCGGTCAGTTTACATAACATATCTGATGAGTATCAAGTGCAAGTTCTTCTTATATGTCGCAAAGTCAAGTCAAGTGAAGGGGAATCGTTTCCTGAGATATCAGACACTGTGAGCACAAACCAGAAATAAACCAGAAGCGGGGGGGGGGGGGCATCCTGGTGGCTCACCTGATAGAGTGGTACCACATAAGGCTGAGTCCTTACTGCAGCCGCCCGAATTCAGATCCTGCCCGGGCCCTTTGCTGCATGTCATCCCTTCTTTCTCCCCTGCCTTTCCTGTCTCTCTCGCTCTCTCTCTACTACCACTATCTAATAAAGGTGGAAAATGCCAAAAAAAAAAAACAAACTTACATATGTACAGTACAAAAATAGACTATAAGACAGAAACACCCCCCCCCCCACACACACACACACACACACACACACACATATATATATATATATATATATATATATATATATATATATATGTTTTCTCTGCATGTACACATATCATTATTGCTCCGACTTGTTCAGTTGGGCTTCAAAATTTTTTGTTCACATTTAATATGGACTTTGTTCTAATTTCTACTGTAGTAGACACCCAATATTTTTTAAATAAACATTTTTAAAAAGTCTTTGCAGCATGTTCATGCCCTTCTTAACTATTGGGAAAGTTACGGGGGGAAAAAGCAAATTTGGAGACACTTCCCCCCCCCCCCCCCGTGAAACTCAGGAGGACAATGAGGCCCATCAGCAAACCAGGAAGTTGGGTTTTCGGTGATGTTACCGACGAACGTAACTTCGACAGCATTTCAGAGACACACAGAAGGCTGACTAGTGCTTAATATCAGTAAGTAGAAAGAGAGAGAGAGAGAGAGAGAGAGAGAGAGAGAGAGAGAGAGAGAGAGAGAGAGAGAGAGACCCACCACTGTGTTATTTAGCTAAGTTTGGGATTATTGAGGCAATTTTTTTGTTTTCGTGCTGCAGCCCTGAAAGGATAAGATGGGAGCTGGGTGAACAGCTGCTGTTTCCTCCCTTACCTGCAATTAGCAAGCTTTTTAGGTCACGGACAGTTACGGGCAATGGAACAGGCCGTGCAGCGAGATGGGAAAGAGGAGCAAGAGAGAGAGAGACCAATGTTTAGGTCAACTCACTCACATTTGAATCAAATTCATCTTTAATGCACACCATTTACAGAGCGCTGGACGACTAGAAAGGGAAACAGAGCGATAGAAAGAGAGACAGAGGGTTGTAGCGTTTAGAGCGAGATGAGGCGATATCCTCGCCGGGTTGTGGCCAGACCTCCTTCATGACATCATCTCGCCTGGTCTCAGCGCTTTGGGGGGAAGACTGAAGTAAATCAGGGAGGAACTTTGGGAGAGACGCAGCGTAAGCCATGAGATGAAGAGGGGAACTGGGGGAGAAAAAAAAAACAGAAAGACTGGAAAAAGGGGAGAGATTGAGTGAGAAAGGGCGTGAGCAAGGGGGACAATGGGTTTCTGAGACAAAGAGTGTGAAACAAAGACTGCGTTTACATGCACAGTTAAGTCGAGCTACAGTTATACCTCGATTTAGCCATGTAATGGGGCAGCGTCCGAGTGATGTCACAGCATCGCTGTCGCTATGGACGTGTCACAGCAAGTCAGACATGCCAAGCACATTAGACAGTAATAGCAGCAATGCTTTATGTACACCATGGCACACTAGAAAAAATAGGTGAAAACGGCAAAAAATTAAGAAAATTACAACAAACTGCTTAATTCTAATGTAGTCTAGTGCATCCGATGTCTGACTTCCGTTTGCTGTGAAGCTTCCACTTCCGCTTGGGAAGGGCTAAACAAGCTCATGGACGCTGCCCCAATGGACTACTGTCATTGTCCCAGTATACAATAACTGGGGGAGAATTGATTTATTGACGGAAGTATGGCCGACCCCGGTACAGTAGGTGGTGATACGCCCCCTTTCATCTGGTTGCTACTGGACCTTCTTCGGGTTGACCTATTGCGTCGCATACCAAACAAGCGATAAACAAGTTAGCGGGCCTGTAGTAGCAGGCCTGTTTGAGGCGCTTCCACCGAACACGGGTTTGCTCGGGGGTTCTTTTAAATTCTGCTTCGTCCAGGTTTTCTGCCCCTTTCTTAAATAGTTCGCCATTCCGCGTTCTCCTTCCATGCATGTACTTGAGGATATTCACCTCCTTTAGCTGACACAACATAAAGTTTGTCTCCTCGTCTGTCCAGAAACACGTGGTTCTCGCTCCAGCACTCGCCATGTTGATACTACGCTGTTCGACTTCCGGGTGAAAGACCGCCGCGGGAACTATGGATCATACGCAGAACGCCTAGGCCAGTTCGGGGCCAATTGAAGCGTATACATGCCAGAGTAAATCCATCCTCAATCTCATTATCTAGGTGTGTTAGTCCCACTTCGAGAAATTCGATTTAGTACGATTTCAGTGGGACTAAGACGTTCACATGTATTTTAAAAGTCCACTTTTAGTCGGATTAACAATAAATCCACTTTTTCTAACATCATATAAACGTACTGAAAGACACAGACAAAGACAAAATGTGCATAAGATATGAGGAAGGTCTGTCAGCCCTAAGCTCAGACTGTCCCATGGATACTATACACTGCAGGTGTGTGTGTGTGCACGTGTGTGACTACTGAAATGAAATATTGCATAAGCGCTCAGAGCCACAGGATACTTTCAGCAGGGGGCCAGGTGGGTCAGGGGATGTCCACAATAAACACATTTTGTTTTTGTTTGGAGACTGAGAAAAATATGCATGCAACTGCACTGCCTCAAAAATACTTTTGTGTCAATGCAAACAACGTGACGATTTAAATTTGTTCCCAAATATCACTAAAATAGTGTTTAATGTTGACAAACTTTGTCTGTTTCATTTGATCATTAGTAGGCCATGACTAAAGACTGAACATGAGGATACTGCACTGACGAACCATATAAAGAGGATTGGTAATTATCTCGGGTTTTGACAGGTAATGAGAGCTTCTTGCGTTTTTTTTGGTTTTTTTTGTTTGGAATTTTCCCCTTTTCTCCCCAATTGTAGCCGTCCAATTAGCCCACTCTTCCAAGGCCGTCCCGGTCACTGCTCCACTCCCTCTGCCAATCTCGGGGGGGGGGGGGGTGCAGACTACCACATGCCTCCTCCGATACATGTGGAGTCGCCAGTTGCTTCTTTTCACCTGACAGTGAGGAGTTTCACCAGGGAGCCGTAGCAAATGAGAGGATCACGCTATTCCCCCCAGTTCCCCCTCCCCCCTGAACAGGCGCTCCGACCGACCAGAGGAGGCGCTAGTGCAGCGACCAGGACACATACCCACATCCGGCTTCCCACCCGCAGACATGGCCAATTGTGTCTGTAGGGACGCCTGACCAAGCCAGAGGTAACACGGGGATTCGAACCGGTGATCCCCATGTTGGTAGGCAGCGCACTAAACCGCTATGCTACCCAGATGCCCCCTTCCTGCATATTTTAATACTCAAACTATGTAATGAGTCTTGGGCAAAAACAGTATCTCCACAGGTCGGTCATGGCATGAAAATGTTTGGGAAGTCCTGCTATAATAGGCTCTTGCTGTACTAATACATACTGACACAAATGCTTATTTTTGAACAATCTGAACAAACATTCATACATAGTGTTTCTCTTTCTTTGTCATCGCTGTGTCAAAGCGGCTATGAATCCTGTAAAGATAAGCCAATTGTGCGCTGAAGAGGTGTAATTTGGGATATAGCGTGAGATACATCAGATAGGCAATGTGTGTTGGTGGGCCCAAATATGAAGCATACAGTACCGTGAAAAAGTATTTTATCCCCTTCCTGATTTCCTCTATTTTTCCAAATTTGTCCCATTGAACGGTTCCAGATCTTTATAGAAAATGTAATGACAAGGACAATCCGAATAAACACAAAATACAGTTTTTAAATGATCATTTCACTTGTTGAAGGAAAAAAGTTATCCAACACCCATATCCCCCATGTGAAAAAGTAACTGCCCCCTGAACTTAATAACTGGTTGTGCCACCTTTTGCAGAAACTGCAACCAAATGCCCCTTGAAACTGGAGATCAGTCTTTCACATCACTGTGGAGGAATTTTGGCTCACTCTCCTTTGACAAATTGCTGTAATTCAGCAACATTTGAGGGTTTTCAAGCATGAACTGCTCATTTAAGGTATTGTCACAGCATCTCGATGGGGTTCAAGTCAGGACTTTAACTAGGCCACTCCAAAACCTTAATTTTGTTTCCTTGGAGCCATTCTGAGGTGGACTTACTCTTGTGTTTTGGGTCATTGTCCTGCTGCATAATCCAATTATACCTCAGCTTCAGACCACAGTCTGCCAGACATTCTCCTTCAGAATGTTCTGGTCGAGAGCAGAATTCAGGGTTCCTTCAATGAAGGCAAGGGCCTAACGCAGCATTGCATTCCCAAACCACCACACTACCACCACCATGTTTGACTGTTGGTATGATGTTCTTATTATGAAATGCTGTGTTTTGTTTTACACCAGACATAATGAGACCCATGTCTTTCACCAAGTTCCACTTTTGACTCGACTGTCCACAGAACATTGTCCCAAAAAGCTTGGGGGTCATCAATGTGTTTTTTGTGCAAATGTGAGATGAGCACTGTTTCTTTAGTTGGCAGTGGTTTGCGCCTTGCAACTGTCCCATGAATTCCGTCTTTGCCCAGTCTCTTTCTTATTGTCGAATCATGAACAATGACCTTAGCTGAGGCTAGAGAGGCCTGCAGCTCTTTAGATGTTGTCCTGGGTTTTTTGTGACTTCCTGGATGAGTCGTTGCAGTGCCCTTGAAGGAGTTTTGGCAGGGTGGACACTACTGGGAAGATTCACTACTGTTCCAAGTTTTCTCCATTTGGAGACAACAGCTTTCACTGTGGTTGGCTGGAGTCCCAGAGCCTTATTAATGGCTTTGTAACCCTTTCCAGACTGACATATCGCAACAACTTTTTCTTCTCATCTCTTCCGAAATTTCTTGTGATGCAGCATAGCATGCTGCTTGTTGAGACCTTGTAGCCTACTTCACACTGATATTAAGGCTTTATGCAAGTCATGTTTAGATTCAACAGGGCTGACCGTAATCAAGCCTGAGTGTTTCTGCTCTAATTGAATCCAGTGATCGATTAAATTTGGTTAATTGGTTTAATGAGTAACTAAGGGGGCAATTACTTTTTTCTACACTGGGTCAGTTTATGTTGGTTGAGTATTTCCTTAAATAAATAAATAAAATTATAACTTAAAAACTCAATTCTGTGTTTACTCGGGTTCTCTTTGTCTTATACTACGTTTTGTAAGAAGATCTGAAACAATTAAGTGCGACAAATAAGCAAAAATAGAGGAAATCGGGAAGGGGGCAAATACGTTTTCATAGCACTGTATTCATAAGAACCCAACCCCATGTGGAGAAACAGCAACTTGGCCCAACAACCCCCAGGCATCCTACAGTGATGATTAAAGCGTGACCGGGCAAGCTGCTGTACTGTATCTCCCCCTCACCCCTACCAAAAACATGCCGTGCAATCAAAACCATTGTCTTCAAGGTAAATGGACAACAGAAGAGGGAGAAAACTGCATCGGTGAGATTCTGGCCCTGCAAAAATGAACTTGAATTGTAACATCACTCAGCCAATGAGTTAATCATATTGAGTAAATTGAATAAAAGTAATTAAGAAAGTAGTACTTGCATTGTGACCATAAATGCATGTGCCCCGCCCTTGTCATATATGTGAAAACATAAAGTCACACACTTGGTTGCACAACTGGTCAAGGTGTTCCCCTTTTGTGTTTTTGTGATGCTGGGAGTGGTAGGTCATTATTTAATCCGTTGTAAACGTGATGACAATATGGCAATTCTGTTGGATAGACAATCAATATTACTTTAGAACAGTGTTCAGACATAGATCGATGTAGGAGGCAGAGAGAAATGGACTTTCTGCAACAGATTTTCTCAGACAAACAAGGTGCAGCAGCTATAGTCGCTCCTGTGCCATCAGCTCAGCAGTAAACGGTCCCAACCCTTGTAAAAACGGAGTCCTCGCACCAAAGCTAACGCAGACAGCTTGCATTACAAACTACGTCAGACTGTGTCCCAATCCTGTCCCACAGCAATATTGTCTTTCCGACAGAAACTCTACCACAACAACCTGAATGATCCAGATGGGTAAAATAACCATTTATAATTTCAGGGAAAAGTCATGGATTTCAGCATTAAAATCACCTGTCATGTCGTCCTGACATTTCTTTCTGGTATTCTTCCAACTACCATGGTTTGATCCATCATCTGCGCAGCTCATATTTACCCAGTTTCCCCCCGACGATGAATAAGGTATTCTGATTCTGATAAATGTTATGTAAAGCAGAATTTTTTCAAAAGCATCTCCTCTGAGAATGACTTCAGGTTCAGTCTTTAGCAGGCCACTGGTTCTGAACACAGTGCCAACCTGCTCCTCTCTTCACTAAACCCATTTTAACTGCTTCTGGGCGACTGATCAGACTACTGCCGTTTCCTCTAAACACATATACGGGGAAAGTGCATTCTTTGTCTCTGTAGACAGCATTAGCTCTGAACCAGCCTATACAACCGAGCTCTCCCCCTGGTCCAAAAAGGGTATCTCTGCAGGACCCAGTCTATAGGCTCAAGGAAGTTTCTGGAATGTCTTTTCACTTATAACAGTCACATCTGCCCCAGTGTCTATCTTAATGGTTAGAGGGGCATTTCCAATGTCGAATGTAGCAGCCCATTTATCTGGGCTTGCTGCTTCACTGACTTCACCCAGAAATTGAATCTGTCCAAAACTCTCTGTGCCTTCATTCGGTGTTTTGGTATGACACTTTTTGCGCGTTTTACATGTACTCTTAAAAGCGAGGCATTGCTTTTCATCACAGTGCCGAGAGCCGCACCTACCGTTCTGCACATTTCTAGGGCTGCTTGTGGCTTCTCCTGCCGTGTTGCCCTTCGCCGTCTGCCGACGTTAACATTAACTCACCTGCAGCTCCGGTGGGACGGTCTGGAGGCTAATCTGTCTAGCAACCTCCTCGGACTTCCGCGCTTGCCGGGTAGTTTATGCTAGCGTCGAGTCTGTGGTTAGCTGAAACTTCCGAGGCAACTCCTTATCTCCGATACCCACGACCAGTCTATCACGGATGTGTTCGTCCCTTTTGTCGCCGAACTCACAGTTCTCTGCTAGCTCATACGTGTTACTTGTCCCGTCTCCGTCTTCTGACTACCTTCGCCGGAAGCTACAGGGGAACCGAATTTATTTCGGATCCAGGGCCGAAGTTCGCTGTCCGTCACTGCCTGGTGCTAGCTAGCTAGCTAAACTCCGGAGTACAACCCAACACGGTTCAATAGTTCACTTCGTCTGAAAATGGCGAGGGCACCGTCTTCTCTCTTTGGATACACATTTAATCCTTCTTCACAGCTGCACAAAACGTTGACATAGGTCCAATATATCACAGTTCTTACTAATAATATTTCCTTTCACTTGCGCGGAGCTCCCACTACCGTTCGCGCCACACAACAACAACTTCCTCATTCCCCCCTCCCTACCAACCAATCAGAGTCCGACCCCAGATCTCGCTCTTAAAGCGGTACACCCTTATTTACCAACATACGGAACTACGCTTTCTCGCCGGGTGGCCGGCTCCTCTGATAAAAGCACAAGTCTTTCGTGAATTACGTTGCGTCCTGAAACGCAGCAGTCGTCGAGTTTCTTCAAAACGGCGCCGTAACCTCTCTCGTAGGCCTCCTCTTCAAACTACGACGAGCTGAATATCTGTTCCGCCTCGCTGCCCATGGCGCAAATGAGCGGACAGACCTGGACTTCCCCGTCCTCGTTGTTCTAACTTGGTCGCTGTCCTGAAGCGCGAGCATCGTCGCTTCCGCTCCGGCCGTTCTTCCGGGCGCCAATTTACGAACCCTACTATGGCCACGCCAAGACCCGCCCTACTCTGTCTGTGATTGGCTGGGTTGCATGCAACTCAACTGGACGCTTTAGAACTCTACCGTGCCCTCGCTGTGAGCATTATAAAGCGTCACAAAAGAGCTTCTACGCTGCTTCAACGCTGTATTTGGCTTTGCGGAGACGTTTCGTTTGGCTACTAAAGACAAGTTTTTGCTTCCACGTTGACAAGACACAATGAACCATTCATTTAGGTATATCTGGCCATGGAAGTTGCCCAATTATTTGTTCATTGCCTTGCTGTTGTTGTTTTTTTTTAATAACTGTAATGTTATTGTAACCGGTTATTTTCTTGCCCGGTGCGGGATTCGATACGGGGTGTACTGCACCACAAGGCGACATCACTAACCGTTCGGCTAAAGGGTTAGACCCGTTAGCTAGGGGCTAACGTGTCTTCTTAGTGGTTTACAGTCGTCACCCTCTCCCGGAAGCGCGGTTATTCCCGCGCTCCGAAGAGACTTCTGAGGATCTGCACGCTTCCGGATCCCACCGCTGCCACCAATGTAACCGCTTATTTTCTTGCCCGGTGCGGGATTCGATACGGGGTGTACTGCACCACAAGGCGACGTCACTAACCGCTCGGCTAAAGGGTCAGACCCGTTAGCTAGCTAGGGGCTAACGTCTCTTATTAGTAGTTTACATTATGTAGCCTATAGGCTACCCTTTTGACCACATTCTTCATGAGTGATTTTATGTTTATTTTTAGGCATTTAGCAGACGCTTTTGTCCAAAGCGACATACAAAAATCAAATTTAATCAAATTGTAATCTAAATTACTATGTGAATTATAAGATAAGAAAAAAAAGCTCAAAACCCCCAGGGAATAGGAACAGGTGCTAACACTGGTAACCCTCATTGATGTGGCAGGTGTTCAAATCTATTTTCTATCTATAGAATGACAGACAAAAACAGACGTCGAGGTGCATTTTTAACTCCTTTATTATCACAACATTACGAACTTACATCCGTGTAAGTCTCTTGAGAGACGTCCTCTTTCGCGTAGCTCCTCCAAGCGAATCGATAGTCCGTCACACACACTTATCAAAGATAGGAGTGACGTGTTGTGACGGACCAATCAGAAATATGGGGCGGGGTGTGACGTGACGGACCAATCAGAAATAGAGGCGGGGCGTGATGTGACGGACCAGTCAGAAATAGAGGCGGGACGTGTTGTGACGGACCAATCAGAACTAGAGGCGGGACGTGTTGTGACGGACCAATCAGAAATAGAGGCGGGGCGTGTCTTTTCGCGGGGGGGGGGTCTTGGCGTGACCATAGTAGGATTCGTAAATTCGCTCCCGGCCTGGCAAACTTGAACTCCTCCGGCGGATGACACGTCGACATGTCGACCCGGTCCGATGACTCTCGTCACTTCTGACACCATGTGACGTCTGTCTGGCATCAACTCCCGTATTTTCACAATGTGTGTGTCTGGTGTGTGTCTGTGTGGGAGTCTATAAACGGCCAAACTAAAGCACTTGGGGCCTCGATTCTTTTTGGAGGTTATCGGGGATGATCAGGGGCACCTATAAAAAATGGCGGAACATTAAAAATCTGCATAATATGCGGGATATGCATAAAATATGTGGCATCCCTTCAGAATCCTGAGCAGTTCAACAAGATGGCGGCTCTGGCTACGTCACGCCTCGGCTCTTTCCGCCGTCCGCGCAAACCTCGCGTTCTTAACGGCTTGCTGGACGGCGGCCGGGCGGAGACCGCGAGCAGCGTTGCAAATACGAAGCGTCCGTGAAATAAGCCACGACGTCACAGTCGCATTTGCATGGGTCGCGCACGGGCGTATATGGCGGCTGTCACGTGAAGTGAACTCAATAAAGTTTTCTGTTTTTGAATGGAAATCAGCGCGTGCGGGCGGTTCGGGTTTTGGCGGGTCTGACGAACAATACAGCTGGCCGCTGTTGCGCGCGTGCAAGTGTCCGCGTGTCTTATCTGATGAATCAGATTTAAAGGCCCAAACGTACTCGGGCGGGACGTCCGCGGTCATTTGGGTTTCCGTAGTCGAGCGCACTTCCGCGTTGTAGTTTCCTGTCAAGCCGTCCGTGAAACACTACATTACCCACAATGCTCGCGTGTTGTTTACGCTCTTCTGTCATGGCGTCCGACGCTGACGAAGAGGAAGAGACGCTCTTGCCTGCTGGCTCTACAAGACAATACACTGAAGAGACGGTGGTGTGTATCCTCTCTGTGACGTGTCGTACAGGTGTGGCTACTTCCCCACCTTCTGCTCATATATGTTCGGAATGTGTGTGTGTGTGGTGTTAGTGTGTGTGTTAGTGTAGATAGCGGGATCGAAAACTAAAGCACTTATGATCCTAATTCTTTTTGGAGGTGGTAGGTATTATCTCAGAGAGTAAGGGGAAAATCCCAGAAAATTAAAATCATGCATAATTATGCATAAATATGCAATATATGCATTTTTCTAAAAATGGCTAAAAACCACTCTTCTCGGCATTTCAGATGATTCTGAGCATCTTTGATTTTTTTTCACCTATATAAAAAAAATTTCTGGGACATGTTTTGGCATTATGCAAAATATGCATTTTTGCAAAAATGCACTTATGATCCTCATTTTTTTTGGAGGTGGTAGGTATTGTTCCAGAGAGGACCAGAAAAATAGTAGAACATTAAAATAATTATAATAATTATGCACAATTATGCAAAATATGCATTTTCTAAAAATGGCTAAAAACCACTTTTCTCGGCATTTCAGATGATTCTGAGCATTTGGGGGGAGGGAGTTGGAGTGGGGGGGGTTTAGTGGCAGGGGGAAGGCGGTTAGCTGGCAGGATGAAGAGGAGGGAGATTTAGATGGGTGGATAACCAAAACCGCTACACTGTAGCGGGGTTCTTCTAGTCTAACCGATAGAAAAAGAACAACTCGCACCCTCGGGAGCATTTAATCAACTGCTTGACCACGTTACCAACACCGACACAACTACCGACTTCATGATAACGTCACATACGCAAATCCCGCGACACCAGTCTGTACTGATGCGCTGGCGGTACGGTCACAGTCGGAGAGCCCCTACATTAGATGGACTACTGCGGAGCTAAAGCCAAACGGAAGAGTTCGCTGGCTGGCGCGGCGTCAAGACTTCACACTGGAAAGCCTGGAGTGCGCCTGTGATGTAAATTGAGCTTATTTGTTATTTATTTGACTAATAATCAACTTACGCACTTGTGTTTTGTGTTTATAAGGCCTATCCGCAGACATGAATAGTGTTGTTGATGTGCGGGTGCGCCGCACCGATCATGTTTTCACCTGTTACGGTGCTCCGACGCCAGATTCTGAGTAGGCTACTCTCTCACTATCTTGGCCTTGTTATGATGACTCCTCCCCAGATAGCACCCGGATGTGGGCCACTTCAGGCAATGATACGGCACTGATGGCCTTCTTCTGGCCCTGACAGAATGGATGTGAGCCTGAAGTGGCCCACATGTATAATAGCAAATATGGCCCAAATATGCCAAATCAAATGTGGGCCTTTTTTGGCAAAGAAAATGTGGGCCTTTTTTGTGCTCTTGGCAACATGGAATCTGGATGTGACCCTGACCCTGATAAATGGTGAATATGACCCAAATATCAGAAAAAATGGGCCACCTTTGGCAAATGTGGCACATGTGGCATTGCTATGGCTTGGTTCTGGCCCAGATCTGGCAAACAGGAGCGGACCACCCAAGTGCCACCGTTCCACGCGGTTTGTGGGCCGGATGAAAGTGTCGGTGTGGGACGGGTCCGGGCCATAGCAATTTTGCTATCTCAGTATAGCACGGCGGGCTGTTTTCCTAGTAATCACTTCATTTAGGAAAATACCACTGAATGTCATACGAAGACAGTGACTCACAGATTGTCCGCCAGTTCCTCTCGATTTCAGCAGCATTTCAGAGACACTGCTTGGTATCATGGCTGCTAATAAACGTTCACCTGCAACATACATACAAAGATAAAGTTGAAAATAGAGATTGTGTCTCTTAAAAGCCACCTTTACTATTAACAAAGACATAGCCACAAAAAAAAAACCACTCACAGTAAACTGTTTTAACACTGCTGATGTGCTCTCTCTTTGTATGGGCTCCACATTTTGTGCTCCCATCTTCTGTCCATATCCATTACCCAAACCGCTTATCCTGCTCTCAGGGTCGTGGGGGATGCTGGAGCCCATCCCAGTAGTCATTGGGTGGCAGGCGGGAAGACACCCTGGACAGGCTGCCAGGCCATCACACAGGGCCAACACACACACACACACACACACCTAGGGGCAATTCAGTACAGCCGATTCACCTGACCTACATGTCTTTGGACTGTGGGAGGAAACCGGAGCCCCCCGAGGAAACCCATGCAGACACGGGGAGAACATGCAGCCTCCACACTGAGGACGACCCGGGACGACCCCCACGGTCGGACTACCCCAGGACCTTCTTGCTGTGAGGCGACCACGCTAACCACCGTGCCACCGTGCCGTGGTGTATGCATGTCTGTCTATGTATGTCTGCAATATATTACAGAGGTAAGTTCAAGCTTTTAGGGCTGCCTGTTACTCGACTCAAGGCAACCCAGCCCAAAACACCACACACACACACATGTGGAAGCACAAAAGTAATAGAAAACTCTGGCACCAACAAAACAAATGATGAGCTTCATATGATCAGAAATGGGTACCGATTTGCCAGGGAAAAGAAAACAAGTACACGGTGACCAGAGACAACTTCAGTGAGACAAACTTTGAGAGACAATGGTTTTAATTACTATAATTATGATCTCCCGCTGAAGAGTGCATTAACACAACGGTATACTATCAATTACAAGCCGTTCGATATGCGTGCTTAAAAACTCACGGTGACAAGATTCATTCCAGAACAAAATCCTGTGGGAAAGAAAAATGGTCATCAAAACCCATTTATGGTTCAAAAATACATACAGCTGCACCGACATCTTCTGAGCAAATTAATACGAAGCAGTTGAGTCAACCTCTTAAAGTAACGCTAGTACAAAATTAATCAAAATAGTCTTACATTGATAAACCCTAAAACTGCACTTTTTACTTCAAATCCTTTTTCGACAGATAAAAGCCCTACAACCTTGAATATTGCGGCATGGTGGCGCAGTCGTTAGCGCGGTCGCCTCACATCAAGAAGGTCCTGGGTTCGAGCCCTGGGGTAGTCCAACCTTGGTGGGGTCGTCCCAGGTCGTCCTCTGTGTGGAGTTTGCATGTTCTCCCCGTGTCTGCGTGGGTTTCCTCGGGGGGCTCCGGTTTCCTCCCACAGTCCAAAGACATTTAGGTCAGGTGAATCGGCTGTACTAAATTGTCCCTAGGTGTGTGTGTGTGTGTCGGCCCTGTGATGGCCTGGCGGCCTGTCCAGGGTGTCTCCCCGCCTGCCGCCCAATGATTGCTGGAAATGGGCTCCAGCATCCCCGCGACCCTGAGAGCAGGATAAGCGGTTCAGATAATGGATGGCTGGACGGAATCTTGAATATCAATTTCTGTTGCCTCATTTGCACTCCATGTTTGCAGCTAGACGCCTAAGAGCCGTATTATTCATCATTATAAGGTGCCGTTTCAATGTGCACACAATAAGATAAAAGCTATTGTGTATGGCATCACATTATCGCAACGTGCCCACATTTGATTGAACGGCACTGGTTCCAGAGCGAGAACAAGAATGTGACTCTGACCCGGTTTGAAAGGAAGGCAGCTTAATTACAGCGGTGATTACTGGTTGTTAGAGCCGCATCGGGAGACATGACCAAAGTGATGCGAGAGAGAACTGCAGCTGGGATTTAAAGGACAAAAGCAGGGAATGAGCCGGAGAGAGGAAGAGTTTGTGTGTGTGTGTGTGTGTGTGTGTGTGTTGAGAGAGCTATCAGTAACTATGCGTGTTTGGACAAGTGCATGCAAAATACATGTATAACGGTTTGCTAAGAAATAATACTGCCAACCACTACTACAACCAGCTACTACTACAACAAACCACTACTATAACCAGCCACTACTATAAACAGCCATTACTACAACCAGCCACTACTATAACCAGCCATTACTACAACCAGCCAGTACTACAACTTTCAACCATTACTACAACCAGCCACTAGTATAACCAGCCACTACTACAACAAACCACTACTATAACCAGCCACTACTACAACTATCAACCACTACTACAATCAACCACTACTACAACCAGCCACTACAACTATCAACCACTACTACTACTACCAACCACTACTATAACCAGCCACTACTACAACAAACCACTACTATAACCAGCCACTAATACAACTATCAACCACTACTACAACCAGCCACTACAACTATCAACCACTACTACAACCAGCCACTACAACTATCAACCACTACCAACCACTAGTATAACCAGCCACTACTACAACAAACCACTACTATAACCAGCCACTACTACAACTATCAACCACTACTACAACCAGCCACTACTACAACTATCAACCACTACTACAACCAGCCACTACAACTATCAACCACTACTACAACAAACCACTACTATAACCAGCCACTACTAACTATCAACCACTACTATAACCAGCCACTACTACAACCAGCCACTACTACAACTATCAACCACTACTACTATCAACCACTACTATAACCAGCCACTACAACAACTAACCACTACTACAACAACTAACCACTACTACAACCAGCCACTACTATTACAATCAACCACTACTACTACCAACCACCACTATAACCAGCCACTACTACTACTACTACAACCAGTCACTACTACAACCAACCACTACTATAATCAACCACTACTACTACTACAGTCAACCACTGCTACAACCGATTATCATTTATTTATCATCAATTAGGCTAAAATTAAGCATCAATGGAAACTTTTACCTCGCTACAAGTGAACTGAAAGAGAAAGCTATCAGTGCATTATCATATGCCATAAAACAATTGTTCATCTAAATTCCAGTTAAAATGGGACTAAAACTATTTCGGACAGTAATTGAACCAATAGCCCTCTATGGCAGTGAAGTGTGGGGGTGCGTGATGAGGTCGAGTTTGAACTGAAATCTGATGATCATGCTTGGAATTAGAGCGAGAGAGAGAGCTGGGGACTATACTGGGTAATAGCACATTGGAAAAACAGACGATGCGGTTTACAAGATGGTTGTAAGACCAGCTGTTATATGGTCTGGAGACAGTGGCACTGATGAAAAGACAGGAGGCGGAGCTGGAGGTGCCAGAGATGAAGATGATAAGATTTTCCACTGGAAGTGATGAAGAAGGACAGAATTAGGAATGAGTATATTAGAGGGACAGCTCAGGTTGGACGGTTTGGAGACAAAGCAATACAGGCAAGATTGAGATGGGTTGGACATGTGTGGAGGAGAGATGCTGGGTATATTGGGAGAAGGATGCTGAATATGGTGATGCCAGGGAACAGGAAAAGAGGAAAGCCAAAGAGGAGGTTTATGGATGTGGTGAGAGAGGACATGCAGGTGGCTGGTGTGACAGAGGAAGATGCAGATGCAGAGGACAGGAAGAGATGGAAACAGATGGTCCACTGTAGCAACCCCTAACTGGAACAGCCAAAGTAGTAGTAGTAGTAGTAGTAGTAGTAGTAGTAGTAGTAGTAGTAGGAAAAACAGATGATGGGAGGAGTTGGTGAGAGTAGAGAGTGAGGAAGCCAGGAAAAAAAGAGAAAGCAGAAAGAAGATGAAAGGAAGCAGACAGGATGAGAAGAAGGAAAGGGAAGGGAACATAAAGGGAGAGATGTCTGTAGACTGTTGCTCCTTCTCCTCCTCTTCCTTGCTATTGAGGGGGGCATATGGAGGAGAGAGTAGCATCAACAGCCAACAGTACATTAATAAAATACACCTCTCATCCACAAATATGAGATCATACTCTGCAACTTTGGCACAGTAGCAGGACTTGTTTGCTGCAAGCAGTTCTTCCTTAGTGCTTTCCATATATGAGCCAAAACATTACAACCACTCACAGGTGAACCGAATAACATTGATCATCTCTAAACAAGGGCACATGTCAAGGTCTGAGTAGATTAGATGGTAAGCAAGCCATCAGTTCTCAGAGTCAGCATGTTGGATACAGGAGAAATGGGCAGGAATAAAGACCTGAGCGACTCTGACAAGGGCCAAATTGTTATGGCCAGACGACTGGGTCAGAGCATCTCTGAAACAGCAAAACGTGTGGGGTGCTCCCAGTCAGCAGTGGTGAGTACCTACCAAGAGTTGTCCATGGAGGAATAAACCACAAACCGGTGACAGGGTGTTGGGCGCCCAAGGCTCATTTATGCGTGAGGGTAACGAAGGCTATCCCATCTGGTCCGAACATACAGAAGGTCTAATGTGGCCCAAGTCACAGAAAATTTATGATGATTACGGGAGGAATGTGTCACAACACAGACTGTGTCACATCCTGCTGCGTATAGGGCTGCGTAGCCGCAGACCAGTCAGAGTGTCAATGATGACCCTTGTCCATCATCGAAAGTGCCTACAATGGGCACGCAAGCATTGGAACTGGGAGCAGTGGCAGAAAGTCGCCTGGTCCAACAAGTACTGTTTTCTTTTCAATCACGTGGATGGCCAGGTGCGTGTGCATCGTTTACTTGGAGAAGAGATGATACCAGGATGCACTGTGGGAAGACAACAAGCCAGTGGCGGGAGTGTGATGCTCTGGGCAATGTTCTGCTGGGGAAACCTGCGTCCAGCCATTCATGTGGACGTCAATTTGACACGTGCCACCTATCTAAACATCGTTGCAGGCCAGGTACACCCCTTCATGGTATTCCTTGATGGCAGTGGCCTCTTTCAGCAGGATAATATGCTCTGCCACACTGCACACATTGTTCAGGAATGGTTTGAGGAACATGATGAAGTGTTCAAGGTGTTGCCCTGGCCTCCAAATTCCTCAGATCTCAATCCGATTGAACATCTGTGCGATGTGCTAGACTGATAAGTCCGATCCACGGCGGCTCCATCTCACAACCTAAAGGACTTGAAATAACTGCTGATTATGTTTTGGTACCAGATACCACAGGGCACCTTCAGGGGTCTTGTAGAGTCCATGCCTTGGTGGGTCAGCGCTGTTTTGGTGACACAAGGAGCACCAACAGCATGTTAGGCAGGTGGTCATACTGTTTTGGCTCATATACACACAAAATAAAGGCATTATAGATTGGATCCATCCATCCATCCATTATCTGAACCGCTTATCCTGCTCTCAGGGTCACGGGGATGCTGGGACTTATCCCAGCAGTCATTGGGCGGCAGGAGGGGAGACACCCTGGACAGGCTGCCAGGCCATCACACAGGGCCGACATACACACACACACACACACATTCATACCGAGGGGCAATTTAGCATGGCCAATTCACCTGACCTACATGTCTTTGGACCGTGGGTGGAAACCCACGCAGACACGGGGAGAACATGCAAAGTCCACACAGAGGACAACCTGGGACGACGACCCCCCCCCAAGGTTGGACTACCCTGGGGCTCGAACCCAGAACCTTGTTACTGTGAGGCGACCGCGCTAACCACTGCACCACCGTGCCGCCTAGGTTGGATCATTTTATCAAATTAATGGGAGAGGAGCAGAGAAAGAGGGAATGTGGGGAACACAGTGTATTGATTGCATTTTTGCCACATTGAGTCATATTCTCTTTTTCCTTTAACAAAGCCTGCTGACAATAACATGACAGTAACTCTGAACCATGCCATCAAAACACAGCAGAAATTAACAGAAAACAGACAATGTGGCAAGATGAGTTTTAATAAAAGAATAAGAAACTTAAGATCTTATAAAAACATCATTCATAATATGCCAACCTCTGCTGGCAAGGCATCTTAAACAACTGGAAGGGTATTTACAGAAAAAAACAGGTTTTGTCTTGAGCTGCCTCACAAAAATATCACTTACCAGAATTTATTGTCGATCTGTCCAAATTATTCAGGACGACTGAATGAACAAGCATGTAGCCTTTTCTAGGGATTTCAGGTGATTTTGCCTTTTATCATAATCAAAAAAAAAAAGTTAAATTAGTAGTAATTTCCAAAATGATTATGGTTCTGGGTACTTGACAGAAACTTTGATTATCTTGGTCACAGAGGGCTGGTGGGGATCCTAGGCTGGAGGTTTTAGGCTCTTGATGGTTTCGAGCTGGTCTTGGTAGAGAGAGTGGAACGCCTGGGCTAGAGTGAGGAATGGTGCATCGCAGTTTTCCATCTCCTTCTGCAAGACACACACACACCCACACACAAAAAATGAGAAATGTGCCAGCCCATTGTAAAGATCAAAACTCCGTCCATCCATCCATTATTCGAACCACTTATCCTGCTCTCAGGGTCGCGGGGATGCTGGAGCCTATCCCAGCAGTCATTGGGCAGCAGGCGGGGAGAAACTCTGGACAGGCTGCCAGGCCATCACAGGGCTGACACACAATTGGATATATGGACAAGGAATTTTTGGAACGACTATACAAACACGGTGCTAATTACAAGGTTTTGATCTCTTAATTAGATAAGTACTTTATGGAAAAATACAACAGCAAATAGATTCATAAGTCACCTTTGCTGACACATCCTATGAAAAAGAGTAAACTGCAAGCACGTTTAAATTGCAGCCTATTGTTTTACTGCTGAAATGAAACTCCAGTCAGACGCAGCTCCTGCACCGACCCACGGAACGTGTGAACCCAAACAAAGCAAACATGGTGGCATCACCACAGAACCATCGGTGGAAGCATTATATAGCTAGCAATGACTCTAACCCACATTGAACTGGCACAGTGGTGTCTCTGCAGACATGTTGCTGCATCATTTATGTAGCATCATAGGTAGGTGGAGGAAAGGATCAAAAATCCGTATTTTTCATATTTTACAGACCTTAATACCTTAAACCTTAAGACCTTTTACATAGTAAATGATGTAGCCTACACATCTTTATCTCTCTATCCTCAGATCTTTTATTGATATTAACACGGGGATGAGGAGGACATGGTGGATGTCGTCAGATGATTTTATCCAGAAAACTGGCCTTGAACATTTCATTTAAGTAAGAACACCTGAATTTATTTTATTTTTAGATTTCACCCCCTTTTTCTCCCCAATTGTACTTGGCCAATTACCCCACATTTCCGAGCCCTCCCGGTCGCTGCTCCACCCCCTCTGTTGATCCAGGGAGGGCTACAGACTACCACATACCCCCTCCGATACATGTGGAGTCACCAGCCTGTTCTTTTCACCTGACAGTGAGCAGTTTCACCGCAGGGGACATAGCGCGTGGGAGGATCACGCTATTCCCCCCAGTTCCCCCACCCCGACCAACCAGAGGAGGCGCTAGTGCAGCGACCAGGACACATACCCACATCCGGCTTCCCACCCGCAGACACGGCCAATTGTGTCAGGGACGCCCGACCAAGCCAGAGGTAACATGGGGATTTGAGCCAGTGATCCCCGTGTTGGTAGGCAAAGGAATAGACCGCTACGCCACCTGGACGCCCTTCTCTGAATTGTTTACCGAGCCTAGGTATTCGCCACCAGTCAGACCACATTGATTATAAATCAGTTGACTCTATTCATCCTGATAGAACATTAGTACATATATATTTTTTAAGATAGATGACCTCCATAACTCTGAAATCCCCAAACCTGGCAGTGTTGCTGCACATGTTCTACCTACTGAGCTACTACATAGGGCTGTTGTATAGTGACTCACAGCGGACGTCTCATGGTACTCCAGTCCCTGGCTTTGGGCCCACTCCTGGGCAGTTGATGACTGGACCTCCCTCCTTGCAGAGAGGTCTGACTTGTTTCCCACCAGCACAGCTAAATTGAATGAGCACATGCACACACACACACATACTGGTTATGAAGGGATAAATACATTTCATATACACTTAAAGATCAGCTGACGCAATGACTGTGTAGAGCATAGTAATACAAAAGATTTCAGTTTCCAGTCAATGCTTTACCGCAAAACTCTGCTAGCAACCACTCTTAAGTGCAGCGTAAAACAAACAATAAAAAGATGGCTGCTATTCCATATAACCCACAACTCTTCTGGAACTTAAAAGACCAGACCAGAACACCCATGACAGATTAAAGAAGTTCCTTCATTATTCAATAGAATAGTTATAGAATATCCATGACTATTCCAGGTACACCAAAAGGTATTCCACAAAATAACTGATGAAATATTTCTGAAATTCTACACTTTTCCCGAAGGTCCATGGTCTGAGGTACCTGGAACATTCAGGCCCTGGCAGTGGGAGCGAACCTTGTCCATCCAGATGGTACAGTTTGTGAAAGACTGCTCACTGGTCAGGTCAAATACCAGGCACAATACCGATGGCTGTCCCCACTGAGGATGTTGTCCAGAAAGAGCGAGAGAGAGAGAGAGAGAGATACAGACTTAGTACAATCTTGAAGGATAGAAAAAGGTAACTAAAAGACAAGACAATAAAGTCCTCTTTGAGACAGAGAATGAGAGAAAATGTGGAAAGCGTGGAGGAAATTCATTCATTCATTCATCTTCAGCCGCTTCTCCGGGAGTCGGGTTGCGGTGGCAGCAAGCTAAGTAGGGCATTCCAGACGTCCCTCTCCCCAGCAACGCCCTCCAGCCCCTCCTGGGGAATCCCAAGGCATTCCCAGGCCAGATTGGACATGTAGTCCCTCCAGCGAGTTCTGGGTCTACCCCGGGGTCTCCTCCCAGTTGCCCGTGCCCGGTAAACCTCCAAAGGAAGGCGCCCAGGGGGCATCCCAATCAGATGCCCGAACCACTTCAACTGGCTCCTTTCGATGTGAAGGAGCAGCGGCTCTACTCTGAGCTCCCTCCGGATGTCCGAGCTCCTCACCCTATCTCCAAGGCTGAGCCCAGACACCAAACAGAGGAAACTCATGGACTTATGGAGAAAACTCATGAAGTGTGGAGGAAATGAAAAGGTGAAAAGCGAGAAGCAGGAGAAAAGAATTATAGGACAGATGGCGAGTGAGGGAAAGAGAAAGTAGTGTGATCTGACACAGACAGACACACTAAGTAGAGAGGGCTGAGAGCATGCCAGTGGAAGAGAGACCGAGCATGTTCTATCGGATATTTCACAAAATTAAATTTGTTCAGGGCTGTTTACTTTTAGCGGAGCATGGACTAAGAGCAACACTGGAGAGGCGGCCATACCATCTTCTCACAGGCTTCCCGAAATGTTTCCTTCCCTGCAGTGTCTATTATGTACAGCTCCTGAAAGAAAGAAACCAGCAACAAGAATGAAAATAAAAGCAGTGTATCATCTGTTTATTGTAGGGGTGTTGCTCAGGAGTAAGCAAAAGATGTTTGATGTACAGGGCTGCAATGCAAAGACATCTTTTTCTGCATGTTAGCCTTGCTTGCAATAACAGTACAATTGATTGACTATCCAATTTTCTCGATCAGTCAGTCATTCTATTACTCTCACAATTCTGGATCTATGCTGCATCATGGCTGCACTGTCACACCTGGGGCAGGAAGAGAGGACCCAAATGCAGACAGCAAGGGCAGGCTGGGCTTGAACAAAGCTTTAATAAGGCAAACGAACTTACATTACAGGAACAGTAGCTACAGACAGCAAGGAGAACTCAGTACAAGGCATCAAGCATCCGGCAACCAAGAGTCAACATATATGTGTTTACGAACCGACAATGAGCCAGGGCATCCATCCATCCATTATCTGGACCACTTACCCTGCTCTCAGGGTCGCGGGGATGCTGGAGCCTATCCCAGCAGTCATTGGGCAGCAGGCGGGGAGACACCCTGGACAAGCCGCCAGGCCATCACACAGGGCCCACATACACACACACACATGCATACCTAGGAGGAATTTAGTATGGCCAATTCACCTGACCTACATGTCTTTGGACTGTGGGAGGAAACCGGAGCACCCGGAGGAAACCCACGCAGACACGGGGAGAACATGCAAACTCCACACAGAGGATGACCCGGGACGACCCCCAAGGTTGGACTACTCTGGGGCTCGAACCCAGGACCTTCTTGCTGTGAGGCAACTGCGCTAACCACTGCACCACCGTGCCGCCTGAGCAAGGGCAACCAGGGGGAATATGTAAGACTGGGGAGCCAATCAGGGAAATTGGGTGCAGCTGAGCAGGGCAGGGCAGGAACAGAAAAGCCAATCAGGGAAAGGGGAACAGATGAGTAAAGCAGAGGCAATCAGGTAAATGGGGCAATCATGGGGCAATCAGGGGCAGCAACCGGAAAGGCAAGCCAAATAAGGGAATGGGGATCACGAGGGCAACACAGGTGCAGGAACAGACATGGCAAGCCAATCATATAGTTGGGGACAGGTGAGCATAGCTGACCCAGCCCACACAACCATGACATGCACAGTGGCGGAGAAAACACAAAATAGTAAAGAAAAGCTGCAGCTGCAGATCGTCTGGTGTTCAACCGCCCTAAATTCTCCCACACAACTCCCCTTCTCATGTCCCTACACTGGCTCCCAGTAGCTGCTTGCATCCATTTTAAGACTCTGGTGCTAGCCTATAGGGCAGTGAAAGGAACAGCTCCTTCCTATCTCCAGGCCATGGTCAAGCCCTACAACCTCACCCGACCACTTTGCTCTGCTGCCTTGGGACACCTGGTTGCCCCGTCGCTAAGAGGCCCCTGCTGCCGATCGACCCGGTCACGGCTCTTTTCTGTCCTGGTCCTACAGTGGTGGACTGAACTCCCCACTGATGTCAGGACAGAGGAGTCGCTGCCCATCTTTCAGCGCAGGTTGAAAACTCACCTCTTCAAGAACTACTACCCTGTTACTTGCTCTTAGCACTTATTGTATTCACTCATTTAAAAAAAAAACTCTTTCTTGTGCTTTTACTTGAGCACTGGTTTTGCCCTAAGATACTTGTTTAGAGAGAAGATGCACTTATGACCTCTGATGACTAGTAGTTCTCCTGATTTCCTACATTAAATTATGCTCTTATTGTAAGTTGCTTTGGATAAAAGCGTCGGCTAAATGACTGTAATGTAATGTAATGTAATGTAAAGTCATAGGGTCAGTGCAGGGGCCCAATATCGTTTCCCACCATGCATACTGCATTATTGGTGGATTTTAACATTTACCATATAATTTCCTCATTTCACCAATAAACTTCTAAAACAGAGACCAAGTGCAGACCATTGCAGACAACCTGCAAAAGTTGTCGATGACCTTGCCAGACACAGCTTTCATGATCGATTAGGAGGCAAAGGGCGGACTCACCACACTGTCGCTGCTCTCTGGAACGTTGACACATTTCATCTGCAGCTCCACTCCAGTCGTCTGCCAAAGGAATGCAACATTAATATTACTATTAAGTTATTAATTAGTACTATGCCATTTCTGCTCTGCAAAACACCCCTTCAGACATTGGTTCTCAATCCCAGTTCTCAGATTGCACTGTTGGTTTTCGTTTTTGCCAGGTAGCTAATAAAGTTCCCCTTTTGTGCCACGACTAAAAACTGGCTGATCAGACAAATGCATACCCAGCAGAACAGATCCTGGCTGAATACCAGGCAGTACTTTGGTCCCAAGGAGTGAGACTGGCAACCTCTGCTTTATGGAATCAGTGGTATGCAATCCAAGGATTTCGTTATGAATAAATCAAATTGGTGGATGCTTTTATAGAAGGCACTTGACGGTACCATGATTGTATAAGTTGTTCACATTGTCCATCCATCCATCCATCCATTATCCAAACCTCTTATCCTGCTCAGGGTCATGAGGATGCTGGAGCCTATCCCAGCAGTCATTGGGCGGCAGGCGGGGAGACACCCTGGACAGGTCGCCAGTCCATCACAGAGCTCACACACACACACACACACACACACACACACACACACATTCACACCTGGGGACAATGTAGTACAGCCGATTCACCTGACCTACATGTCTTTGGACTGTGGGAGGAAACCGGAGCACCCGGAGGAAACTCACGCAAACACGGGGAGAACATGCAAACTCCACACAGAGGATGACCCGGGACGACCCCCAAGGCTGGACGACCCCCAAGGTTGGACTACACCAGGGCTCGAACCCAGGACCCAGGACTGTAGTTGAAATCATAATATCATAAATATAGGCGGCACAGTGGCGCAGCGTGGTCGCCTCACAGCAAGAAGGTCCTGGGATTCTTTATTTGTCCCGAGGGAAATTTGTCTTGGACATAAAGGCTGCCACATAAAAGTACATACATTATTAGTGCAGTAACAGACATAATGTGCATAGCACAGACAAGTGCGGACATAAAGTGCATTCAAATGTGTGAAACACAGCCACTCATTTCACATTCCCCTTATGTCCTGAGTTCAGGAGATTCACTGATAGAGGGACGAAAGACTTTTTATACTTGTTCAGGTGTTTTTCCTTTATTTAATTGGAACCCTGTAGTGTCTCTCTGATGGGAGCAGTTCATATTCTGAATACAGGACATGAGAGGGGTCAGTGAGTTTCCCTAGCCTGTCGAGCTACTGTCTTCTCAAAGAGCATTTGGAGGGAGGGACGTTCCCTCACCTCCATCACTTTCACTGTTGTGTGGACCAGTCTGCTTATTTGTGATTTTAACATAACTGATATGTTATCAAACCAAGCTGAAATTACATAACATAATATACTCTCTATCACAGCATGATCAAATAACATCATTACCCTCTGTCCAACCCCAAACACCCTGAGTCTGTGCAAAAAGCAGAGTTGCTGTTGGATCCTAGTGCATTCAGAATTCACATGGACCTTCCAAGACATATTACACTCAACATGTACATGCAAGTATTTGTAAGAACGAACCTGGGTAATACAAGTATTATGGATCAGTAGTGGAGAATGATCTCCCAAATGTCCATCCATCCATTATCCGAACCGCTTATCCTGCTCTCGGGGTCGCAGGGATGCTGCAGCCTATCCCAGCAGTCATTGGGTGGCAGGCGGGGAGACACCCTGGGCAGGCCGCCAGGCCATCACACAGGGCTGACATACACACACATACATACCAAGGGGCAATCTAGTACTGCCGATTCACCTGACCTACATGTCTTTGGACTGTGGGAGGAAACCGGAGCTCCCGGAGAAAACCCACGCAGATACCGGGAGAACATGCAAACTCCACACAGAGGATGACCCAGGACGACCCCCAAGGTTGGACTACCCCGGGGCTTGAACCCAGAACCTTCTTGCTGTGAAGCGACCGCAATAACCACTGCACCGCCATGCCGCCTCCCCCAAATGTCCTGGATCAAAAATAATTTCTTCTGTTTTCTTAGTGTTTACAATGGGCATCATACCATTGTAAAAACTTTTCAACCTCTAAGCTAAAGCCAGAAATGCCAGTGTCTGTATCCATAAGTCCCAAGATGGCCGTGTCACCAGAAAACCCGGCAACAAAAGTGTTGGGATGACTGCTTGTGCAATCATTTGTATTAAAATTTAAACAGGCAAATTCACGTTTGCAGCGGCTTCACCCAGTACCAGTATGAGAGGATGGTGGCACGATTTCACGCTTGCGGCGGCCTCACCCAGTACCGTCCATGCAGTGTCTTTGTCCAGGTCTACGTCCAAGTTTGTCTTCGTTTGATGGCTGGGAGAACTTGTTTCTGCCGCGTCCTGTGGGCCCAAGGACCACGGCCTTCCCTGGAGCTG
Source organism: Lampris incognitus (assembly GCF_029633865.1). NCBI lineage: Eukaryota > Metazoa > Chordata > Actinopteri > Lampriformes > Lampridae > Lampris > Lampris incognitus. The sequence continues at coordinate 5,472,433 of NC_079215.1, read as the reverse complement.
TGCCCGAAGAGGTAACACCGAGGGCGGACTGATAGGACGCGGAAGCGGGGCAGGCTGAGCCAACTGCTAGCCCATGCACACCGGCAGTTCCGATAACACCAATGGTGGTCTGGCAGCGGCCTCGCCTAGCCTTGACTGTGTTTTTAGTGTCGTCGTGTGGAGTGCGAGAAGGTGTGTCGAAGGTGTCTGGCTGGGGGAGCTAGCATTGGATCGGCTGAGGGGGGCTGGTCTGCTGCATCCTGTAGGTCCAAGAACAACAGCCCTTACAAGAGCTGCGCCCGAAGAGGAAACACTGAGAGCGACCTGATAGGACGCGAAAGCGGGGAAGACTAAGCTAACTGCTAGCCCATGTGGACAGGCAGTTCTGACAGTCATCCTGGCTGGCATTCGTTCTCCTGGACAGTGATTTTTTTTTTTTTTTTAGATATATGTATTAGTTTGGATATATGTGTTCTTGTAGTTCTTGTAGTTTTTGGATATGTGTTTTGCGCTGGGGGAAACCATGTTTCGTTTCATTTCATGCACTTGCGAACATGAAATGAAACGACAAATAAAGTGTTTCTGATTCTGATTCAGTATGGGAGAACTCACACATCCTTGAGGAACGCCTGTATTAATGACTTCAGACTCAAATAATGTCTGGTTCACTCGGACCTGCTGGGTCCTGTTGGTCAAAAAGGAGTGACACCGACTGATGATATATGGGTTAACAGATGTCTGTCTGAGCTTATTGAGAGGGACGTGTGGCTGCAGGGTCTAAAAAAGCAGAGCTGAAGTCTACAAGCAGCCGTCTGGGGGCCTGGGGGTTTTCAAGGTGTTGCAAAATAAAGTGTATTATGGTGAGGATATATGTGTACGTTGTGATTTCATAACGTTCATTCTAATGTGATTCAAACGGATACCCTGAGGCCTCTTCCCGAGCACTTGGGGATCTAAAGCAGACCTAAGTGGATTGGATAGTTGCAAGCTGCTGTTGTCCGCAACCTGTCTGAGCGTGTGAGATCTGTGGCAACCTTGAAGAAGCACACCAGGGCGTCTTTATGTCAGCACCTATCTCTGCTCTGCTGTGATCTCCTGGGCCCTGACCAGGGCAGTGCACTAAGGACCGCAACCTACAACATGTACACACTTGCATATGCAGCCATGCACGCGCATGCAAAAACACAAAAGGATATGGGCATATTAAAAAAAGGGCCCGCAGATACTCACAAACACACACACACCCAGACACACTCACAAATGCATCCATACACAAACAACATAGGCAAGAAAGCAAAATGGCGTGTTGTCTAACACACACACATGCAAACACAAAAGGGCACAAACACGTTACTACACACAAATGTGATCCTTGCTAAGACTGAGCTAATGAGCTGCAGAGATGCATAGCAAGCATCACACTGGAATGTCAATGAGAGCTTATTAGCAACAAATAAATTGCAATACTGCCACAGGCTGTCTGACATTTCAAAGGGGGACGTGAGGAGAATGGACAAAAGCCTCTGCCACCCTTTAACGATCTGACCTGGATGGAATTAATTATTGGTAGAGATTATACATATTTTTTACAGAGAGAGGGTCAGCGGACACTTTATCTGTTAAAAAATATCCAATGTTGGGTGTCCGAGTGGCGCAGCGGTCTATTCCATTGGCTACCAAGACAGGGATCGACGGTTTGAATCCCCGTGTTACCTCCGGCTTGGTTGAGCGTCCCTACAGACACAATTGGCTGTGTCTGCGGGTGGGAAGCCGGATGTGGGTATGTGTCCTGGTCGCTGCACTAGCGCCTCCTCCGGTCGGTCGGGGTGCCTGTTCGGGGGGGGGGGGGCTGGGGGCAACAGCGTGATCCTCCCATGCATTATGTCCCCCTGGTGAAACTCTTCACTGTCAGGTGAAAAGAAGCGGCTGGCGATTCCACACGTATCGGAGGAGGCATGTGGTAGCCTGCAGCCCTCCCTGGATCGGCAGACAGGGTGGAGCAGCGACCGGGACGGCTCGGGAGGAGTGGGGTGATTGGCCGGGTACATTTGGGGAGAAAAAGGGGGGAAAATCCACAAAAAAAAATAAAAATATAGAGAGATATATAGAGATATATAGATATAGATATATCCAGTGTTGCAGAGGTTCATAATTTTTTTTTACGTCAGGAACACCACAAACAACATCGCAAGTCTGGGTCCAGGCCTATACAGTATGCAGAAACTCAGCCCTCTGTCCTTTGTGAGTGTGAGAGTGTTAGGGTGAGTGTGTGTGTGTATACTTGTTAAGTACCTGAGTTGGTTGCCTTCCAGATTCCTGCTGTATTAATTATCGACATCCCAGTCCCCTCAGAACCCCCAATAATGCTGACCACAGCAAGAGCTGACATGCGCACACGCACACACATATAGGACCAAAGATCCAATTTAATCTTTACCGGATTACCTGTTCTGCACCCTCATCAGAACTCTAAGGCCAAAAGTAGCATCCTGTCCAAATGTAAGAGTGTGTGTTTGCGCAATGTGCACTGCATTGAATGAAGGCCCATATTGGTACAGGTAGGAGTAGGTGATATGGTGATTTAACACCGCCACATTAAAATATCCTCACTAGTTGTTGTAGTGATCTACCACCCACTCACAATTTCTCTTTGTAGCCCTCGGTTAACATCCACTACTACTACTACTACTACTACTTCTAGCTGCTCCCGTTAGGGGTCGCCACAGCGGATCATCCGTTTCCATTTCTTCCTGTTCTCTCCGTCTTCCTCTGTCACACCAGCCACCTGCATGTCCTCTCTCACCACATCCATAAACCTCCTCTTTGGCCTTCCTCTTCTCCTCTTCCCTTGCAGCTCCATATTCAGCATCCTTCTCCCAGTATACCCAGCATCTCTCCTCCACACATGTCCAAACCATCTCAATCATGTCTCTCTTGCTTTGTCTCCAAACCATCCAGCCTGAGCTGTCCCTCTAATATATTCGTTCCTAGTCTTGTCCTTTTTCATCACTCCCAGTGAAAATCTTATCATCTTCAACTCTGCCACCTCCAGCTCCACCTCCTGTCTTTTCATCAGTGCCACTGTCACCAAACCATACAACATAGCAGGTCTCACAACCATCTTGTAGACCTTCCCTTTAACTCTTGCTGGTACCCTTCTGTCACACATCACTCCTGACACTCTTCTCCACCCACTCCACCCTGCCTGCACTCTCTTCTTCACCTCTCTCCTGCACTCTTAGTTATTTTGGACAGTTGACCCCAAGTATCTAAACTCATCCACCTTTATCACTTCTACTCCTTGCATCCTCACCATTCCACTGTCCTCCCTCTCATTCACACATACACTACCGTTCAAAAGTTTGGGATCACCCAAACAATTTTGTGTTTTCCATGAAAAGTCACACTTATTCACCACCATATGTTGTGAAATGAATAGAAAATAGAGTCAAGACATCGACAAGGTTAGAAATAATGATTTGTATTTGAAATAAGATTTTTTTTACATCAAACTTGGCTTTCGTCAAAGAATCCTCCATTTGCAGCAATTACAGCATTGCAGACCTTTGGCATTCTAGCTGTTAATTTGTTGAGGTAATCTGGAGAAATTGCACCCCACGCTTCCAGAAGCAGCTCCCACAAGTTGGATTGGTTGGATGGGCACTTCTTGCGTACCATACGGTCAAGCTGCTCCCACAACAGCTCAATGGGGTTCAGATCTGGTGACTGCGCTGGCCACTCCATTACCGATAGAATACCAGCTGCCTGCTTCTGCTCTAAATAGTTCTTGCACAATTTGGAGGTGTGTTTAGGGTCATTGTCCTGTTGTAGGATGAAATTGGCTCCAATCAAGCGCTGTCCACTGGGTATGGCATGGCGTTGCAAAATGGAGTGATAGCCTTCCTTATTCAGAATCCCTTTTACCCTGTACAAATCTCCCACCTTACCAGCACCAAAGCAACCCCAGACCATCACATTACCTCCACCATGCTTAACAGATGGCGTCAGGCATTCTTCCAGCATCTTTTCATTTGTTCTGCGTCTCACAAACGTTCTTCTTTGTGATCCAAACACCTCAAACTTGGATTCATCCGTCCACAACACTTTTTTCCAGTCTTCCTCTGTCCAATGTCTGTGTTCTTTTGCCCATCTTAATCTTTTTCTTTTATTGGTCAGTCTCAGATATGGCTTTTTCTTTGCCACTCTGCCCTGAAGCCCAGAATCCCGCAGCCGCCTCTTCACTGTAGATGTTGACACTGGTGTTTTGCGGGTACTATTTAATGAAGATGCCAGTTGGGGACCTGTGAGGCGTCTGTTTCTCAAACTAGAGACTCTAATGTACTTATCTTCTTGCTCAGTTGTGCAACGCGGCCTCCCACTTCTTTTTCTACTCTGGTTAGAGCCTGTTTGTGCTGTCCTCTGAAGGGAGTAGTACACACCGGTGTAGGAAATCTTCAATTTCTTAGCAATTTCTCGCATGGAATAGCTTTCATTTCTAAGAACAAGAATAGACTGTCGAGTTTCAGATGAAAGTTCTCTTTTTCTGGCCATTTTGAGCGTTTAATTGACCCCACAAATGTGATGCTCCAGAAACTCAATCTGCTCAAAGGAAGGTCAGTTTTGTAGCTTCTGTAACGAGCTAAACTGTTTTCAGATGTGTGAACATGATTGCACAAGGGTTTTCTAATCATCAATTAGCCTTCTGAGCCAATGAGCAAAAACATTGTACCATTAGAACACTGGAGTGATAGTTGCTTGAAATGGGCCTCTATACACCTATGTAGATATTGCACCAAAAACCAGACATTTGCAGCTAGAACAGTCATTTACCACATTAGCAATGTATAGAGTGTATTTCTTTAAAGTTAAGACTAGTTTAAAGTTATCTTCATTGAAAAGTACAGTGCTTTTCCTTCAAAAATATGGACATTTCAATGTGATCCCAAACTTTTGAACGGTAGTGTATGTATTCCGCCTTGCTCCTACTGACTTTCATTCCTCTTCTCTCCAGTGCGTACCTCCACCTCTCCAGGCTCTCCTCAACCTGCACCCTACTCTCACTACAGATCATAATGTCATCTGCAAACATCACAGTCCACAGAGACTCCTGCCCGATCTTGTCTGTCAACCTGTCCATCACCACTGCGAACAAGAAAGGGCTCAGAGCCGATCCTTGATATAATCCACTGCTTCATCTTATTTTGACTGTGTAACTTCCACACTAACCCTGCTCTCACAAATACATTAATCCAATACAGTAAAATATTTATCCAATCGTGTGGAACATGATAATCAAGAAAAGAGGCAGAACATGACTTCATGACAATTCACTATTAATGATGTTTCTCCTTTTTACACTGTTGGGAATCTTGCATTGCTGCCAGAAGGTGGTCTGAAAATGAGTTAGCAATTATTTGTATCAGCATATCCATCCATCCACTATCCCAACTCCTTATCCTGCTCTCAGGGTCGTGGGGATGCTGGAGCCTATCCCAGCAGTCATTGGGCGGCAGGCGGGGAGACACCCTGGACAGGCCGCCAGGCCATCACACAGGGCCGACATCCACACACAACCCCACACACACATTCATACCTAGGGGCAATTTAGTACAGCCGATTCACCTGACCTACATGTCTTTGGACTGTGGGAGGAAACCAGAGCACCCGGAGGAAACCCAAGCAGACACAGGGAGAACACGCAAACTCCACACAGAGGACGACTCGGGACGACCCCCAAGGTTGGACTACCCCAGGGCTCAAATCCAGGAGCTTTTTGCTGTGAGGCAGCCGCGTTAACCACTGTGCCACTGTGCCGTGTTTACAAAAGGCGTATTAGCATACTCCTTTTGTAAACACTGAACTGAGTATTGCATCTGCACACCTAGATAGTGTAAGAAATAATCTTATTTGAATACCAAATGAACTGGGTCAGCTGAGTCTATCCAAGTCATTTGAAAGATTTACACCACATAAAAACAAAAGCGAATGATGGAGAGGGCTAAACAATGCTGCAATGGGGAAATACAGTGATTTATATCATCAGTCATTAAAGAATATAAAAGTTGTAGGGATTTTTCCCATGCCTTTGTGCAGATGAGCCTTTGTGCAGGACACGTGCACTTACATGTCCTTGTCCACTCAATAGTCAGCAAACAGGCTTGGAAAATTATTGATAGAAGGAAGTATTGAACAACCACAAGTCAATATATTAGTGTATGAGGCTAATGACAGAGCTGCCATTTTCATGCAGGTCAGCAGTGAAGATTAGCATTCTCTGGGTCAACACTGATGGCTGCAATATAACAGGTTGGTCTGCTGTTCACAAAATGTGGTTTGAGGACCAACCTAAGTCCTTGAAAGGTTCCCAACGGATCTCCAGAAAAGAAATCTAAGCTCATATAATTTGACCCAAATGCACTGGAGAAATGCAAAATACCAGTCTTTTTGATTATAGAGTTCCTTCTATTGACTTTTATCTCCTCGCCTAAGATGTTGACATTAAAAGTATGTCAATCCATCCATCCATCCATTATCCAAACCGCTTATCCTGCTCTCAGGGTCGTGGGGATGCTGGAGCCTATCCCAGCAGTCATTGGGCAGCAGGCAGGGAGACACCAAGGACAGGCCGCCAGGCCATCACAGGGCCCACACACACACATTCATACCTAGGGGCAATTTAGTACAGCCGATTCACCTGACCTACATGTCTTTGGACTGTGGGAGGAAACCAGAGCACCTGGAGGAAACCCAAGCAGACACAGGGAGAACATGCAGACTTCACACAGAGGACAACTCGGGATGACCCCCCCCCCCCAAGGTTGGACTACCACAGGGCTCGAACCCAAGGACCTTCTTGCTGTGAGGCGACCGCGCTAACCACTGCGCCACTGTGCCGCATTCAATGGATGTGTCCAGTGATAATGTTAATCTTTTTAGGGTTCCTTGTTATTAAGGTTCCAATGGCCATCTAATGAGGGGAATGACATAAATGGAGAAACCATGGTATAATGGTATACACATAGATCAATGGTTACCATGTGCCTTTGGTTCCAGGATTAAATGTTCACGCAAGATAAACAGTAGCATAGGTGGTTTCACAGCTTGTCCCCCCTGCCCCCTCTCTGCTTGAAGGCGTGCTATTCAGCTGACGTAGTGTTTGTCTGGGACGAAGACGTGCACTCTTGAGCTTAGGCTGAAAGTGATACCAGCCTGTACACTATACATTCTATAGAGCAGGCTGGCACACAAGAGGGTTTGGTGCCTATATTCAGAGGCCCTAAGGTGTGTGTAACTGGTCACTATCAGTGTTTGGAATCACACAAGCAACTTGTTTGACAATCTAGGTAGCCTCCCATCCATTCCATTCATTATCCAAACCGTCATTGAGCAGCGGGCGGGGAGAAACCCTGGACAAGTCACCAGGCCATCACAGGGCCGACATACACACACACACATTCACACCTAGGGACAATTTAGTACGGCTGATTCACCTGACCTACATGTCTTTGGACTGTGGGAAGAAACCAGAGCACCCGGAGGAAACCCATGCAGACATGGGGAGAACATGCAAACTCCACACAGAGGACGACCCGGGACGACCCCCAAGGTTAGACTACTCTGGTGCTCAAACCGAGGACCTTCTTGCTGTAAGGTGACCGCGCTAACCACTGTGCCACTGAACTGCCGGTAGCCTCCCAAAGCCACCTAATTTTACATTTAATCACTTTGAAGAGGAATATTCCTTAGCAAAACTGATACTAATGTTCTCACCATACTGTAGTTCTTCTGGAAGTGTGCACCATCACTGCGGAACATCTGACAGAGCGCACTCTTTCCTACAGCAGCATCTCCTGCAAATTAACCAATAACAGTACCCATAAAGAGAGCAAGAGGGACAAGAGAGATCAAAACAACACATTTGACTATTTCTATTTATTTTGATTCCGATGTTCTCTCAAAAGAGTAAATGTTGTTCAGAGCTGGGAACTAACTTTTTTTTTGTCCAAAAAAACTCCACTCCACTTTTTTTTACCTACCAAAAGAGAAAAATTGAAATGGAGTATTGCACATTTTTCTCTTCTCTTGTTTTTTTTTTATTTTTATAAAATATAATTCTAACATGGAGGTTAGTCACCTACCAGTTGCTGGTAGAATGGGCAAAATTCCCACCTTGATTTACGAGAATGTTACATTAATTAATTACATTATAAGAATATATCTAGCATCTATTAACATATCCCTGGTTTGAATGGAAAATATGAGTAGAAGATTTAAAGAGTTATTAGGATAGAATCACTTTATTTATCCAAAGGTAACTTCATATGTAGCAGCTACTTTGAAGCAGATAAACACAATATGCTAATAAATTATACAAATGCATTATACTAATAAATTTTATTGTATTTCTGTATAAAATAATCATATCGATACATCCTATTAGATTAAATTTTACACTAAAATATTAGTGTAATAGTTTATTTTATACTACTATACAAATAGCTAGAATTATCCTATGGTATCACATTACTGAATCACAGAAAGGTGAATCAGTTCATCTGGACACGAACTGATTCACCTTTCTGTGATTTTCTTACCTGGATTATTGAGCATGCATAAAGATACGTTATTGAATTATACTAATTTCTGGATATTATCAAAACATATCAACATAGCTAAAAAATTACATGTATTATATATAAGACTATATAAGAATTTTATATAGATACACATACATATATATACACATACATATATACACACACATATATATACATATATATACACATACATACATACATACACACACACACACACACACACACACACATACATACATACATACATACACACACACACACACACATACATATATATATATATATATATATATATATATATATATATATATATATATATATATATATATATATATATATAAGAAGCAGAATTTTCCTTCATTCTTCATGGCAGACCAAGCACTAAATGTGGTGAACAAAGTAAGATATCTGGGTCACATCATCAGAAATGATTTATGTGATGACGATGATGTGCAGCGCCAGTGTTGCAAACTGTATGCACAAGCCAATATGCTGGCACGCAAATGTCATATGTGTACAGATGACGTTAAAACTGCTCTTTTTGGGGCCTCCTGTACGCCACTCTATACAGCCCACTTGTGGTGCGATTATAGCAAAGCAAAAAGCAAAAAGCTGCAGGTAGCACATAATGATGCGTTCAGAATCTTGCTCAAGCTTCCAAGATGGACAAGTGCAAGTCATGCGTTTGTGACTTGTAATGTTCCCACTTTTCATGCTGTGCTGAGGAATTTTATGTATAAATTTGTGTCGATTAATCGATTCCAAGAATATAATTACAACGCTCTTAACTGGGCCTATACAAAGTGACACAAGGTACCCCTCTTGTTTCTGGAAACACTGGAACAAATGTTTGTATAGGTTTTAATCACTGTGGACTTGTGAACTGCTGTTAGCTGTATTTTTGTGTTGTTGTCCTGTGTTGTATTTTTCTCTTTAATATGGACCTACCTATGCGTCTGAATAAAGTGAGAATTGATTGACACATTTATGGATATATAGCACGACTAGAAGAACCCCGCTACAATGTAGCGGTTTGGTTATCCACCCGTCTAAATCTCCGTCCTCTTCATCCTGCCAGCTAACCGCCTTCCCCCTGCCCCTAACCCCCCCACTCCAACTCCCTCCCCCCAAATGCTCAGAGTCATTTAAATAAATGCATATTTTGCATAATTATGCATAATTATTATAATTTTCTGCTATTTTTCTGGTCCTCTCTGGAACAATACCTACCACCTCCAAAAAAAAAGAGTATCATAAGTGCATTTTTGTAAAAATGCATATATATTTTGCATAATGCCAAAACATTTCTAAGTCCCAGAAAATTTTTTTTATATAGGTGGGAAAAAAAATCAAAGATGCTCAGAATCATCTGAAATGCCGAGAAAAGTGGTTTTTTAGCCATTTTTAGAAAATGCATATTTTGCATATTTATGCATAATTGTGCATACTTTTAATTTTCTGGGATTTTTCCCTTACTCTCTGAGACAACACCTACCACCTCCACGAAGAATTAGGATCATAAGTGCTTTAGTTTTCTACACTATCTACACTAACACACACACACACACACACACACACACACACACACATTACGAAAATATATGAGTAGATCCGTGAAAGAAAATGAGCAAAATCAGCTCGTGTTGTTAGCTGTTCTTTAGCCATTTTGTGATATAGTCACCCCACACATGCTGGAACAGGGCTATTTATACTGTGTGTTAAGGGGTAAGGCTAGACAGAATATTATAGTTAGTTAGCGTTACATGTCGACATTTAACAAGGTACGTGTTTATGCTAGGGGTCGGAGTCCGGAGGGCTAACTTCCGGTGTTGCGGAGCTAAAGCTAGCCTACTAGCCAACAAAAAAAAGCATGGGTCCCGGGCAAATCGTGTAGCATTTACGTGGCTAACGCGGTGTCGAAATTCGACCTACCGACGAGCAGACACCTTGCCCTCAACTTCACCATCACCCCCGGGACGGTTTTCGGACACATACGAGCCGGAGCGCCGCTGGGACGTGTGCGGCTGTAAATCGGTCCCGGCGTCTTCCCCGAGCCTCGGCAACATGGAGACGACGCGTTGCTTAGCGACGCTCGGAGCGGCCGCCTCATTGGTTCAACCGGGGAGCGGTAGTGTTTACTGCGGTTTGATTGGCTCGTCGCGGTGACGCCGACGAGCGACGGAGGCGAGCGAGGCCTTGGCCCTTTCCGGCGTCAACTCTAGAGGGCGCTGATTGCCCCGGACGATTTTAGAGCACGGATAGTAAATAGACTCTTAAACCTCCCGCTCAAACGAGTCTAATTGCCGCTAATGAAAAACACAAACTGAAACAAGCTCGTGTTGTGACTCAATAAATCCAGGTTGCAGAAAGCTCAGAGAGTTAAATCGCTTCATCCGGTCCGGATGAAGCGATTTAACTCTCTGAGATGTTCGCGTTATATATGTGCATACCTCTTGGTGACGTAACCGTGTCACTTCACTTAACTTGGACGTTATAAAATATTTTAATTTTTTTACCCCCCATTGTTTATCCAGTTAATTTTTGTTTGCTTTGGATACATGTGTCAGTTTGGATACATGTGTCAGTTTGGATACATGCGTTAGTTTGGATACATGTGTTAGTTTGGATACATGTGTCAGTTTGGATACATGTGTTAGTTTGGATACATGTGTCAGTTTGGATACATGTGTTAGTTTGGATACATGTGTCAGTTTGGATACATGCGTCAGTTTGGATACATGCGTTAGTTTGGATACATGTGTTAGTTTGGATACATGCGTTAGTTTGGATACAGTTTGGATACATGTGTCAGTTTGGATATATGTGTTAGTTTGGATACATGTGTTAGTTTGGATACAGTTTGGATACATGTGTCAGTTTGGATACATGTGTTAGTTTGGATACATGTGTCGGTTTGGATACATGTGTCAGTTTGGATACATGTGTCAGTTTGGATACATGTGTTAGTTTGGATACATGTGTTAGTTTGGATACATGTGTCAGTTTGGATACATGCGTCAGTTTGGATACATGTGTTAGTTTGGATACATGTGTCAGTTTGGATACAGTTTGGATACATGTGTCAGTTTGGATATATGTGTTAGTTTGGATACAGTTTGGATACATGTGTCAGTTTGGATACATGTGTTAGTTTGGATACATGTGTCGGTTTGGATACATGTGTCAGTTTGGATACATGTGTTAGTTTGGATACATGTGTTAGTTTGGATACATGTGTTAGTTTGGATACATGTGTCAGTTTGGATACATGCGTCAGTTTGGATACATGTGTTAGTTTGGATACATGTGTCAGTTTGGATACATGCGTCAGTTTGAATACATGTGTTAGTTTGGATACATGTGTCAGTTTGGATACAGTTTGGATACATGTGTCAGTTTGGATATATGTGTTAGTTTGGATACATGTGTTAGTTTGGATACAGTTTGGATACATGTGTCAGTTTGGATACATGTGTTAGTTTGGATACAGTTTGGATACATGTGTCAGTTTGGATACATGTGTTAGTTTGGATACAGTTTGGATACATGTGTTAGTTTGGATACATGTGTTAGTTTGGATACATGTGTCGGTTTGGATACATGTGTTAGTTTGGATACATGTGTTAGTTTGGATACAGTTTGGATACAGTTTGGATACATGTGTCAGTTTGGATATATGTGTTAGTTTGGATACATGTGTTAGTTTGGATACAGTTTGGATACATGTGTCAGTTTGGATACATGTGTTAGTTTGGATACATGTGTCAGTTTGGATACATGTGTCAGTTTGGATACATGTGTTAGTTTGGATACATGTGTCGGTTTGGATACATGTGTTAGTTTGGATACATGTGTTAGTTTGGATACATGTGTCAGTTTGGATACATGCGTCAGTTTGGATACATGTGTTAGTTTGGATACATGTGTCAGTTTGGATACAGTTTGGATACATGTGTCAGTTTGGATACATGTGTCAGTTTGGATACAGTTTCGATACATGTGTCAGTTTGGATACATGTGTCAGTTCTCGGGTGTGTTTTTGTCTTTCTGTTGCACTGCTGCGGGCTGAGGGAAAGCGGCACTTGGTTTCACTTCATGTACGCAGGTGCAAGAAGTGAAACGGCAAGTGGGCGCTCCTAATCCCCGAGTCCTGCTTCCTGCTCTAATTAAGAGACCCCATCCTGGACCAGCCACCTGACACTAACGGGTAATCTTGTTTTAATTACCACGTTGAGAAATCCTTTGAAAACCGAGAGTTGTGCAACTTCTATCAAAGCTCCTTTTTTTTGCAGGTAGCCCCCCACCCCCACCCCCCACCCCTTGTGACAAGCAGGCACCACATGACTCCCTGCGGGTCCTGCAGGCAAGCGCGCGTAAGCCCTCGTGATGCACGGACGGCTCTCCAGCAGGGGGAACGCTCCGAGGCTGGACGGCTGATGCGCGCTCGCCTCCTCCTCGCCGTCTTCTGTTGCTCATCCTCGGGGGGGAGAGAGAGCTAGACAGCAGAGAGAGAGAGAGAGAGAGAGAGAGAGAGAGAGAGAGAGAGAGAGAGAGAGAGAGAGAGAGAGAGAGAGAGAGAGAGAGAGAGAGAGAGAGAGAGAGAGAGAGAGAGAGAGAGAGAGAGAGAGAGAGAGAGGAGAGAGAGAGGAGAGAGAGAGAAGAGAGAGAGAGAGAGAGAGAGAGAGAGAGAGGGGGGCTAATTAAAGCACGGGAAACCAATGAAGCTTGAACTGGATGAACTGAAACATCGAGGAGAAGGGACAAGAGGGGGGAGGTAAAGGTTTAGGCCCCGCGCTCGCGCACACAGGATCGCGTCTCTCGAACCGGCGGCGAAATCAGAGACTCTCCGAATCGGCGCCCGCTCATTCAATTCCCGCACCAGCGGAAGGAGACGAGGAGAGGGTAAGAGGTAAGAGGAAGAGGAGGAGGAGGAGGAGGAGGAGGGGGAAGGATAAGAAGAGAGGACCTGCCACCGATAAGCTGCCATGGAGGGGATGCAGGCGTACGGAGCAGGGAAGGCTGGAGGGGCTTTCGATCCCGTCACGTTCTTCCAGCAGCCCCACACCGTTCTCCGCATAGTGTCGTGGGTAAGTAAGCTACGCCGTTTGAATTTTACACCCCCCCCCCCCCCCGACGTGAACGAGCATCTCTTGTGCTGTGCAGCCTCCGTGCGACCTCCGCTCGGTGGAATTTGCTCCTCCTGGTTCAGTAAAACGACACTGGGAGCCTTTTTGTTGTTGTCAGAACGCATGTGGGGCTGTTGGCCGCACGTCGGTTCTCCGAGGAGGACCCTGTTTGATCCCAGCTGCATTAAAGACACGTGATTTTTAATTAACCTGCAACGAAGCATGCCTACCGGATAAATGTTTAGCCCACCGTGATTCTGGACCAGTCCCATGCCGGGCTATATCTGTAGTCCATTTTTTATTTTTTTTTTAGTAAAGTTTTTGTGGCAGGCACGCGCCGAACAAGTAAAAGGGGACTCTAGTGCCCATGAGAACAGCCGAGCCTAATTTATCTTGACGAGAAATCAAATAACACTTTACGGAAGCCAGCAGCTGTGGCCTTGGTTATCTCGTGTTCGCCCTCAACTCACGCCCGACCACATCAGCTTGAGGGGTCAACTCCGGGGCCTTGCTCACAAAGCCAGAGACACAAAATGTGCACTCAGCACACGGGGCCTGCCGGTCTGAAGTTGTGGTCTTCTCAATGGAATAATCTCCCACGTGGCAAACTATCTGCTTTGGGATCAGATGAAGCGGAGAATTAGTCCAACTCTCGGTCTCATAAATAGCTGAGATAAGTCTACCAGGTGGCGGCGCGGTGGTTAGAAGGTCCTGGGTTCGAGGCCCGGGGTAGTCCAACCTCGGGGGTCATCCCGGGTCGTCCTCTATGTGGAGTTTGCATGTCCTCCCCGTGTCTGTGTGGGTTTCCTCCGGGGGCTCCGGTTTCCTCCCACAGTCCAAAGACATGTAGGCCAGGTGACTCGGCCGTACTACATTGTCCCTAGGTGTGAATGTGGTGTGTGGGCCCTGTGTGATGGCCTGGCGGCCTGTCCAGGGTGTCTCCAACCTGCCACCCAACGACTGCTGGGATAGGCTGCAGCATCCCCACCACCCTTAGAGCAGGATAAGCGGTTCGGATGATGGGTGGATGGATGGAAGTCTAACAGTGGGCGTTTCACATTCCTTCTCCCCCTGTATTGAAAACATATCAATGCAGGCCTGCTCAGAGGAATATGGCCTGCTCAGCCAGCCAGCCGGTGTTATGACCGCCGTTTGGCAGCTGTAATTGAAGCGTTGGCATCCGCCAGTACGTCGCCGGCGGCGCCTGTCGTCTCTGAGGTACCCGAGGAACGGACCACCCACCCCCTGCGGTGTTAGGGCCATGCGGTACCCGTTGAGCTGCTCGGGGGAATGTAACCCAGGCGGTGCCACAACTGCGATGATATTTATACAACCCCCATTAGATTGTCAAATGCTACGTTTGGGTTGGAGGGATGCAAGTGTAGCTCTTTATAACAACTACACAAATGGAGCATCGGTTAAGGATTAGTACCTGCTGAATTCATCATTTTGTAAAGCAACACATGCACCAATGGTTAGTGTGTGAACAGATGTTTTATATACTGCGAGTCGCGATTAATCCAGGAAGTTACTAGTTGTTAGTGAAGTATTTTGTCAAGTGAGGACTGTCCAGGCCTTCACACGTGAGACTGAAAGGCCGGCAGCACATTGAGACTCACAACAGTCTAAAGGCTCATAAGATCCTTTAGAAAGTGTAAGTGCACATGATTAACACACTATTCACATGTACGTTTGTGCATGAATTAATCACGACTTGCAGTACTAATAAGTATTTATAAAACATCTATTAACACGCTCACTAACCATTGGTGCATGTCTTGCTTCACAAATGATGAATTCTGTAGTAACTAAATACTTAACTAATGATTAATTTGTGTGGTTATTAAGTGTTACCGTATAAGCATGTAAAATCAAACACACACACACACACACACACACACACACACACACACACACGGTGAAGGAGGGACTTCTTTGGCTCTCATTTGATGTTCCGGCCCCTTCAGAGCAACACTTGGCCACAGTCGCCATGGTAACACCCAACATCCGAGTTGCAGTACCAGCAGGCGCATATAGCCAGACAATGATCATCCTTATCCTCTTTCTCATTCTTCCTCCCTCTCTCTCTCTCTCTCTCTCTCTCTCCTCTCTCTCTCTCTCTCTCTCTCTCTCTCTCTGTCTCTCTCTCTCTCTCTCTCTCTCTCTCTCTCTCCCTCTCTCTCTCTCTCTCTTCTCTATCTCCCTCTCTCTCTCTCTCTCTCTCTCTCTATCTCTCTCTCTCTCCTCTCTCTCTCTCTCTCTCTCTCTCTCCCTCTCTCTCTCTCTCTCTCTCTCTCTCTCTCTCTAGTCTCCCTCTCTCTCTCTTTCTGTCTGTCTGTCTTTTGGAATTTGACCGAGGCAGTTTTGGTTCGTGTGGAGGAAACTGTAAAGCACTCTGAAAGTGTTGATGATGTTGGGGTTGTCTGTATGTGTATAACTCTGAATGTGTATATCTGTGTGTGTGGTGTGTGTGTGTGTGGTGTGTGTGTGTGTGTGTGTGTGTGTGTGTGTGTGTGATTCCGGGTGGACCGGGGTTTGCATCGATTGCTCTGCACACTGAGCAGTGATAGAGTTACAGGATCACACAGTCTAGCAGAGGGGGCGAAGGAAGAGACTGACAAGTGGACATGGAGGGTGAGAGAGGTGGTCAGGGCCTCGTTTTTAGCATCATCCGCCATTTACCAAGTGTCCCCCCCCCCCCCCCGCGCTCGCTCTCTCAGCTCTACCGAGACTCATCAAGGCCATGTGTGGAAGTGATAATGACCCTTGTTCCGTACATGTGCGGTGTGTGTTTGCCGGGTGTGTGTCTGCAGGATGTGCGGAGGGCCTCGGGGAGTCAGGTCTGCGTGTGAAAGTGCAGATGTGGATGAACGGAGGCCAGATAAATCGTCGAGCAGAGTTGAATTGATAAATTTAATTGAGCCAAATTGAAATTTAAAATTTGGCGGCACAATGGCTCGGTGGCTAGTGCAGTCGCCTCACAGCAAGAAGGTCCTGGGTTCGAGCCCCGGGGTAGTCCAACCTTGGGGGTCGTCCCGGGTCGTCCTCTGTGTGGGAGGTTTGCATGTTCTCCCCGTGTCTGGGTGGGTTTCCTCCGGGGGCTCCGGTTTCCTCCCACTGTCCAAACACATGTAGGTCAGGTGACTCGGCCGTACTAAATTGCCCCTAGGTGTGAATGTGTGTGTGTGTGTGTGTGTGGTGTGGGGGGGGGGGGGGGGGCTGTGATGGCCTGGCGGCCTGTCCAGGGTGTCTCCCCGCCTGCCAGCCAATGACTGCTGGGGTAGGCTCCAGCATCCCTGCAGCCCTGAAAGCGGCAGTTTGGATAATGGATGGATGGATGGATGGATGGATGGATGGATGGATGGATGGATGGATGGATGGATGGATGGATGGACGGATGTACGGATGGACGGACGGACGGACGGATGAAATTGAAAAGTTTAACACCATAATATTCTAGTCATCGGTCCCTTCCATAGGTGTGTTGTGGGGGGGAAAAAGAGTTTAGCGTAACACCTGTTGAAAAATCAAGAGACTTTTGAGATGGGAATTCTCTTCTTCTCAGTAAAGAAGATAGCAGAGGACCACATTAGCAGGCATATTTATTGAGACGGTAATAGCGCAGTAGATTATCACTTCTTCCTTTGTGATACCTGCCAGAGGAGTTTTGGTGACGTTTTTTGCAAGGACTAAATGTAAGCAGCGGTGTTTGTTAATGTGTTGTGCGGCGCGGCCGTGCTGTGTCCACTGCTTGGGCGAAACATCTCTTGGTATTTCTGCTCGTTGGGTTTGTGAACCGTTGGGAATGGCCTCCAGGAGGGAGACCTCTGAAGGCGCGGTGGCCAGCTTGGAAGGAAATGGTGATGGCCTAACACACATAGCATCCGGATGTGGGCCCCCCCCAGATAGCATCCGGATGTGGGCCACTTCAGGCAGTGATGCGGCACTGGTGGTCTTCTTCTGGCCCTGACAAAATGGATGTGAGCCTGAAGTGTCCCACATGTATAACAGCAAATATGGCCCAAATATGCCAAATCACATGTGGGCCTTTTTTGGGAAACATACGTTGCTCTGGGCAACATGTGGTCTGGATGTGACCCTGAAGTGGCCCCCGTGTGGTGAATGATGAATATGGCCCAAATATCACACAACAAATATGGCCACCTTTGGAAAATATGTGGCACATGCAGCATTGCTATGGCTTGGTTCTGGCCCAGATCTGGCCAACAGGAGCGGACCGCCCAAGTGCCATCATTCCAGGCGTATGTGGGCCAGATGGAAGTGTCAGGTGTGGGACGGGTCCGGGCCACAGCAGTTTTGCCATCCGGGAAGCCACGTGCTGACTCTCACATGATCTCTCAGCTGTTACGAGATGGTGGCCATCTTAAAACAGCCCCCCCCCCCCTTTTTTACACCTCGAATGAGCACGTAAACACAATTCCAACTCCCTTTCCCCCGACAAGGAGGCCAGATTGGTGGGTGAAGCCCTTCATGCGGTCGGTCGGCGGTTAAAAGTGGGACTCTTACGACGGCTTCATTACCCTCCGAGGTCAGAACCGATGAACGCAAAACGAGGATGTCTCCGATTTTTTTACTCGGATCCT
This sequence comes from Lampris incognitus, assembly GCF_029633865.1. Lineage (NCBI taxonomy): Eukaryota > Metazoa > Chordata > Actinopteri > Lampriformes > Lampridae > Lampris > Lampris incognitus. The sequence continues at coordinate 5,454,127 of NC_079215.1, read as the reverse complement.
TCTGAAAACACAGAATTAACAAAATATAGACGAGCAAATAAATAAATACACAAATAAACGATCGAACTGGCTCTCACGCCTTGACTTTCTCCTCTTTATGGTTCGTGCTGCAGCGCTGCAGACTACGGGGGATCTGCTGACCCTGCGTGCATCAAAAACTGGTCATTCAGTCGCACCCATGCGCACACGGTCACTTCCACAACCATGCATAGATACACACACTCACACCGAGCTTTAAATTCTGTCATAGTCTTGCTAAACTCAGACACACACACACACACACACACACACACACACACACACACACACACACAGACACGTCAGCCTGCAAACACGTTGTTTTGGTGGCTACGTGCAAAATGTTTGGGCTCGCCTTGTGAGAGCTAAATTCAACTGTGTGTGTGTGTGTGTGTGTGTGTGTGTGTGTGTGGTGTGTGTGTGTGTGTGTGTGTGTGTGCGTGCATGTGTGTGTTTTGTTCTGCATGGGCGTATTAGCCCAACTCCCCGACAGCAGACACATTTGGCCTAATCTGGGGCACCTTTGGTGCTCACGGCTCAGTTCTGGCGACTGCTGTGCGGGCCAGCCGTGGCCCAGATGGCACGAGCCGGGCCGGACTTGTGTTACGGCAAGTGCTGTGCGGGCCAGACACGGCCCAGATGTAACGAACCGGGCTTGCCTCGGGTTACAGCACGTACGATGTGGCCCAGGTGTGGCTGAGGCGAGCCGCGCTCGCCCTGAGTCGCGCCGTCATTCGAGGCCAAACGTGGGCCGTAAGAGACCTGCAGACGTGGGGCCATATCTGGGCCAAAGACACTTGGCTGTCTGGGCTGGCACAGGAAATGGAGATGAAATAGAAGAAACAGATAAGGTAGAATTTTGTCCTTTCCAACCTGATAATCCCGCAGGTTGCTGAACAGCTGAGGAACTGGTATACGCACCTTACATTGCCTGCGTTATCGTGTGTTTATAGTGTGTGGATCCATTGTGTACGTAGTCTGTGTAGGTCTGTAGTGTCTTTCTTTTGGGGGGGGGGGGGGGGTTGGTGTGTCCTTTGTGTTAAGGCAGAGAGCCAGAGCACAAGCATTTCATTGTGTCCTAATACGCACCATAATGAAGTCGGACTTTAACTTGAAATCCACTTACAGTAGCACGTGGGCGGTGGTTTCTTTCATGCCGTTTTTAATCAAATTATCCATATTTAATTATCAAGATTAGAGTTAACAAACAGAGAAGAATATATGAAAACCCATCGTAAACTATACGCCGTGATCGTCCTGCATGACATTTTGACAGCTCATTAAGTGCTGCTTATGGCACTAATACTATACTAATACTATAATACTATACTAATACTATAATACTGACACTAATACTATAATACTACTACTACTATAATACTACGATACTAGTATAATACTAATACTATTATACTAATACTATAGAGAGTACATAGTTTAAAACTAAGATCAAGGCCTACAGGGAGATGTTGTTAGTAATTCTTTCAAGTCCTGACGTTTACTGAGGTGTGCAGTCTCATTACTGACTGTACCCGTCCACTGGCATCACAGAGAGAGAGAGACACAGAGAGAGACAGAGAGAGAGAGGAGAGAGAGAGAGACAGAGAGAGAGCGAGACAGAGAGAGAGAGACAGAGAGAGACAGAGAGAGAGAGAGAGAGACAGAGAGAGAGAGACAGAGAGAGACAGAGAGAGAGAGAGACAGAGAGAGAGATGACAGAGAGAGAGAGACAGAGACAGAGAGGGAGAGAGACAGAGAGACAGACAGAGAGAGGACAGAGAGAGAAAGAGACAGAGAGGGAGAGAGACAGAGAGAGAGAGACAGAGACAGAGAGAGAGAGACACAGAGAGAGGAGAGACAGACAGAGAGGAGAGACAGAGAGACAGAGGGAGAGAGAGACAGAGACAGAGAAAGAGACAGAGAGGGAGAGAGACAGAGAGAGAGAGAGACAGAGAGAGAGAGACAGAGACAGAGAGAGAGAGACAGAGAGAGAGAGACAGAGAGAGAGAGGACAGAGAGGGAGAGAGACAGAGAGAGAGAGACAGAGAGGGAGAGAGACAGGAGAGAGACAGAGAGAGAGAGAGACAGAGAGGGAGAGAGACAGAGAGAGAGAGACAGAGACAGAGAGAGAGAGACAGAGAGAGAGAGAGAGAGACAGAGAGGGAGAGACAGAGAGACAGAGGGAGAGAGAGACAGAGACAGAGACAGAGACAGAGAGAGAGAGACAGGGAGAGAGGGAGAGACAGAGAGAGAGACAGGGAGACAGAGGGAGAGAGAGACAGAACAGAGAAAGAGACAGAGACAGAGACAGAGAGACAGAGGGAGAGAGAGAGAGACAGAGAAAGAGACAGAGGGAGAGAGAGACAGAGACAGAGAAAGAGACAGAGACAGAGACAGAGAGACAGAGGAGAGAGAGACAGAGACAGAGAAAGAGACAGAGACAGAGAGAGAGAGACAGGGAGAGAGGGAGAGACAGAGAGAGAGACAGGGAGAGAGAGAGAGACAGGGAGAGAGGGGGAGAGAGAGGGAGATTTTGATTTTTAAAAAGTAACATTTATTTGAAGAAAATGCAGTCATATCAAAAACAAAAAGCCAAATAGCAGATAATTAAAAATAAAAGTAAATCACATCAGTTCTCCCAGAAGAACAAGTTGAGTTGCCTTCTGCTGAGCACAACACCTCCCCCCATGAGCCCAGACAACACTGAGCTGCTCCGTATCGCTCACTTCTCTGTAATAACCGAGAGAGGGGGAGAAAGGGGGAGAGCCAGGGCGAGAGAGAGAGAGACCTATGTATTTAATATGTGATGTAATGTGAATTTAATGTGTATTTAATATGTGATGTAATGTTTTAATCCTCTGCAAACCGCTTTAGCAACAACATAGTTTTTGTCATGCCAATAAAGCTGTTTGAATTTGAATTTGAGAGGGGGAGAGAGCGAGAGAGAGAGAGAAAGGGAGACAGACAGATAGAGTGCGAGAGAGAGGAGGGGGGGAGAGAGGAACAGACAGACAGAGCGTGAGAGAGAGGGAGCGAGAGGGGGAGAGAGGCGAGAGAGGGAGGGGGAGAGAGAGACAGACAGAGTGTGAGAGAGAGGGAGCGAGAGGGGGAGGAGAGCAGAGAGCCGAGAGAGAGAAGAAGAGAGAGACAGACGGACAGAGCGTGAGAGAGAGGGAGCGAGAGGGGGAGAGAGGGAGAGAGAGGGAGAAAGAGAGAGACAGACGGACAGAGTGTGAGAGAGAGGGAGCGAGAGGGGGAGAGAGGGAGAGAGAGGGAGAAAGAGAGAGACAGACGGACAGAGTGTGAGAGAGAGGGAGCGAGAGGGGGAAGAGAGCGAGAGAGAGGGAGAAAGAGAGAGACAGACGGACAGAGGCGTGAGAGAGAGGGAGCGAGAGGGGAGAGAGGGAGAGAGAGGGAGAAAGAGAGAGACAGACGGACAGAGTGTGGAGAGAGAGGGAGCAGAGGGGGAGAGAGCGAGAGAGAGGGAGAAAGAGAGAGACAGAACGGACAGAGTGTGAGAGAGAGGGAGCGAGAGTGGGAGAGAGGAGAGAGAGGGAGAAAGAGAGAGACAGACAGACAGAGCGTGAGAGAGAGGGAGCGAGAGGGGGAGGAGAGAGAGGAGAAAGAGAGACAGCGACAGAGCGTGAGAGAGAGGGAGCGAGAGGGGGAGAGAGGGAGAGAGAGGGAGAAAGAGAGAGACAGACGACAGTGATGTGAGAGAGAGGAGAGAGAGAGGGAGGAGAGAGCGAGAGAGAGGGAGAAAGAGAGAGACAGACGGACAGAGTGTGAGAGAGAGGGAGCGAGAGGGGGAGAGAGCGAGGAGAGAGGAGAAGAGAGAGACAGACGGACAGAGTGTGAGAGAGAGGGAGCGAGAGTGGAGAGAGGGAGAGAGAGGGAGAAAGAGAGAGACCGACGGACAGAGTGTGAGAGAGAGGGAGCGAGAGTGGGAGAGAGGGAGAGAGGGGGAGGGGGGAGAAAGAGAGAGACAGAGAGACAGAGCGTGAGAGAGAGGGAGCGAGAGTGGGAGAGAGGGAGAGAGAGGGAGGGGAGAAAGAGAGAGACAGAGAGACAGAGCGTGAGAGAGAGGGAGAGAGAGGGAGGGGGAGAAAGAGAGAGACAGAGAGACAGAGCGTGAGAGAGAGGGAGCGAGAGGGGGAGAGAGGGAGAGAGGGGGTGAAAGAGAGAGACAGACAGAGTTGGGGGGGGAGAGAGATCATGGATGAGCCCTCGAGAAGACAAAGAATTGGAGACAAGGGAGGTTGGTGGAGCAGTGTGAGAGTGTTGGACGATATGGAAAACAGTATCATGATAATCTGAGGGAATTTTACACTATAGATATATAGATAGATAGATAGATAGATAGATAGATAGATAGATAGATAGATAGATAGATAGATAGATAGATAGATAGATAGATAGATAGATAGATAGATAGATAGATAGATAGATAGATGGATGGATGGATGGATGGATGGATGGATGGATGGATGGATGGATAGATAGATAGATAGATAGATAGATAGATAGATAGATAGATAGATAGATAGATAGATTGATAGATAGATAGATAGATAGATAGATAGATAGATATATAGATATAGATATAGATAGATATAGATATAGATATAGATATATCTCACGATATATCTACTTACACATGCCAACCTACCATGTGAAGAAGCCAGGGGAAGTCATGACATCGAGCTGCTTGGTCACGTAAAGCCCAATACCGAACCAACGCTGGTTCTTAACCAACACTCCCTCAAACACTTCCGACCTCATTCTGGGAGCCGTTTCAGGTGACAGATTCTGGTCATCAGCAGCGTAGACTACAACCGTGTATCACGATACGACGCTATCCAAACGCCTTCGGATACGATACCGCCGAAAGTTGATGAACAATAATGGTGACTTATTGCCCAGCCCCCCCCCCTCTCCCCCTCCCCCTCTCTGTTCAATTCGATTCAACGATGCTTTATTGGCATGACCTGCATTGATTACAATGTTGCCAAAGCAGGTCGACAGAGTTCCAAACAAACAAACAAATGGGAAAAGGAACCGTAGAACTGGCAGAAACACACAACAGCAACTGACAGTGTTTTGGTCACTCACTGACCCTCAGGCTATGCATTCTGACACGTATTGTGCCGCAAGATGTGACCTTTGACCTCTCCTGAAATAAGTGGCCATTGTTCTCTCTCATCCAGCAGATAGAACATCGGACTCTGGTTTTTCAAACGCTCTCCGGTGTTTCTCTCGTTGGTGTTCTGAATTTCTCACAATTTAGCAGGAAGTGCATCTGTGTCCCCGCCTCACCTGCCGTACAGGGACCACATATTCTCTGCTCTTGCTGCGTAGCCCAGGCCTGTGTGTGTGTCTGCCCTCGTCAGTGGCTGGACTGTGGTCAGTGAGCCTGTCCTTGGTAAGGACGTCGTCTGTGCTGACTGTCTCTGGACGGTGGACGGACAGTCAGCCGGTTTGTTCTTCTCTTTTTTAGGGCTCGGTAACTTTCTAACTTCGTGT
>NC_079215.1:5306246-5448386 GCF_029633865.1 Lampris incognitus | reverse complement strand
CTGGAATTTCTCACAATTTAGCAGGAAGTGCATCTGTGTCCCCGCCTCACCTGCCGTACAGGGACCACATATTCTCTGCTCTTGTGGTAGCCAGGATGTTGTGTGTGTCTGCCCTCGTCAGTGGCTGGACTGTGGTCAGTGAGCCTGTCCTTGGTAAGGACGTGTCTGTGCTGACTGTCTCTGACGGTGGACGGACAGTCAGCCGGTTTGTCTTCTCTTTTTAGGGCCTCGTAACTTTCTAACTTGTGTTGTCCTTTGGTTTGTGCGTCCCGGTGTTCCCCATATGAGTTGTTGCATTGTGTGATGGTGTGGTTTCCTCTAGTCTGTGGTTGGTCAGCAGGGCCGGTCTGAAACTCGTCTGTGTCGGTGGTTACGGGGTCAGTTAGTTTCACAACCAGCTGGCTGAGGGGGACTCCGTCTTAGCTCCTGGATGTGGACTGCTTTAAACTGCGGTGTGTGGTGGGGACTTGGTTTAAGGTGCATCCAGAAGTTTAGTGATCTGTTTTGGTATTTATTATCAGCGGGAAACGGCCTCGTTCTGCCCCGCATGTGTTTGGTGGGGTTTTCCTTTAGCAATTTTGACAGAATTCTGTCAAAAATTGTCTCCCCCCCCCCCCCCCACTGTCTGCTTTACTCTATTATCAGCTTATCCGAGTGTTTTTCTCTCCCTTTTCTCCATCCTGTCTCCGTCTCTAGATAGATACATAAACCACAGTACTGGATTTGGCACTCATCTGCACAGTGGACACACAGAGGACACACAGTGGCGCGCATGCACACACACACACACACACACACACACACACACACACACACACACACACACACACACACACATACTTGCAGTTATGTTATCTTGGTAGCTGCTACCATGGCTACCGCAGCCATCAGATATCCCTGGTCCAGAGCAATGCACTGCTGCAGACAGTAGACCGGCGCCTGCATACACACACACACACACACACACACACACACACACACACACACACACACACACACACAAAAATACACACATAGGTTTTAGAAAACACTTCCAGGTGTCACCTTAAAACGATACAGCCTTCTACTGTCGCCTCTATCGGCAAACAGATGTGACGACACCACCGAACAGATGTGATCGTCCCCTGTCAGCTGTCCGTGGGCCCTTTACATAGGCCACCGGTCTACGTCTCAAGATCAGAACTTTCACTTTTGTCTCACAGACAGTTGGATCAGGTTGGACACAACGTTTATTGAGACACACGTTTCATCACTCATCCAAGTGACCTCTTCAGTCTCACCTGGCTGCAGGTATCCACCTTATACACAACCCAGGTATCCCCACCCTTATACACAATTCAGGTATCCCCACCCCCTTATACACAATCAGGTATCCCCACCCTTATACACAATCCAGGTATCCCCACCCTTATACACAATCCAGGTATCCCCACCCTTATACACAATCCAGGTATCCCCACCCTTATACACAATCCAGGTATCCCCACCCTTATACACAACACAGGTATCCCCACACCTTATACACAATCCAGGTATCCCCACCCTTATACACAATCCAGGTATCCCCCACCCTTATACACAATCCAGGTATCCCACCCTTATACACAATCCAGGTATCCCCACCCTTATACACAGATCCAGGTAGCCCCACCCCTTATAAACAATCCAGGTATCCCCACCCTTATACACAATATAGCAGCATAACGACTGAAACCAGCAGTCGGTTTCATATGCAAATTGCCGTGACCATTAACTAGAGTTTCAGTGGCCATGTGTACTATTCCCAGAGGATGTGGGGGTGCTTGCAGCCACAGCATTGTAAGATGGATGACGATAGATAGAATAGAATAGAATAGAATAGAATCCTCTTCATTAGCTATTTTGCACATACATACAAATACAATTTACTCCCTGCATTTAACCCATCCTAACTGTGTAGCTAGGAGCAGCAGGCAGCCGCCGTGCAGCGCCCGGGGACCAACTCCAGTTATTTCTCCCTACTGCCTTGGTCAGAGGCACAGACAGGAGTATTAACCCCACCATGCACGTCTTTTCGATGGTGGGAGGAAACCGGACCGCCCGCAGGAAACCCACACAGACACGGGGAGAACATGCAAACTCCACACAGAAAGGACCTGGGACGGCCTGGGGTTCAAACCCACGACTTTCTTGCTGTGAGGCAACAGCGCTAACTGCTGGGCCACCACGCCGCCCTCCCTCGGTTCAGGGATGGTCGTTCCCTCCTCACATAGATGGCCTCTTTGACTCCCCATTCAAACCAGTGTTCCTCCCTATCAAGGATGTGCACATCCTCATCACTGAAAGAGTGGCCACTGGCCTGCAGATGGTGTAGACTGGAGTCCTGGCCTGTAGATGGTGTAGACTGGAGTCCTGGCCTGTAGATGGTGTAGACTAGAGCCCTGGCCTGTAGATGGTGTAGACTGGAGTCCTGGCATGTAGATGGTGTAGACTGGAGCCCTGGCCTGTAGATGGTGTAGACTGGAGTCCTGGCATGTAGATGGCGTAGACTAGAGCCCTGGCCTGTAGATGGTGTAGACTAGAGCCCTGGCCTGTAGATGGTGTAGACTAGAGCCCTGGCCTGTAGATGGTGTAGACTGGAGCCCTGGCCTGTAGATGGTGTAGACTGGAGTCCTGGCCTGTAGATGGTGTAGACTGGAGTCCTGGCCTGTAGATGGTGTAGACTGGAGTCCTGGCCTGTAGATGGTGTAGACTAGAGTCCTGGCCTGGCCTGTAGATGGTGTAGACTGGAGTCCTGGCCTGGCATGTTAGCTCTCCTGTGTTGTGCCATCCTCTTGGCCAGTGTCTGTTGGGTTTCCCCGATGTACAAGTCACACCAACCTCCTGCCACTTTACAGCGTACACTATATTGTTATGGCCAGGGGACCCGATCCTTGGGGTGGACTGACTTCTGGTGCAGCGTGTTTTGGGGTTTGAAAGCAACTGAGATGCGATGTTTGGAAAATACACATTTCAACTTTTCTGACACTCCCACCACATATGGACTCACCACTGGTTTACACTTAGACAACTGTTGTCCCCTTCCCCGGCCGCTGTGTCGGTGGGGACGTTGTCAGGTCAGTGGTGCAGCATCCTGATGACTCCTAGTTTGTGCTCCAGTGGATGACGAGAGTCAAACCCTAAGTACTGATCAGTATGCGTTGGTTTACGGTGAACATCAACAATCAAATGTCCCCCATCACCAGTTGCAATTTCACAGTCTAAGAAGACTACCCTGTCACATCCCCCCCGGTGAACTTGATGTGGTTGTCCACAGAGTTAATGTGGTCGGTGAAATGTGGTACGCCCTGAGATTTAATTTGAACCCAGGTGTCGTCCACAGATCTGAACCAGTGGCTAGGTGGTGTCCCTGGATAGGACATCAGAGCCCTCTGATGTCCTATCCAGACGAACTGATTCAACCTTCTGTGATGTCCTTACCTGGATTCTTCTTCATTCGGCTTGTTCCCTGTTTCTCAAGGGTCGCCACAGCAGATTTGATCGTTTCCCTCAGTACCCTGTGAGGGCACAGCACCAATGGTGGTCGTCGTTAACCCGGGCCTTGACCGATCTGGTACGGTCTTGTCAATCCGCACACTGATTTGGCAAAATTTTACGTTGGATGCCCTTCCTGACACAACCACTAACCCTGTGGACGGGGGCACAGGTAAAGCGCTGGATGCCATCCAGTATTCATGGACTTGTGCCCATGCCTGTCCCTGTCCTCATCTGGATTATTGAGCATGTATAAATTCATTTTTGTTTTTTATGCCTGTAATAGCTATGGTCTGCCATGCCATCCTATGGCAAGGTACTCCGAATGTGTGTGGCATCTGCAGCTTGGTTTCTGTGCCTCTCTCTTCGAGTCCTAGTCCCAGATGTAAAAGTATTGTGGCAATGCATGAAGTAGGCCTTTCTTGCCAGTTTTCAAAACAAGGTTTCTGGAGAGAAAGAAGAGAAAAGATGTGATTCAAAAGGGAAACAGCATGACATTACTCAGCCTGTAGGTTAGACCGGTTTAACATGGAGGCCAACTGAGACCTAAGGCGTCCATCCATCCATCCATTAGCCAAACTGCTCCTGCTCTCAGGGTCATGGGGATGCTGGAGCCTGCAGGCGGGGAGACAGCCTGGACAGGCCGCCAGGCCATCACACAGGGCCAACACACACACATATACATTCATACCTAGGGACAATTTAGTATGGCCGATTCACCTGACCTCATGTCTGCAGGAGGAAACCGGAGCACCCGGCGGAAACCCATGCAGACATGGGGAGAACATGCAAACTCCACACAGAGGACGACCCGGGACGACCCCCAAGGTTGGACTACCCCGGGGCTCGAACCCAGGACCTTATGCTGTGAGGCGACCACACTAACCACTGCGCCACCGTGCCGCCCGGAGACCCAAGGCAGCTGTCTATCATTTATTCAGAGCGGTATCCTGTGCTCAGGCGTTGTGTTAAGTGGAGGAAGGCAGCGAGCTGGTCTGTACGGGATTAGATGGGAATCAAACTACCGTTTTGCTTACAATCTGCTCACTCGTCTGATCTTCATCTTTCGACGTGAACTTTGACCCTTCGCTTCAGTTCCGTACTTCTGTCATCGCGTGACGGTCCAACACACAGGGGAAGTCTACCCGCGCCTTTAATCCCCCATCGCTTGGATGTTGTGTGCGTCCCCGTGAGTGTGTCTGCGTGCGATTTGTGTTCGGTCACTTTTAATGCAGTGCCAAGATTTTGAATGAATTATTGTGTGCGTGTGTGTTTGACTGTGTTTGTATCGGTTTATAAGGTGTGTGTGTGTGATTACCGGGGCTACACAAGACCTGGCTCAGTTGTCTGGTCTTTACAATGGCTCCAAAAGGCCTCTCAGTCCGCCTTTCATCGAGCTTTAAATCATTCATAACCCACTAGACTGGACTGTTCGGGTTGGAGTCACGTGGTATACTGTGTCTCTTTCCCTTTTTTAATCCCCTTTATGGCTTTGAAAAAAGTAATCAGCGGAGGAAATTTGACAAAACCGCATCAGTCTCCGCACGTACTCTTGCAAGTAGTGCCGACGCGGGCCAGTTATGGGCGTCACAAACCAATGGTGTTTTAAGTCGAGCGACGGCTTCAGCAGGCGACTCTCTAGACACAGGAGGCCGGATGCGTTGAGCGTCGTGTATTGTCCTTCCTTTTCCCTCCGAGATGTGTCGTTGGCGGGCCACGACAGCGGGGGGGCAGAGCTACACATGCGGCTGCCTGTGAGTAAACAGGCCTTTCTCAAGCCGCGTTCTTGTCTGTGCTTGCGTTCTCGTGTCCTCGCGAGGCGTCATCAGTCGCAGCCCAAGTACTGCCCCAATACATAAGTTCGCATCATGCCGAGAGAGGTTCGCAGTCCCGGAAGTGTTCTTGACACGCCGATTTCACCGGTTGGTAACTTGTATGGACTTGTCAACACACATGTCCCAGCGTTCCCCTTCGGCCTTCAAGCGGTCGGAGGAAAACCTCCAAAAATAGATGGGAGTGAATATGCCTGTTGTGCGTTTGCTAGCCAGGGGGCGGTGGTCGGTTGGTGCGTTTACTTGTGTCACACTTGCCAGCTTCTTGGAAAAGCTTGACACGTCAAAAGGAAAAAAGAAAACAAGGTAACACTTTAGTATGGGGAACATATTCTAAGTAACAACAACTTAATTACTAGTGAATTAGTAATGATCAAGATGTCACTTTAGTATGGGGAACATATTCTAAGTAACAAAAACTTAATTACTAGTTAATTAGTAATGATGATGTCACTTTAGTATGGGGAACATATTCTAAGTAACAACAACTTAATTACTAGTGAATTAGTAATGATCAAGATGTCACTTTAGTATGGGGAACATATTCTAAGTAACAACAACTTAATTACTAGTGAATTAGTAATGATCAAGATGTCACTTTAGTATGGGGAACATATTCTAAGCAACAACTTAATTACTAGTGAATTAGTAATGATCAAGATGTCACTTTAGTATGGGGAACATATTCTAAGTAACAACAACTTAATTACTAGTGAATTAGTAATGATCAAGATGTCACTTTAGTATGGGGAACATATTCTAAGTAAAAAAAACTTAATTACTAGTGAATTAGTAATGATCAAGATGTCACTTTAGTATAGGGAACATATTCTAAGTAACAACAACTTAATTACTAGTGAATTAGTAATGATCAAGATGTCACTTTAGTATGGGGAACATATTCTAAGTAACAACAACTTAATGACTAGTGAATTAGTAATGATCAAGATGTCACTTTAGTATAGGGAACATATTCTAAGTAACAACAACTTAATTACTAGTGAATTAGTAATGAGGAAGATGTCACTTTAGTATGGGGAACATATTCTAAGTAACAAAACTTAATTACTAGTGAATTAGTAATGATCAAGATGTCACTTTAGTATGGGGAACATATTCTAAGTAACAACAACTTAATGACTAGTGAATTAGTAATGCTCAAGATGTCACTTTAGTATGGGGAACATATTCTAAGTAACAACAACTTAATTACTAGTGAATTAGTAATGAGGAAGATGTCACTTTAGTATGGGGAACATATTCTAAGTAACAAAACTTAATTACTAGTGAATTAGTAATGATCAAGATGTCACTTTAGTATGGGGAACATATTCTAAGTAACAACAACTTAATGACTAGTGAATTAGTAATGCTCAAGATGTCACTTTAGTATGGGGAACATATTCTAAGTAACAACAACTTAATTACTAGTGAATTAGTAATGAGGAAGATGTCACTTTAGTATGGGGAACATATTCTAAGTAACAACAACTTAATTACTAGTGAATTACTAATGATCAAGATGTCACTTTAGTATGGGGAACATATTCTAAGTAACAACAACTTAATTTAGAGTAATTTAACACTATGAACACTTGTAGTTTTGTTTGTTGTTATGTAAGAACAGACCATATTCATTAAGTGTTAGTAAGGGAGAATAACTCTTCTTGTGGTACTACCACCTTATAAAGGCCATACTAAGCAAAGTATATTGAGATGGTACTACTAATAAGCAATACTTCTGAGGTTATAGAGGGAAAACTCATAGTTAATGGCTTACTGGTTGTATAATAAGGCCATGCAGAATAAGGCATTAATGAGTGCTTAATAAAGACCAATGAAGAGCCAATATGTTGCTAATTTGCATGCTAATACGCACCTAATTAATGGTGACTACGTTCCCCATACTGTGTTACCGAAAAAAGTGTTACCGAAGAAATATATACTGCAAAGTTCAGAAAGCAAATATTAGCCTAGGAATTAAAGAAGTTGTGTAAATTGAAATCTGGTGAACAGATACGACTTAGAGCGGGCTGTAGTGCGATATCAAACAGTGCTAAGTACAAGTGACAGACAAAAGAAATAGCACGGGTGACAATTATGATGTAGTTATCAACTTGACACCATTTTTAGTACTACTAGTATTAACGATAATAATAACTTATTTGTAGAACTGTCCCTCAACTAGTCCCTGCATGCATGTACTGCCGTGCACACCAAAGTGCAATATTGCCTACAAAATCTCTGCATTGTCATACAACAAGTACATCACGATCAATAGTCTCAATTTGTGTGTTATTCACAGTAATACTGACTCGTGACGTACAGAACATTCACTTTAAAGCACTCTTGGGAGAAATAAACAACAGTGGTATGGAAGGGGGGCTGACGTTGCTTTATTATTATAAATATACGTTGCATTGTTAGTGTGCAGTTGTGGAGTAATCAGCTGAGCTTTGTGTAGTGTACAACATCAGTTGTTTTGGGTCATAAAGCCCAGCTGTTGGTTTGGAGCACTTCCGGCGGCCTCAGTGCTGGAGATATTGTGCGATATCAGGAAGCACGCATCGTCTCAAGTTGTCGACAGAGCTTTCTGTGCGCTTGTGAGTTCCTTCTCCCAAGAACAACTAGCAAGAACGTTCTCCCCAAGGACACAAGTCCATTCTTTGCGGTTCTTTGGTTTGAGCAAGAGTGACCGAGTGAGTGAAGGCCTGAGTGTGTGATGGAGTTCCACCATTGGTCGAACGGCTGAGTTTGCGTCTCCTCATTGGTCGTTGCTCTTTCAAAATGAATCGGCGCGAACGGGTTTCGATTACGAGAGCTAGGGAAGTAGTACACTTCCCCAAAACCTCAGAGTGAGTTGAAACCCAATACTTGCATTTGAAAGTGTAATCGTCGGCTACTGCTGGAGCTGGAGGCGCCATTTTCTTGCAGAACAAAATCTTATCATCATCAGCGCGCATTGAATCTAAGGCTAGGTTGGGCCCCGAAGGATCCGTCCGTTGTGTCCTCAACATTCTGACAAACAAAGGACGCCTTTGGAATGGGGCGGCCTTCGCTCGCTGCTGTGATGTAATCAGTCTTCAAATGCGGCCTTTGAAGGATGCGGCTGCTGAATTGGGACACACAGCATATATCACAAGTTGAAGATCTCAAAGGGCAAAAGTAGCAATGACGTTACTACACCAGTGGGAGGCAACTATGGACTAAACTAGCCTAGTCTGCCAGAGAGAAGATGAAGTTTTCTAATACGTCATCAACTGTTCATGGAATTGATGTCAAAACAGACACTTTTAAAATGTAGTCATGTAAAAACACTCGTCTAATAAGTGTAGTGGCTGCCCTGCCATATACTAGATTGTAACCTAGTCTAGACCGGAGGGTGTGCGCCAATTATCGGGGCATCACATTGCTCAGCCTCCCTGGGAAAGTCTACTCTAGGGTGCTAGAAAGGAGGCTCCGACCAGCTGTGGAACCTCGGATCCAAGAGGAACAATGCTGATTCCGGCCCGGCCGTGGAACAACGGACCAACTCTCTACCCTTATGGAAGCGCTGAGGGAGGAATGGACCAGCCAGTCTACATGTGTTTTGTGGACTTGGAGAAGGCTTACGACTGTGTACCCCTGGGCACTCTGTGGGGGGTACTGTGGGAGTATGGCATACCGGGGTAGTTGCTAGAAGCCAACCAAAGTGAGAGCTGTGTCCGCATTCTCAGCACCAAGTCAAACCCGTTTTCGATGGGTGTTGGACTCCGCCAAGGTTGTCTCCGATTCTATTTATGATTTCCATAGACAGGATCTCAAGCTGCAGCCAAGAAGAGGAGTGTGTCCATTTTGGGAACCTCAGAATTGCATCTCTGCTCTTTGCAGATGATGTGGTTTTGTTGGCTTCATCAGAACGTGACCTCCGGCGCGCACTGGGGTGGTTTGCAGCTGAGTGTGAAATGGCCACATGAGAGTCGGCACCTCCAAGTCTGAGGCCGTGGTTCTCTACCGGGAAATGGTGGCTTGCTCCCTCTGGGTTGGGGGTGAGTTGTTGCCTCAAGTGAAGGAGTTCAAGTATCTCGGGGTCTTGTTCACGAGTGAGGGTAGGATGGAGCGGGAGATTGACAGGCGGATTGGTGCAGCATCAGCAGTAATGCGGACGTTGTACCGGACCGTTGTGGTGAAGAGGGAGCTGAGCCGGGAGGCAAAGCTCTCAATTTACCAGTCAGTCTTCGTTCCAACCCTCACCTATGGTCATGAGCTTTGGGTAGTGACCGAAAGGGTGAGATCGCGGATACAAGCGGCTGAAATGAGTTTCCTCCGTAGGGTGTCTGGGCTCAGTCTTAGAGATAGGGTGAGGAGCTCGGCTATCCAGAGGGAGCTCGGAGTAGAGCCGCTGCTCCTTCACATTGAAAGGAGCCAGTTGAGGTGGTTCGGGCATCTGATTAGGATGCCTCCTGTGCACCTTCCTTTGGAGGTTTTCCAGGCACGTCCAACTGGGAGGAGACCCCGGGGTAGACCCAGAACTCAGTGGAGGGACTACATGTCCAATCTGGCCTGGGAACGCCTCGGGATCCCCCAGGAGGAGCTGGAGGGTGTTGCTGGGGAGAGAAACGCCTGGAGTGCCCTACTTAGCTTGCTGCCACCGCGACCCGATCCCGGAGAAGCGGCTGATGATGAGATGAGATAAGATGAGAGCTGAGATTAACCTACTCTGGTTTATTATGTGTAGACCTGCAGAAACAGGCGAGCCACCGTTGAGTTTACTGCAGTGTGTTGGCCTTTTTTGACTCAAAGTTACCCAGAAACCCCTCCTCTGTGTCGTAATGCATAGATAATATACTTGAACCTTGGCAGAGACAGGCCTCGACACGGTGGCTTAATGGTGGCCTCACAGTAGAGAGCCGGTGAGCATACCGATATGAGACTAGATATCGCCTGGGACATTTCAGTTATCGTGAAATCGTGATTTAGTTTTAAGCTGCTGTGGATAATTTTCAATGGGTTATAATAAATCAAATCAAATCAAATCAAATCAATTTTATTTGTACGGCCCGATATCACAAATTACAAATGTGCCTCAGTGGGCTTAACAGCAACACAACATCCTGTCCTGAGACCCTCTCAGCGGATAAGGAGCAACTCCCTACAAAAAACCTTTAACAGGGAGAAAAAATAGGGAGAAAGCTCAGGGAGAGCAGCAGAGGAGGAGGGATCTCTCTCCCAAGACGGACAGCGTGCAATGGATGTTGTGTTCACGCAATTTACGCAATACAACACTGAAAGAGGATAACAGAATTATAAGGGACTTGTAAAATTTATGGAGGCTATGACGCGCAGGATGCCAAGCAGTGTCCAGAAACTACCGGGACAATCCAAGACCCGAGCCACGCGACCGGCGTCATCATGTTAAAAAATAAAAAAATAAATAATAAGGTTACAGTTTTTATATGTTGTTATGAATTCATTACAATGATAATTATGTTGTAAAAGAGCGGTATTTGTAACATTTCGGGGGAAATATGTTTACTCTCCTGCAGCGGTAACGTTTTTTATTCACCTCCCAAGTATCTGAAATATTTCCTGGTTTGATTTTTCCATTATATTTTACTCCACTCACGGATGCCTTTATTTACGTTGTCTCTTTGCATAGTTGCAGCTCGGGAGTGAAAAAAATATATATACAAAAACATTTTTCCATCTGCACACTGTGTGCTTTCGTCACCTCTTCGTTTAAAAAGGCTCCTGAAAGGTGATTCAGATATTCTCTCTTGCCCACCATTTAATGTCATTGATATCATTATCGTCTCCACCGGAGGAACGTTGTGATATCCATTTTAGTTCATATCGTCCACCTCTCCCTCACAATTAAAGGGTGCTGGGTTCCAACCCAGCCCATCTTCGTGGAGCGTGCGTGTCCTCCCTGTGTGGACGTCCTCCCGCAGTCCAAAGACGGGCATTTTGAGGTGAATTACAGCCTCTTGGTCTCGGGTTTGGGTGGCATCACCCTGCCCTCCACCCGAGGCATGCTGGGATAACTCCAGCCCCCCCCCCGAGTTAGATTAGACTCGTGTAGACAATGGATGGATGTATCATGCATGGATCTCAAACATCCTGCTTAGCTCAGGTATTCATCTGGGAAGAGCAGGACATATGTGGATCACAAGTTTTTGGGCCGTCCCTTTCTGGACTAATGTAATTCAAATCGAAAATGTGTGTGTGAGTGGGTGAGTGGGTTTTTTGGTCGTTTTGCAACAAGCCAGGGTTTTCCCCTAAACCCAGCATGCACCTTGCTCGGGGGAGTTGTTCCATTAGCAGAAAGTTCCCTTGGCTGTGAAGTCACGAACAGGAAAGAGCAACACCGGACGTATTGATTTGTATAAAGTATATAAAGTATGAAGGCATTTTTTTTACCACAAGTCTCGGGATGACCTGCCTGTCTCTGATGAGGCCCATCGGGGTTACGGAGCACGGCGAACGATCGAGTTATGTCACGGTGAAGGCCACATATATACTGAATACTGAAGCTGCCTGACGGGCAGAATGACCTACCAACCTCTGTGTTGAGGGTATATGAGAGGAAGCGATGTAGTATTTAGTGTGTTGTATCCTCGACGGTGAGCCACAAGTTAGAAAGCACCCAGATCTTGAAGGATTAACGCCGAACTTGGTCACCTTGGTACGCCGCTAGAAGAAAGTCATAAGGACTGTGACGAGGGAAGCTCCTTTTTCTGTGCTCATCTGCAAAACCAGACCGTAAGTTGCTTAAAATGTTGGGACCTGCTCTACTTCGGTAGAACTTGTATGTACAAAACTTATTTCGACCTTGGATAGGCTACCCAGACAGCACCCGGATGTGGCCCACTTCAGGCAGTGATGCGGCACTGGTGGTCTTCTTCTGGCCTTGATAAAATGGATGTGAGGCTGAAGTGGCCCACATGTATAACAGCAAATACGGCCCAAATATGCTGAATCACATGTGGGCCTTTTTTGGCAAAGCTGCGGTGCTCTTGGCAACATGTGATCTGGATGTGACCCTGAAGTGGCCCGTGTGGTAAATGGTGAATATGACCCAAATACCACACAACAAATATGGCCCACCTTTGGCAAATATGTGGCACATGCGGCATTGCTATGGCTCGGTTCTGGCCCAGATCTGGCAAACAGGAGTGGACCGCCCAAGTGCCGTCATTCCACGCGGTATGTGGGCCGGATGGAAGTGTCGGGTGTGGGACGGGTCCGGGCCACAGCAGTGTTGCTCTCTGGGTTACCTGCAGCAAAACAGTGAACCGTAGAGACGTGGTTAGGGAGACGTCTGAGAACCATCGAGAAAGAAAGTGGCAGGGCAAGCGAGGGGGATGAGAAGAGAGGGAGTGGGAAAAACAGATTCTGGAGGACGCCGGCATGCACACATATTCACGCATGCATTCATATATTTCACACACACACACACACACACACACACACACACACACACACACACACACACACACACACACACACACACACACACAGGCCCTTTCATCCTGCAGGATTCCTAATGTGCAATAAGTTGCCCCCTGATAGTCACAAGATCTGGAATACACGTGGTTTCCTCCACAATGCCCGCTTTCATGGCTGCTTGTGATCCGTCAAGGGTTTAGAGAACACACACACACACACACACACACACACACACACACACACACACACACACACACACACACACACACACACACACACACACAGGGCGGACAAGAGGTTTCACATAATCTTCTACACCAGCACCTATCACATGTCTTCCATCGTACCGCGTGTGGAGCTGAGGAAATACATGTGTAGACAGTTTAGCTAACCTGCCCTCCCCCCCTACCACCCCCACACCCCCCCCCAACTCTCATGCTGAACGGTAACTTGAATGTGTGTCCAAGTGGGGGGTCTTCATTCACGCTTTCTTTTTCAGCCATTTTGCAGACACTTTCTAGAGCAGCCTTTGGCGGCCACGTAACCACACTTTCCTTTTCGGTACAGGTGTCCTGCGCCTCGTCGTCTCTAGGAATGTTCTCTGACCATAAGGAGGCGCTGAAGGGGCAACTGGCGGGGGGGGGGGGGAAAGGCACGAAAGAGCCGGAAATTAAGATAGAATTGTTTTCTTAAAGGGAAAAAGAATCATGATTTATTTATTTATTTATTTATTTATTTTGGTTTTTATCCCCCCCCCCCATTTTACCCTTCCAATTACCCCACTCTTCCGAGCCATCCCGGTTGCTGCTCCACCCCCCTCTGCCGATCCGGGGGGGGGGGCTGCAGACTACCACGTGCCTCCTCCCATACATGTGGAGTCGCCAGCCGCTTCTTTTCACCTGACAGTGAGGAGTTTCGCCAGGTGGACGTAGCGCGTCAGGTTCCCCGACCGACCAGAGGAGGCGCTAGTGCAGCGACCAGGACACATACCCACATCCGGCCTCCACACATATATACTATATGTGTGTGTGATAGGGATGACACGCCATTAGCAACCATAGTAATCCATGAATAACATGCACAACAGATGTAGACAAAGAGTAAAGTCGGGTGTGTGGTAGGGCCGCCGTGCACCTTGGAGGTGTAGGGCTACAGATCCTCCCTGAGGCCTTTTATCACAGGATCTATCTATCTATCTATCTATCTATCTATCTATCTATCTATCTATCTATCTATCTATCTATCTATCTATCTATCTATCTATCTATCTATCTATCTATCTATCTATCTATCTATCTATCTATCTATCTATCTATCTATCTATCTATCTATCTATCTACAGGATCTGTAGCCCTAATTACAACACGTGCAATAATGTGATCGAAGCGCTCTCAAATTCTTCGGGTATGGTCACGTACGGTACAAACACACACGAAAATCCATTCCGCATCCCGACGACGTCAACTGAAAATCAGTGCAAACACGCGTCGGGGCAACGGAAACGCCTGTTCGGCTGTGGCGACCTTTTCCCAAATCCAGCGTGGGGGAAGTGGTCTCTGCCCTGGGGGAAGTGGTCCCTGCTCATGGTAGTACTGTGCTGTACGGTGCAACTCCTCCTGAGCAATTCCCAAAAAGGAGAAGCTGCACGGTTTGGAGATTCCTGCTGGGACGGGAACAGGCGGTGTTGTGAGTTTCCATTTCTTGCGATGTATAATTAACTAGTTAATCGTGTAGGGTAGTACCCAGGTGGTCTGATAGCTATTTGGCAAAGTGTGACATCGCGTCATTATTATTTTACGGTGCAACGAGGGAAGACCCGTTTCTGGGGGAAAACAGGCGAGCGCACCTCTAGGCCGCGAGGGCCATGTCCTGTAGCGTCCAGCAGACGTCGACCGGGGCTTTTCCAGCTCGCTGCCAGGGAAAGAACACGATAATTGAATCAGCCGTATTCTTCGTGCCGTAAATAAACCGGTGACCCCGAGGAGAGTGTGTATTTTCAAACCAGTCGTCCAGGTCACGTCGCACATGGTCTTCATTCTCACTGGGCATGACCAACACCAAATTTGTGATTTGTGATTTTGGGCTATACAAATAAAACTGACTTTGTTGTCATTGTGCGTTTTGTGTGTGCATGTCTATGTCTTTTTGTGTGTCCGTGTATGTCTCGGCACATCTAAATATATACACAATCATCTGTGTGCACTTGCATGAACGCCTGTCTGTGTGTGTTTTTGGTTGTGTGTCGAGATATGTGTGAATATGTGTATATATGTTTGTAGGTGTGTGTGTTGGGGGGGGGGGTTCTGTGCCATCTGAGTTCAGTGAGAAAAGGAGGACCCCACTATTGCCTAAAACGACCATGGGCGGTCAAAATGACCGCCGGTTTTTAAACTCTATATTCTGAGAAGATGAACACCCAATTGGGATATTACTGCATTACATGTGTTAGTGTGTCTGTTATGAAACTAACTGACACAAAATTAACATTTTAACAACTTTAATACAATTTTCTCAAAACAATTTAAAATGGCGGCTGCCCAACGCCTGTAAATACCGCAGCGCCTCGGTGGTAGTCATGGTGCGTCTGTAACCGGACACGTTGGCAATAATCAGAAATCAAGTTCAGACTATTTGTCTCCACTGGAGGGCGCTAGTGTGTTTCTAGGACAGAGCAACGAACGTCACGAAGGAAATGACGCGACCAACACACGTCATAAATACTGACATGACGCGCACGCGCAAATTATGAGACGGTCAAGTTGACCGCCCGTGGTCGTTTTAGGTAGATTTTTCTCATAACTTTTTTTTTGTGATCGATTGATTTGAACTAATTTTAATGCGAATACATGCAATTTCAGGAGAATTCAGGGGTCGGCAGGTCTGTATTGTAGCCGGTTATTTTCTTGCCCGATGCGGGATTCGATACGGATTGTACTGCACCACAAGGCGACATCACTAACCGCTCGGCTAAAGGCTCGACCCGTTAGCTAGCTAGGGGCTAACGGGTCTTATTAGTAGTTGTACTTTATAGTTGAATCCCGCACCGGGCTAGTAAATAACCGGTTACACCAGTTTCAGTCCGGTGTAAATGTAGCCCCCTGTCACATTACAGTAGTTCATGTACATTTTATGGGTACTTCTGCCTAATTCGGTACTGTCACTTTAAGAGACCGGGACCTACGTCAGGCTTGTGGGCGGTACTCTTCTGCCTTACAGTCTATGCGAGCTGGCAGATCGCCGGTCGTTACCGTGATGGCGAGTCTGCACATCTTTATGTCTTATATTAGGTAAGCGTGTGTAAACCTATCAGTACCATATTTTGTGTTGAATATCTTAAGTACCCGGAAAAGTAGAAGTTTAAATGTCGTGGTTGATAAATCTATTTGCAACGTTGATGTGACCAGCCTATGGTTGCTAGCCGTCACCACGCTATGTGTAGCTAGCTAGCGTTAGCCACAACATGGGAATGTAACTCTTTGCTGTAATGCGGTTTTAATATCTTCTAGAGGTTGGTGTATTTCGGAAGTGTTTACAAATGTTCACAGTAGGTTTGTTTTGTTTTGTTCTGTGAGTAGAAAATATTGTAGGTGGTAATTTTCTTCACGTTAATTTCAACCGTAGTACGCAGTGTAACGTAGTTGACGGCTCCGATCCTTTAGTCGAGCGGTCAGCGACGCCTCCCGCGGTGCGGGCGATGCGGGTTCGCGTCCCGGCCGCGGCACTTCCTGCGGCTGCCTCCGAGCAAAGTCGCGTCAGTATTTCGCACTAGCAGTTAAGCTCATACTCTTCTGCATTACATCCTATGCGAGCTGGCAGATCACCAGTCGTTACCATGGTAACAAGCCTGAACATCTTTATTTCTTATATTAGCGAACTGCTGTTTGGACACGGCCCACAACCTAGCCATTAAGGTTGCGTCTTCCCGCTAGTTGACTTTGGGACCGGATGTGGTCAAGCAGATTCATCCGTCCTAAATCGTCCGTCATTGACTGCGTAGCGCCTCCTGTTGGCGAACTTGATGAACTGTGAGCCAGGAAACACTTCACGGATTTATTCAAGTAAGACTGTTCCAGTAGCCCAGGGGGTCCCCAATAGGCGGCCCGCGGGCCACGTCCGGCCCGTGACGGGTTGATTTATGGTCCGCGATAATTTTTGGAGAAATGCCAGAAGGAAGATTTTTTTTTATTTCCCTACCCCCCAAAAAAAAATTCTTAGTAAAAGTAAGACTAGAAGTATATCGAAAAATAGATGAAAAATCTCTTGTTTAAATTATAATACCTGCAACGTATCGACACCAAAACAAACTCACGAACAACATGCTGCTGGAGGTTGAGTGGCCCGTGGTTTTAAAAGTGGCCCTAAAAGTGGCCCGCTGTGAAAAGTAATTGGGGACCCCTGCAGTAGCCATTCACTTCCCGGATTTATTCAAGTAAAACTTCCAGTTAAGGGCCCCAACGAGAGATCTCCTTTTGTTTGTTTATTTATTTATTTTTTGGGGTGTTGTGCACAACAGGGGTATTGCATCGCTGCAACTTATCAGTGTATAATTCAAACTTGTATTTTGCATATATATATTTTTTTTTTTGTATTTTTTTTTTTTGCATTTGCAAACCATCATATGAATATTGGTACATACTGTTATTCCCTATCTACATGTATCTAAAGTATAATTCCATACAACTCTGCTTACCTTGTGCCTCGTCCAGATTACTCACACAGTCAACTCATACTATACCTGACCTTGAGATAAAATTCTATCCTTATTAAAGAAGGGTTACATAAACATGCATAAGCATGTAAAATGAGAGCCTCAGCTAGGTCCAACACTAACACCGACTCGCTGCAATTTTGAGGACTGCTCTGTTGTGCATTTCTAGATCGACAGGGGGGATTTTGATTGGCTTAAAGCCTCATTAGCTTAACTTGATAGCTTAGCATCAGCTGTGTTTCCTCCTGACGTCTTACCTGTGACACGTGCCCAACGCGGAGCCCGTTACGCACCGCCCGTGCAAAG
Source organism: Lampris incognitus (assembly GCF_029633865.1). NCBI lineage: Eukaryota > Metazoa > Chordata > Actinopteri > Lampriformes > Lampridae > Lampris > Lampris incognitus. The sequence continues at coordinate 5,430,599 of NC_079215.1, read as the reverse complement.
GTGGTGGGCAAAATCCCTCTTCTTTCAGCTTCCCCCCTGCTTTTCAGGGGGTCGCCACAGCGGATTTTACAGTTTCCATCTGGACCCTGTGAGGGCACAGCACCAGTGCTGGCCCCTGTTAACGCAGGCCCCAACCGATCCGGTTTAGGCTTGTCAATCCGCATGCTGATTTGGCAAAATGAAAAATAGAAATAAAATAAATAATAATAATAATAATGATAAATTTGGCCAAATAAGATTCGGTGGGCAAAATAACTCTTAAAAGTCACTAAAACGTTAATATATGTAATACCCTCATCGTCACATGTGATTTCTACTCGTATATGAGTCAGTATGCACTAAAAGACACGAGAGTCCGGAAGAAAAGAGGGCATTTTTACTGTGTCTCCGAGCTGTAGAGGTGGCGGTAGAAGGTGGTGCTTAAAAGCGTTGTGTAAATTTAGACACATTCTATGTTATACACACACACACGTGGACCCACACCCAATACTTCCCCTTTCAGTCATGAGATAGTCTACTTCCCTTTAGCACAGGTGTTTTCAGTACTACTGAGCAGATAGGACATGTGGACACACTTCAGATGTCGTGCTAATATCGTCTTTTCATGCATGAGTGTGTGTGTGTGTGTGTGGGGCCTTTCCTTTTTTTGTGTGTGAAAAGATAGTTGGACATATGGCGCAATCGAGAGACAGCCCATTTGTGTATTGTGTGTGTGTGTAGTGTGTATTGTGTGTAGTGTGTGTGCATCACTGAGTGGGCGTGCAAAGTTGTTCCCTCAAGACTCCCCGAGGGAGGAGGCAGGACCAGTAATGAGGGAGAGATGGGGAAGGGAGAAGACAACAGGGGCAGGGGGATGATGCGGCCCATCTAAAAATAGCACCGCCTCCACACCACCGGTGCCCTGTATTGTTCTCATCTTCTCTCCTCCATCCCTCCACATGCCCTCCGTCCCTCTCCTTAATGAGACGGACTGGGGGGGGGGGGTTCTCTCCCCCCTCCACCTTTCTCGGCCTCTTGTCATTGTTTCCCTATATTGAACCCTTCTTTCACGGCGGCCGCTCTGGGAAGAGTGAGGCTAAAGACGGACCAGCGCTCCGGGGAACTGCTCGGGAGAGAAAAGAGGAAGGAGGGGGGGGTGGTTCGATAAGTTGCAGTTACTTTGACATAAACTGCTTCACTTTGCTATCCGCCCCAAAAACAATCGATCACAGACAGAATCGAAGGTGGCAGAAAGTTGGCGTTTTGAAAACTGCAGGAAATGGGGATCGTTACCCTGTTAAGATGGGGTGGAAGTACTGCGGCCATGCCTGCAGCTCAGGCTGCCAATCAAATTAAGGGGTGGCAGCTTCCTGTCCAGGCTGCAGCAATGAAATCCAGACGCTAACACTGGACCATGCTAGGTGTGTTTAAAACGCAAGTTTGTGTACACAGATGTGTACACAGATGTGTACGGCTGCAATGCCACAGGTTGTTAGAAATGAAACGGATGTTGCTGCTCTGACTTAAAACTTTACAGTATTCACTGTTTACTCTAGCTTTTACTTTATAGTATTCACTGTTTACTCTAGCTTTTACTTTATAGTATTCACTGTTTACTCTACCTTTTACTTTATAGTATTCACTGTTTACTCTAGCTTTTACTTTATAGTATTCACTGTTTACTCTAGCTTTTACTTTATAGTATTCCCTGTTTACTCTAGCTTTTACTTTATAGTATTCACTGTTTACTCTACCTTTTACTTTATAGTATTCACTGTTTACTCTAGCTTTTACTTTATAGTATTCACTGTTTACTCTAGCTTTTACTTTACATTATTCACTGTTTACTCCAGCTTTTACTTTACAGTACTCACTGTTTACTCTAGCTTTTACTTTATAGTATTCACTGTTTACTCTAGCTTTTACTTCATAGTATTCACTGTTTACTCTAGCTTTTACTTTATAGTATTCACTGTTTACTCTAGCTTTTACTTTATAGTATTCACTGTTTACTCTAGCTTTTACTTCATAGTATTCACTGTTTACTCTAGCTTTTACTTCATAGTATTCACTGTTTACTCTAGCTTTTACTTTACAGTATTCACTGTTTACTCTAGCTTTTACTTTATAGTATTCCCTGTTTACTCTAGCTTTTCCTTCATAGTATTCACTGTTTACTCTAGCTTTTACTTTATAGTATTCACTGTTTACTCTAGCTTTTACTTTATAGTATTCACTGTTTACTCTAGCTTTTACTTCATAGTATTCACTGTTTACTCTAGCTTTTACTTCATAGTATTCACTGTTTACTCTAGCTTTTACTTTACAGTATTCACTGTTTACTCTAGCTTTTACTTTATAGTATTCCCTGTTTACTCTAGCTTTTCCTTCATAGTATTCACTGTTTACTCTAGCTTTTCCTTCATAGTATTCACTGTTTACTCTAGCTTTTACTTTATAGTATTCACTGTTTACTCTACCTTTTACTTCATAGTATTCACTGTTTACTCTACCTTTTACTTCATAGTATTCACTGTTTACTCTAGCTTTTCCTTTATAGTATTCACTGTTTACTCTAGCTTTTACTTTACAGTATTCACTGTTTACTCTAGCTTTTCCTTTATAGTATTCCCTGTTTACTCTAGCTTTTACTTTATACTATTCACTGTTTACTCTAGCTTTAACTTTATAGTATTCACTGTTTACTCTACCTTTTACTTTATAGTATTAACTGTTTACTCTAGCTTTTACTTTGTAGTATTTACTGTTTACTCTAGCTTTTACTTCATAGTATTCACTGTTAACTCTAGCTTTTACTTTATAGTCATGGTCGCTGCATTAGCGCCTCCTCTGGTCAGTCAGGGGCGCCTGTTTGGGGGAGGGAAGTGGGGGGAATAGCGTGATCCTCCCACGCGCTACGTCCCCCTGGTGAAACTCCTCACTGTCAGGTGAAAGGAAGCGGCTGGCGACTCCACGTGTATGGGAGGAGGCATGTGGTAGTCTGCAGCCCTCCCCGGATCAGCAGAGGGGTTGGAGCAGAGACCGGGGCGGCTCAGAAGAGTGGGGTACTTGGCCGGATATTGGGGGGGGGAACGCACTATTTAACCCCCCTCCATGAAACAAATTAGCTGTGAAAAAGTGAATCCGTTGTGTGAAACAGACCTACGTTAAGACCTTAAAAAACTGAAAAACAAGAGACAGATGAGCATAGGGTTGTATATTGGCGAGAATCTGGTGATACGATGCCGGGGTCACGATTCAATATATCGCGATATATTGTGATACTGTAAGAAAGGTGATATATTGTGATACTGTGAGACAGGTGATATATTGTGGTACTGTAAGAAAGGTGATATATTGTGGTACTGTGAGAAAGGTGATATATTGTGATACTGTGAGAAAGGTGATATATTGTGGTACTGTGAGAAAGGTGATATATTGTGATACTGTGAGAAAGGTGATATATTGTGATACTATGAGAAAGGTGATATATTGTGATACTGTGAGACAGGTGATATATTGTGGTACTGTAAGAAAGGTGATATATTGTGGTACTGTGAGAAAGGTGATATATTGTGATACTGTGAGAAAGGTGATATATTGTGGTACTTTAAGAAAGGTGATACATTGTGATACTGTGAGAAAGGTGATATATTGTGATACTGTAAGAAAGTTGATATATTGTGGTACTGTAAGAAAGTTGATATATTGTGGTACTGTAAGAAAGGTGATACATTGTGATACTGTGAGAAAGGTGATATATTGTGATACTGTGAGAAAGGTGATATATTGTGATACTGTAAGAAAGGTGATACATTGTGGTACTGTAAGAAAGGTGATATATTGTGATACTGTAAGAAAGGTGATATATTGTGATACTGTAAGAAAGGTGATATATTGTGACACTATAAGAAAGGTGATACATTGTGATACTGTAAGAAAGGTGATACATTGTGATACTGTAAGAAAGGTGATATATTGTGATACTGTAAGAAAGGTGATATATTGTGACACTGTAAGAAAGGTGATACATTGTGACACAGTAAGAAAGGTGATACATTGTGGTACTGTAAGAAAGGTGATATATTGTGATACTGTAAGAAAGGTGATATATTGTGGTACTGTAAGAAAGGTGATATATTGCGGTACTGTAAGAAAGGTGATATATTGTGGTACTGTAAGAAAGGCGATATATTGTGATACTGTAAGAAAGGCGATATATTGTGATACTGTAAGAAAGGCGATATATTGTGATACTGTAAGAAAGGCGATATATTGTGATACTGTAAGAAAGGCGATATATTGTGATACTGTAAGAAAGGCGATATATTGCGGATTCATAGGCCTGTGATCTTTGTTCTTATGCTACTTCCTGTCTCAGTTTACGTTGTTGTGTTGGAGTGGACGAGTCGAATGGCCGACGATAGATTACAACACTGTTATCTAGCGGTCGTGGGGTTTACATGTAAACAATAAAAATGTGATATAGTGGTTCTGAGAATCGATACAGTGTCATATAATATCGCGATACTCGAGTGTATCGATATTTTCTTTCACCCCCCCAGGTGAGAGACGAGCTGTGTTACATTCACTGATATGATTGACAGCTCGGTCGCTCCCAGCCTGTGTGTCGGCCCTGTAAGACAGAAAGCTGGTGGCAGTATTGAGGTGATGTCGTTTGCTCTTTGTACTTCACTTTTCCGTTGCAGTGCGCACAAACACACAGCTGCACAAACCAAATCTACCCCGGGTTCACTCGCTTCTTGTGCTCAAACCTCTTTCTGTATCTCTATGTTGTTGTTTTTTTCGGCTTAATTCTTCCATTCTGAGCGTTTTCTCTCTCTCTCTCTCTCTCATTGTCTCTCTCTCGCTCTCTCTCTCTCTCATTGTCTCTCTCTCTCTCTCTCTCTCTCTCTCTCTCTCTCTCTCTCTCTCTCTCTCATTCTCTCTCTCTCTCTCTCTCTCTCTCTCTCTGTCTCTCTCATTGTCTCTCTCTCTCTCATTCTCTCTCTCTCTCTCTCTCTGTCTCTCTCATTCTCTCTCTCTCTCTCTCTCTCTCTCTCTCTCATTGTCTCTCTCTCTCTCATTGTCTCTCTCTCTCTCTCTCTCTCTCTCTCTCTCATTCTCTCTCTCACTCTCTCTCTCTGTCTCTCTCATTCTCTCTCTCTCTCTCTCTCTCATTGTCTCTCTCTCTCTCTCTCATTCTCTCTCTCTCTCTCTCTCTCTGTCTCTCTCATTCTTCTCTCTCTCTCTCTCTCTCTCTCTCTCTCTCTCTCTCTCTCTCTCTCTCTCTCTCTCTCTCATTGTCTCTCTCTCTCTCATTGTCTCTCTCTCATTCTCTCTCTCTCTCTCTCTCTCTCTCTCTCTCTCTCTCTCTCATTGTCTCTCTCTCTCTCTCTCTCTCTCTCATTGTCTCTCTCTCTCTCTCTCTCTCTCATTGTCTCTCTCTCTCTCTCTCTCTCATTCTCTCTCTCTCTCTCTCCTCTCTCTCTCTCTCTCTCTCTCTCTCTCTCTCTCTCATTGTCTCTCTCTCTCTCATTGTCTCTCTCGCTCTCTCTCTCTCTCATTGTCTCTCTCTCTCTCTCTCTCTCTCTCATTGTCTCTCTCTCTCTCTCTCTCTCGCTGTCTCGTTTTATCTCTTGCATCCTCGCTCATAACTCAAAACTCTATAAACCGTCAGTCAATAGAACAAAACAATCTAACAAGAAAATCCGCAGTGATAATACACACAGGCTGCAAGGAAAATGTTTGATGCTCGTATACACACACACACACACACACACACACACACACACACACACACACACGCACACACACAACCTTGGCCTAATCCAGCGCCTGAGGCGGAACGAGCTCCCCGGAGGTTTGCTCAGACTCTGGCAGTGAGCTGCAGTTGTCTCATCCTTCCATTTATCAACTGAAGTATAAAGATTGCTACGGTACACAGCGGGGAGGGACACTGACCATTACCATTTTCATAGTATTGTAGTTGTTAAAATTTAATTTTGGTGTCAGTTAGTTTCAAAACAGACATACTAACATATGCAATGCATTAACATCTCAATTGGGCATTTATCTTGACAGAATATAGAGTTTAAAAACCGGCCGTCATTTTGACCGCCCATGGTCGTTCTAGGTAGGAGTGAAATCTGGTCGTTCTAGTGTTAATTTCCCTTTAAATCCTATTCCATCAGCTCGGTGGGTCTTGGCACTTGCACAGGAAATGTCCTCAAGGTCCTTGGGATTGAATATCCACAATTCTCAGCTCCTCCTTCCTTCTCTCTGTTTCTATTATTTTCACTTTTTCAGTGTTGCCATTCATGTTCTTCGACCATATCTCTCCGAAGTTTAAATTGTGTGAAAATAAATTTAAAAATGAACAGACATACTAACATATGCAATGCATTAGCATCTCAATTGGGTATTTAGCTTGACAGAATATAGAGTTTAAAAACCGGCGGTCATTTTGACCGCCCATGGTCGTTTCAGGTAGGAGTGAAATCTGGTCGTTCCCCTTTAAATCCTATTCCATCAGCTCGGTGGGTCTTAGCACTTGCACAGAAAATGTCCTCAAGGTCCTTGGGATTGAATATCCACAATTCTCAGCTCCTCCTTCCTTGTCTCTGTTTCTATTATTTTCACTTTTTCAGTGTTGCCATTCATGTTCTTCGACCATATCTCTCCGAAGTTTAAATTGTGTGAAAATAAATTTAAAAATGAACAGACATACTAACATATGCAATGCATTAGCATCTCAATTGGGTATTTAGCTTGACAGAATACAGAGTTTAACAGAGTTTCTTGCCCTCGGGTAGCGCAGAAGCTTGTGGTACCACGTACCAGTTCTGAGTCTACACGGGAAGAAACCAGTAAGGAAACATGGTAGCCACCGTAAATACGACCTGCCTTCCCTCCATCACCAGTGCAAGAAACTAGCTACACGTTTTTCATAGCTGGCCCCGGCAAATCACCCCGGGCCTCGTTTTGTAAAGGTTGCTACGCACAGAAAAAACGTGTGTTCACGGGAGGGAAAGGTGCATTCGGATTTTAGAAAAAGTCCGTGCGGAAAAAGATGCGCTTTTCTGCGCATCCTCTCACCCGTGCGTAGAGCTTACGCAAAGTTTTTCAGGCACGGGGAATCAGCCACGCCCGATGGTGAGATGACAAAATAAAGCTCAGTCCCGTGATGAAAACCCGCAGGTGGAACCACCACCACCTGCCCACTTGTCTATTATTGGTTTATAAGGTGACATTGAAATCAATCTCGCTGACTGGCACAAGGGCTATAAATAGTGCTCATGGTGACTTGTGTAATGTGAAATTGTGGCTCCTTCGGCATTGCTGAGCACTTGGCAAATAGAAGATGTAGGAGTGAGCGCGAGTTCACGGACCATGAGGACTTCCTAGCCCATGATGATGGATGCTTGATAGATAACCAGGAGCCAGTAGCCATACCAGCATGTACCCTGGCTCTGCAGAATGACAGAAGCTATCAGGTATGAGCTTGGCTAGTACTTGGATGGGAGACCTCACAGGAAAATGAGTTGCTGCTGGAAGTGTGGGCCGGTAGGGGGCCATCTTGCCTCTGGTCCAACAACAACAAAATTGCAGTGAAGTGACGGGGACGCTGTGCTGTAGGAGATGCCGTACTTTAAACTGAGGTTCTGACTCGCTGTGGTCATTAAAGATCCCATGGCCCTTATCACAAAGAGTAGGGGGGTCCCCTGGTGTGCTGGCAAAATTCCAAAGCTGGCTCTCTCCATCTGGCCACCTAATTATCACCCCATGTAATTCGCTCAGTGATCTCTCACTCTCCACCTCATGCTGATGTGTGGTGAACGTTCTGGAGCAAAATGGCTGCCGTGCATCATCCGGATGGGTGCTACAGATTGGTGGTGGTTGAACTGAGTTACCCGCCTTCAGTGTGAAGTGCTTTGGGTGTCTAGAAAAGTGCTATATAAATGTAATCCATTATTATTACTATTCTTTTGGAAATCTGTGCCGAATTTGGGTGGCACGGTGGTGCAGTGGTTAGCGCTGTCACCTCACAGGAAGAAGGTCCTGGGTTCGAACCCCGGGGTTGTCCAACCATGGGGGTCATCCTAGGCCGTCCTCTGTGTGGAGTTTGCATGTTCCCCCCCCCGTGTCTGCGGTGGGTTTTCTCCGGGTGCTTCGCTTTCCCCCCACCATCAAAAAAGGCAGGCATGTTAGGGTCGGTACTCCTGTCTGTGCCCCTGAGCAAGGCATGGCAAAACGAACTAGAGTTGGTGCACGGCGGCTGCCTACTGCTCCTAGCTACACAGCTAGCATGGGTTAAATGCAGAGCACAATTTCCCCGCGAGGATCAATAAAGTATCTCAAAATCAAAAATCAAAATTGGGCCCAGCTTTGGAACGACCCACCCAGTGGAACAGGTCCATCCCTGTGCAGGTCCAGATATTGAGCACTCAGGCCTTTCTGGCAACTGGAATGTTCCAACATGGTGGACTGGCTGATGGGTCGCGAACATCACATCCATCCATTCCTAAGCACTATTATTTTGATATTTCTTATATACTTGATACTTTGATATGCCATCTTGAACTGCCTTATTGAAATGCCCCCGTTACATAAGGAAACCTTATACCGTGTATAAGGTTTCCTTATATAATGGGGGTCATTACATAAGGAAACCTTATATAACAGGGGGGTCATCAACAAATTTAAGAACACATGCCCTCTTAACTTGGCTTGTTTTCTCAAAAACGAAAAAGAACAGGGTTTCTTTAATTGAAAACACAGATTATGATTAACGTTTTTAAATTAAAATGTCAGATTATGGGACAATTAATATATGAGAAAGATGAGAAAAGTTAGTTTTTAACATATATTTTGTAGAGCTTAGTTATTTTTCATGTCAGTTAGGTGTCAGTATAATAAGTTGACCGTCTCTCACAGGATTTAGGTGCCTGGGTGGGATCACAGTGTTTTTCTTGTCTCTCCGGTGCAATTTCTGAAAGAAAGGAAAGCGATGTATGAAAAACTTCTTTTGACCCAGTGTCAAAAGCGTCCCTTCAAGGAACGAATTAGCCCAGCCTAGTCCTGCAAATAGCACTGTTTAAATGCACTTGCCCTGCAGCTGTAAGACTCCATTTTCCTTTCCTCTGCACCTCCATCTCACGCTCTCTCCTTTCGCTTTCTCTTTTCTCAGTTTGCCTGTAAACAAATGCCACCATGGGGATCAATGAAATTCAATGGAAACGTGTTTTAGTTTGAAGTGGGTAAGGGTTGTGTAAAGAGTCACAAGTGATCGATTTCCAAGTTCCGGTTTGTGTCTTAAATGCATGTCTAAACATGCCTCATACACCGGAACAACTAGGACAGGGTAGGAAAGTGCTCAGACATAGAAGTCACAGTGGACTATTCGACTTGAGAAAATAGCAGAGAGCAAAAATGAGCAAAGAGAAGAGGCAGAAAATAGCAGAAAGCAAAGATGAGCAAAGAGAAGAGGCAGAAACCAAAGAAACGATATAAAATGCCCAAGATTTGGGGCCATTTTCCGCAAAAACACAAAGAAAATGCAGTGGTGGTCTGCAAGCAGTGCAGATCTGAGCCTGCTTACCACAGCAGAGAAAGCAGCCTGCCTACACATTTATGATTTTATCTGATTGCTGTCTTTCTTTCTTTGCCCTTAAGGTCACTTTACATTAAACTATATAACAAAACGTTATCGATAAAAGGGCCCTGTGATGGCCTGGCGGCCTGTCCAGGGTGTCTCCCCGCCTGCCGCCCAGTGACTGCTGGGTTAGGCTCCAGCATCCCCGCCACCCTGACAGCAGGATAAGCGGTTTGGATGATGGATGGAAACTTGTTTTATTGCAATACACAAGCTTTTGGAGGAAGGTTTGTTCTGCTACGGTAGTTTAGTTAATGTCATTTTATGAAGTCATTCCAATTGTTTTCTGCAACAGGTAGCGGTTCCTTTAAGAGACACAGGAAGTTAGCCTCCCATGTGACTCTAGTCAGGAAGTGAAGATGCAGTGCAGAAAGAACATCTAATTTGGTATTTTATTTTTTATTTTGGTAAAAACAAAAAACCCAGATGGTTAAAAATAGAATAGATTCTTGTCAGGTGAAAAGAAGCGGCTGGCGAAACTTGACAGTGAGGAGTTTCTCCAGGGGGACGTAGTGCGTGGGAGGATCATGCCAACATGGGGATTCGAACCACCGATCCCTGTGTTGGTAGGCAGCGGAATAGACCGCCATGCCACCCGGATGCCCAAAATGCATATTTTCTTGCATCGGCTACGTTGGTGTCTTTGTTAACGTGCACAGTACAGAATCCTGGTGTTTGAGAAGGTTGTGTCTATCTCTGGTCGGAGAGAATCAAAAGCAAGTGAACGGAACAGACAAAGGGACGATATAAGAGAGGAGAAGAGAGTAATGAAGGTAAAGAAGCAAATCAGAAGATAGAAAGGAGAGGGATGGAAAGAGGAAGAAGAGGAGAAAGGGAAAAAGTGAGGGAGGAGAGAAGGACTAGGTCTTATCACAGTAACCTGGTCCGTTGATTGACTCCATTTTGTGGCTGTTTGTTGACACGGGCAGACACAGCAGACCGCCTGCTGTCATCATAATTTCATAGTGAACGAGCTTCACAAGCCCAGGGGTCATTTCATTAGTTTCCCAACCCATAGAGCACCACGAAATCCTTCAGATCGTATCAGTGCATGAAAACGACCAAACCCGGGGTTGGGACATGTCTACCTGGCCAGAACAGCTGACACCAACCAGAATATGAGCACACACTAGGGGGTTCTGGAAGCTGACATGGCTGGAGGGTGGGGGTATACTTTTAATATACTTTTAATTGGGATGAAATTATAAGATGTGTTAAAATGCTCGTGGAAACCAGAGCACAGATGACCCATAGGGAATGTGAAGGCCTAAATTGAGGAGCCTATTTTTGATAGTTGGCTGGAGAGATGGTAGGTGATCTACAAAGATACCGAACGATAGCTTGAGATGATGATTTTTTTTCCCCCAACCGAATGGTGGTGGAACCAAAATCCAGACTCTGGTCTGTCTGTTGACCTACACAAGTGGTGTCAGCATCAAGCTCAACTCCCTTTCTCCTCATACTTCTTTTCTTGCCCTTGACCTCTGCAGCTCTTCTCCATTGTGATCTTCGGCTGTATCGCCAACGAGGGCTACATCAATCGTCCCAGCGAGGTGGAGGAGTACTGCATCTTCAACCGCAACCAGAATGCCTGTAACTATGGTATCTTTATGGGCTCCCTGGCCTTCATCTGCTGCATGGCCTTCCTGGCTCTGGACATCTACTTCCCCCAGATCAGCAGTGTCAAGGACCGCAAGAAGGCTGTGCTGGCTGACGTCGGGGTCTCAGGTAAATGTTCGCTACCGTTAACTCATTTATACGGCGCGTCATTTCAGCCAAGCCAGGTGATTGGTCTGAGTATTTTGTTTTTACTAGCCATGCTGATTATAGACCTCTAAAACATGATGTTAAATTCATGCTGGATCCAACCCTGCTTCACCACTGTTTCAATGCATAGGGGTGTAAAACAATTGAAAGCTATAAGCAACGCTGATACTGACTCTTTTGCACTTTTGAAGATTACTCTCTTCTGCGTTTCTAAATTGACCGAGGTGGCTTTTCATTCATTGTGGTTTCATGGGCCTGTGTTCTTTGTGCTTATGCTGCTTCCTGTCTCAGTTTACGTTGTTGGGTTGGAGTGGAAGAGTCAAACGGCTGAAGATATTACAACACTGTTATCCAGTGGTTTTGGGGTTACACACAACACAACTTGTTTTTCACGAACCTTTACATGTAATCAGTAAAAAATCCATATAGTGGTTTTGAGAATCGATACAGTATCACAAAAGATACTATCGCCGATACTCGAGTGTATCGATATTTTCTTACACCCCTAGTATCAAATCAACAAGTCAGCTAATCAACCAACTATGGCTGGAATGTTTACATAACTATAGCTGCTAATGGAAAAGTATTTATGAATAAAATCAGCAGGCGAGTCTCTAGATATGTATAACCGAAAGAGAAGTTTTGTTGTTGTTGTTTTTTGGGGGGGGGTCTCCCCAATTGTATCTGGCCAGTTGACCCGGTCCGCTGAGCCGTCCCGGTTGCTGCTCCACCCCCTCTGCTGATCCGGGGAGGGCTGCAGACTACCACATGCCTCCTCCCATACGTGTGGAGTCACCAGCCGCTTCTTTTCACCTGACAGTGAGGAGTTTCACCGGGGGGGCGTAGCGCGTGGGAGGATCACGCTATTCCCCCCAGCCCCGAACAGGCGCCCCGACCGACCAGAGGAGGCGGTAGAGCAGCGACCAGGACACATGCCCACATCCGGCTTCCCACCCACAGACGCGGCCAATTGGTGTCTGCAGGGACGCCCGACCAAGCCGGAGGTAACACGGGGATTCGAACCGGCGATCCCCGTGTTGGTAGGCTACGGGATAGACCGCCACGCCACCCGGACGCCCCGTTAAGTTGTTTTTGTTTTCTTTTTTACATCAATAAACTGTTTCTGCAGTCAGTCTAAGCAGGCGCGTGTTGCTGTGGGCTTCGCAGACAGGAGCCGCGTCCATCAGCTGGAAATGCTGGAAGACATGCTGGAAGACATGCTGGAAGACATGCTGGAAGACATGCTGGCGACGTAAAGTCTCAAGAAGCAATGAGCAGAACACGCACCGACGTGTCACTCATTACTGCATTTCATAATCATCCGTTGCACACGTGTCGGGTGGTGGTGTGCAGTGTCTCGAGTACACTAATGACGTAATTTGTCCAAGGTTGCTTTCCTAATCATGCAATAATTGGGGAAATGCACCATCAATCAGACAGAGTGTGTGTGTGTGTGTGTGTGTGTGTGTGTGTGTGTGTGTGTGGGAGAGAGAGATATTTAGGACTAACGTTATATCTAGCTTGCTAGCCTGACGTTGCCATGGTTGCCGACACACCCCTGAGGGCAGCGATGCTGATGCCAGCCTGCTGCATCGCTGATAGGAGGGTGGTCATCCCTGGGCTGGTGACTCTTTATTTAAAAGACCAAAGGAATCTCATCTAGAGAGCTTTGCTGCCGTTTCCTCCTGTCCCTTTCTCTCTTGTCTCTCTTGTCCCCAGACAGCATCCGGATGTGGGCCACTTCAGGCAGTGATGCGGCACTGGCGGTCTTCTTCTGGCCCTGACAAAATGGATGTGAGCCTGAAGTGGCCCACATGTATAATAGCAAATATGGCCAGAATATGCCAAATCACATGTGGGCCTTTTTTGGCAAAGATGCTGTGCTCTGGATGTGATCTGGATGTGACCCTGAAGTGGCCCGTGTGGTAAATGGTGAATATGGCCCAAATATCACAACACAAATATGGGCCACCTTTGGCAAATATGTGGCACACGCGGCATTGCTGTGGCTTGGTTCTGGCCCAGATCTGGCAAACAGGAGCGGACCGCCCAAGTGCCGTCATTTTACACGGAATGTGGGCCGGATGAAGTGTCGGGTGTGGGACGGGTCCGGGCCACAGTGATCTGGCTATATGGGTGGTTGCTTTTATGTTTGAAAGGCATGACTGCTCGCTCGGCTTGCAGATGTGTTCAGCTAGGTTCAGAGTTTGCACCCCCATCGTACCGTATCCTCACATGATCAAACAGAGACTTGAACCAGCAATCATCATTGCATATCTGTAGATGATGAAAACACCAAAGAAAGTAAGAAATTATTCATTTAATTGGAGTTTATTTATAATTTCTATGGTTTGTGTAGAATAAGCACATTATGGAGGTTGGGTTTTCCTTGTTGAGGGCATATACAGCAAATGGCACCATAATTACTGCAAGTTGTCCAACCCATACGACCACATAGGTCGTACGCACTCTAATACGACCCACAGGAGCCTTTCATAAATTAGCGCCCCCCACCGGCGGCAGGAGATACGCCACAGATACTTTTCTCCTTTGTCTACTTGTTGACATCCTTTTACGACGTCTCACAGACAGGCTAATAAAGGTAAGGAGTCAGTAAACAGTGATAAAAACAGTGTGAGAACAATAGAATATGTAGCCTGTGTGTTTTTGTGTTGTTTCGCCGTCTGGTATAGTAACTAAGATTGCTATTGGCAGCACGACCGCTAGAGGTCGCTTAACTTTAAAACGTAGCTATAGGTCGTAATAAGCTGCTTGTACAAACGACCTATGGGGTCGTTTTTTGGTGGAGGACAGTCTCCTTTTTTAATATAAGTTGAGTTCTTTGAACACAGGCATATTTCCGAGATGGCAATCTGGATCACTCGCGAGGGCCCGTTCTCCGCCCGACACATTGTTGGAGGGCCCCCCAAGTCTAGCTTTGCTGCTGTTAGTGAGTGTCAGGGTAAAAAGCTTACCTATGCATATACTCAACCAACCCCCAACTCTAAACTCAAAGCTCAACACAAGGACTCTTAAGAAGTGCAATGCAGGCTACGCTGGATAAAGATACACAACGTAAAGCTAACTACCACTCGCCACAAACATAACTCTAACTAAACATGAATCTAATCCTGATCCGAGGGCTACAAGGAGACAATGCTGGGTGCTGTCAGTGTGTCAAATAGAGATTACATAGATTACCCGAACACGCTAAGGCTAATCCTAACCCTGTAAACTGTAAGGTGACCTACACCTAACGTAAACCCAGACCCGAAGACCTCAGTCAGTAATAATTAGTTTAATTAGTGGGGCACTTTCCAAGTGACTGACCGACTGTTTCACACATTGTCAAACAATATTGAGATCCTTTTATCCATCCGTTCAAAATACCCCCTTAATCCAAATCCAGTTCAGGGTCGCGGGGGCGGTGGCGGGGGGGGGGGTTGCTGGAATTTTTCCCAGCTTGCAATGGACAGACGGCAAGCAGATACTGGTTGCCAAGTTATCACTGAGCCCTCACACACACCATCCATATCCGTGAGCCATTTAAAGCCTCCAGTTCACCGAACATGCCCGGCTTTGGAATATCGCTGGAAATGGGAGCAAGAAAAAGGAAGAAATTGCCCGCACACTGCTTTCAGGTCCCCTCGAGTGATTTTTTGTTTTTTCTCAGATCATGTGCATACCACAATATTTAGCCACAAGATAACGTCAACTCACATGCTCACCTAAGACAAAGTCGTCCCGTCGTGCTATGCTAATAATAATAATAATAAGATTTATTTGTATAGCACCAGTAAAACAATAAAAACAGACGATACCCGCAGTCTCCGTCTGTACTGATGCAAAGAATACTTCAGGCCCAAAGTTGTCCTCTCCACAGCGAGTGTCCAGTTATTTCCCCCCCCCCCCTGCATGCAGCGAACAGGAGCAACCCAGCTTCCACTCCCAGGGGATGATACGTATACAAATATGAAATAAGATAATAATCAGAATCCCTTTATTTGCCAAATGTACAGGTACATCGGAATTTGACTTGGCAGATCAGCGCAGAACACACAACAAAACAAATGAGTACAAAAGGAGTGTTCAATAAAAAGAGCTGCATAGTGCAAATTAAACTTGCCGTGTCCTCTTCATACCGTGCAAACCACAAGGGGAAGGTTATTTCTGTTTAATGGTGGCTTCCTGTTCTGATAGAGCAGTACCGCTTTCCAGAGGGCCGTTCCTGGAACAGGTGGGTTGCCTGGGTGTGTGGGGTCAGTGGCAGTTTTGTTCCCGCTCTCTTTCTGGCCCTGGTGTGACGCAGCTTTCTTTGAGAGTACCTTCTGGCCAGTCAACCTCTCTGCTTGCACACAATGTGCTGCAGTCTGTCCTTTGTGCTACCGGAGGTTGAGCTGAACCACAGGTATGGATGAGGTGAGGATGCTCTCAATGGTGGAGCTTTACTGGAACAGGACGGCGGGGAGAAATTGAGCTTCCGCAGCTGTCGCAGAACGAACATCTTGTGATGAGCTTTTTTGATGACGGTGGTCTTTGGAGACTGTGGTACTCAGGAATTTGAATAACTCCGCCTTAGTTACAGCGATGTTATTAATTACCAGGGGGAGATGGGGACATTGGTTCTTGTGGAAATCTATCACCATCTGTAGTTTTTTTCTTCGCTGGGCACGGGCCGCTTCTTTCCTGTAGGCAAACTCATTGTTAATGAGGCCTACTAAAGTTGTGTCATCTGCAAATTGTATCAGCTTGATGGAGGGGTCGCTGGAGGTACAATTGTTAGTCTATGAAGAGGAGAGAGCATGCAAACCTTGAGGTGCCTCGGTGCTGATGGAAAGGGGTTCTGACAGGTAGGGTCCCAGCTGCACATGCTGCTTCCTGTCTGACAGGAAGTCAATGATCCACTGGCAGTTGGAGGGGTCCAGTTGGGACAGTTTGCCATGGAGTCGTTCCGGCACAATTGGTGGTTGACTTGAGTTAGGAAAGGACCAGCTGCTCAAAGCACATCATGACTTGATGCTAGGGCCACTGGCCTTCAGTCGTTAAGGCTGCTTTTTCTGTCCGTCTTTGGAATGCGGATGATAGCGGAGGTCTTGAATGACACTTGCCTTTCTGAACCTTACCAAACGGTAGTACCCAAAGGAATCCCACTCAAATACAGGGACAGCAAGCATGCAAACTTGGCACATAAGGGCTGGAACTGAATCCAGAAACATCTTGCTGTGCTAAGCACCAAGTCACCGTACTACCCACTTTCAAAAGCCAGTGAGATAGACTCAAAAATCCCAATGACATTTTCAATAACTGTTAGAATATATCAGGTAAATATACTGAGAAGACAACAGGGACGTCCTACTAATATAAAATAACAAAAATCTGTACAAACAAACAAACAACGGGTATGAAGACGTTATTAAAAGATGACATTTTCTCAAGTTAGTTCCTGGCAGACAGGGCATTTCAGCAACCCAGCAAAACCTCAGAGTCAATCCCTTACCCTACCTCCCCTTCTGGACCACATAAGTCTTATTCTGGGGAAGGGTGTTTCCATGAGCATTACTGCAGAACCAGGATTATCTTGGTTCACTAAACCTACTGTAGCATTTATATGAATGTATACTCTTTAAGGACTGCACGAAGGTGGCGCTGGATGTGGGTTGTGCTGAGTGGCAAACCAAAGCGACGCTTGCTTGACATGATCAATTACCGAATGAACAGAAAGAACATCATTGTTGGATGTCCGCACAAAAGCAAAGAGCAGCACAGCTTACGGTGTTTTATAAGAATGAATGTGGGCATGAGAGTGAGTTCATGAACTATATTTTCCTATGCACGTAGAATCTGCTTCATAAGCCATAAAACAACAACAAAACCAGTCTTTATTTTGTACAGTTATGGTGTGTTTGGGGTTTTACATGGTTTAATATGAAATATCTGCCGTGATCCGTGTCGGACCACGAGGTCCTAGCATCTGGGTGGATGTACTTCCAAGTGGCCAGGAATTAGCCATATCCTGTACTGCGTCGTTGCAGCTGCATGTAGATACCCAAACACATTTCCTGTCGTAGGATTATATTACAGTCAGGTACCCCGGGCCTTCTCCAGCGCCAACACAATCAGAGGCATCATGGGAGGTGGAAACATGAGCTGGCAGACAGCTGCAAACCATCACCACCTCCTGTATCACAGAGGACGTGAAATAGAAAAGCCCGCTGAGACAGATTGAGCAGCAGGAGAGAGGTACCGGAAAAGAGGCTGAAGCACTGCCTGTAAACTGTTCATGTCACCGGCAACTAGACATTTTATTTTATTGATCCCTATCGAACACCACCACTCGTCATCGTTATGATGTCACTAATTTCTCGTGAGCGTTATTTTGTTGTTTCAAATCCAGTAAAGAATAATAATAATAAAAAAAACCAGGGGCGTCTGGGTAGCGTAGCGGTCTATTCCACTGACTACCAACAAGGATCGCCGGTTCAAATCCCCGTCAGGCGTCCCTGCAGACATGATTGGCCTTGTCTGCGGGTGGGAAGCCAGGTGTGGGTGTGTGTCCTGGTCGCTGCACTAGCGCCTCCTCTGGTCGGTCAGGGCGCCTGTTCGGGGGAGGGAACTCGGGGGAATAGCGTGATCCTCCCACGCGCTACGTCCCCCTGGCGAAACTCCTCACTGTCAGGTGAAAAGAAGCGGCTGGCGACTCCACATGTATGGGAGGAGGCATGTGGTAGTCTGCAGCCCTCTCCGGATCGGCAGAGGGGGTGGAGCAGCGACCGGGACGGCTCGGAAGAGTGGGGTAGTTGGCCAAGTACAACTGGGGAGAAAAGCAGGGGAACCCCCCCCCCCAAAAAAGGAATAAAAAAAAAACATGTCTGGTGTACTGATGTGAAGCTAAACACTTTCAGATTCACTGAACCGGCAGACTGGTTGAACGACATATTAACTGCTTTCCTCCATCCCTACACCCTTTAGCCTGTGTGATATATTTGTTTTTTTTGGGGGGGGGTTGCCCCCCCCTTTCTCCCCAATTGTATTCTGGCCAATTACCCCGCTCTTCCGAGCCATTCCGGTCGCTGTTCCACCCCCTCTGCTGATCCGGGGAGGGCTGCAGACTACCACATGCCTCCTCCCATACATGTGGAGTCACCAGCCGCTTCTTTTCACCTGACAGTGAGGAGTTTCACCAGGGGGACGTAGCGCGTGGGAGGATCACGCTATTCCCCCCAGCCCCCCCCTCGAACAGGCTTTCCGACCGACGAGAGGAGGTGCTAATGCAGCGACCAGGACACATACCCACATCCGGCTCCCCACCCACAGACACGGCCAATTGTGTCGCTAGAGACGCCCGACCAAGCCGGAGGCCACACGGGGATTTGAACCAGCGATCCCCATGTTGGCAGGCAACGGAATAGACCGCCACGCCACCTAGACGCCCTGAAAGTAGACGACTTTGTCATCAGCTTATGTTGGATGCATGAAACTGGATGACGGACGGAAAACGGTGGCCCATTCATTCCAAGAGAGCTGCTCACCCAGAGCACACGACAGGCCTGGGCCATGGCGGCCATGTTTGTTGTCATCCAGGATTGTGCAGTTTTACAACAATGAAGTCACATGGATCAAAAGATCAAAAAATCTGGGCAAAAATCCAGGTGTCTTACCTGGGTTGTGAACATGTGGATGGAGACCTTACTGTGATTTTGGAAATCAGGTAGAGGTAAGGTCTTCACGTGACCATTTCAATAACTGCAGTATTATCATAATCGGGGTCTGGTTGGCATATTAGTGTGCATGTAAACGCACCCGGTGACACTAGACAGGCTGATTGTTGACTCTTGAGGACAGGGCGACACAAGGGAATTTTTTCACCCCTTGTGAGTGGGGTTGGGATATTGCGACTGCCAGGGTATGTCTGGGTTAGTCAAGGCAGATCAAGGGCGCTTGTGATCTAAGGTCAATGCAGATAATCCTGCTGTGTGAAAGGATTCACGACTCAAGGCTGTGGGCCGCCTGGTGGCTCCAGACCAGCGCCAGCAAGCCAGGCAAAATGTTTTCCAACACTCCGACTATTGTCGGGCCCGGTCTGTGGCCCAGGTCCACTCTTATGATTCCATAGTGGTAAATAAAAAGGGCAATAAATTATGATCAGTTAGTCAGGGATCGTCAGTGAGCAACCACGTATCAATAAGGGCATTACTTTTAGAAAAGCATCCATTTATGGATTTCACATTGAAATATACTACTCTATAACTGAAATCAGACCAGGTTTGCTTAGAAATATATGCTATGAATTTATTTAGCAAAGCGTTAAAATATGTGTATACACTATCGTCTGCAAATGGGTGAACTGTGTTTAGGTGGTTTTACCCTCCCCTACTCTACTGGTGACTTCCCTTTATCCCAGATAGCATCCGGATGTGGGCCACTGATGGTCTTCTTCTGGCCCTGACAAAATGGATGTGAGCCTGAAGTGGCCCACATGTGTAATAACAAATATGGCCCAAATATGCCAAATCACATGTGGGCCTTTTCTGGCAAAGATGCGGTGCTCTGGGCAACATGTGACCTGGATGTGACCCTGAAGTGGCCCGTGTGGTAAATGGTGAATATGGCCCAAATATCACAAAACAAATATGGGCAGCCTTTGGCAAGGGGTACACGCGGCGTTGCTATGGCTTGGTTCTGGCCCAGATCTGGCAAACAGGAGCGGACCGCTCAAGTGCCATCATTCCACATGGTATGTGGGCCGGATGAAGTGTCCGGTGTGGGACGGGTCCGGGCCACAGCAGTTTTGCTATCTGGGATGCTACCATACAACAATGTTGATGGCTTGGTTGATTGAATCATCAGTCATGTCCAGCAAGCAAGTCCTTGATTTATTCAAGTCATCACAGTATGAATTAGTTTATGGCAAGACACAACTGAAATTTAAGAGACAGTCAGACTACAGTCAATTTGAGGGGCGGGAGTTTGATTTGACTGACACCCAATCATGGCCAGGCATTTTTAGACGAATGTGGACATACTATGTATGCTATTGGCTGGTTTCCATTTGCTGGCTAACGATCCCTCGTCTTCTCTCTCTCTCGGTCCAGTTCATTGGGCACTTTTGTTCGTGTACGCCACCAAGTGCAGGGTGGTGACTCTAAAAAAGGTTTCTGTATATTTGTCAGCAGAGATGGCAAAGCCGGGTCCAGAAAGTACAAATCCGAACCATGTATTTTTTCCACCCGTGTACTAAATCAGCTGATTTCATGACCCTGTCAAGCTGAGGAGTGGGGTTGATTAGAATCCACCGGTTTAGCACATGGGTGGAGCAAATACATGGTTAGGACTTTTACTTTCTGGACCTGGATTTGCCCCCTGCTTGTCAGGAAGACAAAAATAGTATTCTAGTAAACACAAAAATAAAACAAATGTTGTTTTTGTTCATTTCTAGAACATGGCGTTAATTGGACGTAAATTAAAGTGGCTAGCGTGGATTTTAACTTGGAATAATTAATATAACGTTTTGTCAAACTCTTTCTACATCCCAACAGCTAACGAGTAAGTAGATGCACTGAGAAAATAAATCTGGCCTGTGTGACTCTGCTAGGCGCTGTAAATGGAGACAGGATTACCCCGCCCCCCCTCCCTCCTTATCAGCCAATCAGGAGAGCTCTTCGCATGCCAGCGTCTCCATTGGTCCCTGCTTGCTGTCAGTCAGTTTGTGTCAAAGTGACGGGGTGGATTCCTTTGCAGCACGTTTTCTAAATATAGCTAGCTGTGGCTAACTTCCGCCCTGGATGGCTTACCTCCACCTTAGGTGCAGTTAAGAGAGGCAACGAGAATGAAAAAATAAAACAGTTTTCATTTCATGTGACCTTTAACTCTCCTCTGTTGTAATACTACCCAGCCTGTCCCTGATCACGTCTAGAGGACGGTGCGTACTGTTTCCTGGTCTGACCTGGGTGTTTCAACAATGAATTTGACTATTACATGCTTTTAAACACAACTATCCCCCCCCCCTCTCTCTCTCTCTCTCTCTCTCTCTCTCTCTCTCTCTCTCTCAATTCAATCCAATTCAATTCAGTGATGCTTTATTGGCATGACTGCATTAATTACAATGTTGCCAAAGCAGGTGACAGCAAAACAGGTCAACAGAGCACCAAAATAAATAAATAAATAGATTTAAATAAATGGAAAAAGGAATCGGCAGAACTGGCAGAAACATAGAACAGCACTTGAACAGCAACTGACAGTAATTGGAACAGTAGTTGGAACAGTAATTGACTGTTTTCTCAGTCTGTCTGTCTCTCTCTCTCTCGCTCTCAGTCTGTCTGTCTCTCTCTCTCGCTCTCAGTCTGTCTGTCTCTCTCTCTCGCTCTCAGTCTGTCTCTCTCTCTCGCTCTGTCTGTCTGTCTCTCTCTCTCGCTCTCTGTCTGTCTGTCTCTCGCTCTCTGTCTGTCTGCCTGTCTCGCTGTTTCTGTCTGTCTGTCTCTCGCTCTGTCTGTCTGTCTGTCTGTCTGCCTGTCTCTCTCTTGCTATTTCTGTCTGTCTGTCTCTCGCTCTGTCTGTCTGTCTGTCTGTCTGTCTCTCACTATTTCTGTCTGTCTGTCTCTCGCTCTGTCTGTCTGTCTGCCTGTCTCTCTCTCTCGCGCTCTGTCTCTCTCACTCTCTCGCTCTCTCTCTCACCGTCTCTCTGTTTCTGTCTGTCTGTCTCTCGCTCTGTCTGTCTGTCTGTCTGCCTGTCTCTCTCTCGCTGTTTCTGTCTGTCTGTCTGTCTGCCTGTCTCTCTCTCGCTGTTTCTGTCTGCCTGTCTCTCGCTCTGTCTGTCTGTCTGCCTGTCTCTCTCTCACGCGCTCTGTCTCTCTCCCTCTCTCGCTCTCTCTCACCGTCTCTCTGTTTCTGTCCGTCTGTCTCTCTCTAGCGCTGTCTGTCTGTCTGTCTGTCTGTCTCTCTTTTTCAGTCCCCTGGATCTTCTTTTCCCCCCTCCTCATCTCTCCCTAACCTCAGCTCTACAGTCATGATCGCCACACTAGTCAAGCTGATGGCTAAAGATGTCGCACAATGTCAACTGCTCGTTCTAGTCCGTCTGTTTACGTCATCTTGTGCTTGAATCTTACTCTGCCTCTTCCTGTCTGTCTGCCTGTGTCTTTTTCTTACAGCCTTCTGGTCCTTCATGTGGTTTGTGGGTTTCTGTTTCCTGGCCAATCAGTGGCAGGTGGCCGAGGAGAAGGACAACCCCCTGAAGGAGGGAGGGGATGCTGCCCGGGCAGCCATTACCTTCTCCTTCTTCTCCATCTTCACCTGGGTAAGGGTCTCTCTCCCTCATCACTACACGTTGTAATACAGCATAATGTGGCACAACATATGACATAACACGAGGTGATGTGACCCACGACATGACACAACACGATGTGTTGTCTGTCTAGAGCACAATTCTGTATCGTGAGTGGACAGTTTTAGCATTGTTTGACCCAATGGAATGCAATCCTGGTTCATGGCAGTGTTCGTGCCTTGCCTTACCCAGTGGGTTGTATGGGTAAGACATACAACCCACTGTTACCCAGTGGGTTGTATGTGTGCATGTGCCTCATCATTGTTTCTCCACTGAAAAAATAAAAGATGAGCTTAACAAGGGATTCAATCTCGTTTTAAGTCTCACAGTGCCTCTTTCGAAACCTTCCTACCCCACTGACCCCCATATTATATTCCAAAATCTCTTTATTAGCAAAAGAAATTACCAGGGTTGGGCAGATGTGTTCCACATTATTATAAACTATACATTAACAGAAAAGAAAGAGATAGACCAGCGGTCCATTCCGTTGCCTACCAACACGGGGCTCTCTGGTTCGAATCCCCGTGTTACCGCCGGCTTGGTCGGGCGTCCCCACAGACGCAATTGGCCGTGTCTGCGGGTGGGAAGCCGGATGGGGGTATGTGTCCTGGTCACTGCACTAGCGCCTCCTCTGGTCGGTTGGGGCGCCTGTTCAGGGGGGAGGGGGCGTGATCCTCTCACGCGCTACGCCCCCCTGGTGAAACTCCTCACTGTCAGGTGAAAAGAAGCGGCTGGCGACTCCACATGTATCGGAGGAGGCATGTGGTAGTCTGCAGCCCTCCCCGGATGGGCAGAGGGGGTGGAGCAGCGACCGGGACGGCTCGGAAGAGCGGGGTAATTGGACGGGTACAATTGGGGAGAAAAGGGGGTCAAAATAAAAGAAAGAAAGAAAGAAAGAAAAGGAAGCAATAACAATGACATCGATAATAGTGCTAAAATAAAACAGCCCTTCCCTCCCACCCCCATCCCCCACCCCTTTCATTGTCCAGAGTAGTTTTAAGGCACAAAATTTAGCAATAAATAAATAACAAGTAACGCTGCAGCTATTTAAAAAGAATTCCCAAGTTTCTTCTCAGAACCAGTGATTGAGAAGAGCAGCATCTCCAGGTTGGGGCAGGTTGGGGCACCCCACTGACAGATACCATTGCTTGTTTCAGGGAAAGTTTACTTGTTTCATGATTATAAGATCCCCCCCCTCCCCCCGTTTTTCTCCTCAATTGTATCTGGCCAATTACCCCACTCTTCCGAGCCATCCCGGGACACGTGCCCGGGATGCTTCCCACCCGCAGACACGGACAATTGGGTTTGTAGGGATGCCTGATCAAACCGGGGGGTAACATGGGGATTCGAACCGGCGACCTCCGTCTTGGTTGGCAATGGACAAGGCTCAGCGTTTTCGGGTTTTATTTTTCAAAGCCATCCAGCATGCGGAATTTCGCCACAGGAGGGCGCTGTTACATAACCTCACACGAACAGGAACAGCTTTTGGATCCGTGGAAACATAAAGTCCGGGGGAAAATCGGGGTATTTTCGGTGAAAATCGGTGAGAACCGAAAACGCTGAGCCTTGGCAATGGACTAGACCACCGTGCTACCCAGACGCCCCTGATTATAGGATCTGATATAAGGAATTTTCCCTGAACAAGGAACGAAATCTTGAAACGAGAAACTTGATATAGGGAATTTTCCCTGAACAAGGGACGAAATCTTGAAACGAGAAACTTGATATAAGGCCGTCTTTATTTTCTAGAGTGAACATCTTGAAACGAGTCCTGTTATTATGAAACAAGTGTAGTTTCTTGAAAAAAGCAGTAATACCTGCCAGTGGGGTATGAAAAAGTCTGCGCGCAATATCTTGACGTGAGCATTACGGGACTTAAAACGAAATGAAATACTTTGGCAAGCTCACCCTTTGGTTTCTTCACAGTAAAACCTTATGACCGTAAACTCGAAGGGATGTTTGGGGTGTGTTGTCATACAGTGGTGTGAGTTGCTCACTGGTGGTGATATCGATGCATGGCCCTTACCAGTGGCTCCTGTGGTCAGACATCTATCTGCCTGCAGGTTCAAGTGAGTAGATCCAAAAAGGAACAGCGGCAAATGGGGACAACTGATAAAACATTTCAAGCTATAATGAAACCTTGCAGAAAAGAGTTAACCAACCACAACACATTATTCTCATATTTCCAGTGGTGAGTCTCATCTCATACCCATCGGCGTCAAGTAATTATGAATTGTGATGTTAAAAATATTAGTAATTGTTAGTAGTTAGTGTTGGACATCCCTTATCCAATACTAACAACTAACATTCATTCATCATCAGCCGCTTCATGGTGGCGACAAGCTAAGTAGGGCACTCCAGATATTCCTCACCCCAGCAACACCTCCAGGTCCTCCTGGGGGATCCCAAGGCGTTCCCAGGCCAGATTGGACATCTAGGCCCTCCAGCGAGTTGTGGGTCTACCCCGGGGTCTCCTCCCAGTTGGACGTGCCCGGTAAACCTCCAAAGGAAGGCCCCAGGAGGCATCCTGATCACATGCCCGAACCACCTCAGCTGGCGCCTTTCAACGTGAAGGAGTAGCGGCTCTACTCCGAGCTCCCTCCGGATGTCCGAGCTCCTCACCCTATCTCTAAGGCTGAGCCCAGACACCCTACGGAGGAAACTCATTTCAGCCGCTTGTATCCACCATCTCACCCTTTCGGTCACTACCCAAAGGTCATGACCATAGGTGAGGGTTGGAACGAAGATTGGCTGGTAAATTGAGAGCTTTGCCTTCTGGCTCAGCTCCCTCTTCACCACAACGGTCCGGTACAACATCCACATTACTGCTGATGCTGCACCAATCAATCTCCCGCTCCATCCTACCCTCACTCGTGAACAAGACCCCCGAGATACTCCTTCACTAACTACTAACAATTACTAATGTTTTTAACGTCACAATTCAAAATTAATCTGGGGAGTAAACAACAGTTTTTTGAGGTACACATTTCAACTTGTTCAGTGATGAAGACATGTGCTTTGAATGTAAATAAGGTGCCTTGATTGCATGAAAAAGCATCAAAATAGAGCTTGTTTATGAAAAAAAACATTACGGGGGAGGTTCCCCCCGGACCCCCCCCCCTACAGACGTCTGGGCTAAGCCCTGAATGTCCTGAAATCCTGGGAACGCCCCTGCTCGTACCACTCTAGTATATTTTGGAACTATTTGTCGTTGTTGAGGAACCACCAGTGTAGCGCTATGCAACAGCACCTTTTCGCAACCCGTATCATGCCGCCTATGGAGAACGCGCTGCTACTGGTAACCCGAGCAATGCAAACAGGCAAACAACAACAGAAAGTAGTTCCTAGCTATAGCGGTCTGAGAGAGGAATCGATCACCAGTTGGACGTATGTGAAAGATGTGGTATTGATTGGGTGATGGGTAACTCTTCTTTTGGGGGGGGTCTTTTATTGTGGCTTAAAATGTTTTTACTAGCTGTCCCTGTTTGCTGCGGTTCATTTGTGTTGCCAACTTGCTGATTCTAGGAGCCACATATCTGACCACGGGAGTCGCCGACCATGCGTCCAGAACACTTCATCAATAACTCACTCCACTCTACACTAATACATATGAACTAGGGCGTCCGGGTGGCGTGGCGGTCTATTCCGTCGCCTACCAACACGGGGATCGGCGGTTCGAATCCCCGTGTTACCTCCGGCTCGGTCGGGCGTCCCTGCAGACACAATTGGCCGTGTATGCAGGAGGGGGAAGCCGGGTGTGGGTGTGTGTCCTGGTCGCTGCACTAGCGCCTCCTCTGGTTGTTCGGGGGGGAGGGGGGAACTGGGGGGAATAGCGTGATCCTCCCACGCGCTACGTCCCCCTGGTGAAACTCCTCACTGTCAGGTGAAAAGAAGCGGCTGGTGACTCCACATGTATGGGAGGAGGCATGTGGTAGTCTGCAGCCCTCCTGGATCGGCAGAGGGGGTGGAGCAGAGACCGGGACGGCTCGGAAGAGTGGGGTAATCGGGCAAGTACAGCTGGGGAGAAAAAAAGGGAGGGGGTGTACCGAAAATAAATAAATAAACCTGAACTAGCCCTTTAAGAGTTTTTGTGTGTGTCTGTGTGTGTGTGCATGTGTATTTGTTTGCGCATGTGTGTTTGTGTGTGTGTGTGTGTGTGTGTGTGCGCGCATGTGTATTTGTTTGTACATGTGTGTTTTTGTGTGTGTGTGCATGTGTATTTGTTTGCACATGTGTGTTTTTGTGTGTGTGTGTCTGTGTGTATGTGTGTGTGTGTGCATGTGTATTTGTTTGCACATGTGTGTTTTTGTGTGTGTGTGTGTGTGTGTGTGTGTGTGTGTGTATGTGTGTGTGTGCATGTGTATTTGTTTGCACATGTGTGTTTTTGTGTGTGTGTGTGTCTGTGTGTGTGTGTGTGCATGTGTATTTGTTTGCACATGTGTGTTTTTGTGTGTGCATTTTTGCCCCTTTTGGAATTTATAATGTAATTTGCACTTGCGTGTGTGTGTGTGTGTGTGTGTGTGTGTGTGTGTGTGTGTGTGTGTGAGAGTATTTGTTTGCACATGTGTGTTTTTGTGTGTGTGTGTGTGTGTGTATTCGTTTGCACATGTGTGTTTTTGTGTGTGCATTTTTGCCCCTTTTGGAATGTATAATGTAATTTGCACTTGCGTGTATGTGTGTGTGTGCATGTGTATTTGTTTGCACATGGGTGTTTGTGTGTGTGTATGTGTGTGTATTTGTTTGCACATGTGTGTTCTTGTGTGTGTGTGTGTGTGTGTGCATGTGTATTTGTTTGCACATGTGTGTTTTTGTGTGTGTGTGTCTGTGTGCATGTGTATTTGTTTGCACATGTGTGTTTTTGTGTGTGTGTGTGTGTGTGTGTGTGTCTGTGTGTGTGTCTGTGTCTGTGTGCATGTGTATTTGTTTGCACATGTGTGTTTTTGTGTGTGCATTTTTGCCCCTTTTGGAATGTATAATGTAATTTGCACTTGCGTGTGTGTGTGTGTGTGTGTGTGTGTGTGTGTGTGCGTGTATGTGTGTGTGCGTGTATGTGTGTGTGCGTGTGTGTGTGTGTGTGTGTGTGTGTGTGTGTGTGTGTGTGTGCGTGTGCACCATCCCACAGGGTGCCCAGACTCTTTTCTCCTTGGAGAAATTAAAGAACGTGTCATTCGAAGAGGAATACAACAAACTGTTTCCCACCCAGCCACATCTTCCCCTGATCTGACTCTGTTTTTATTGCCCCGACTGCCTCTCTGCCCACTGCCCCTTACCCACCGCAACTGCTCCCACCCCGCGCGCCCTTCCCACAGACCGGCTCGGGAGGCGAGGCCACCACACCCGGCCTCCGCCCGGCCTGCCGCCGTTTAGCCATGCTCTGCAGTAAAGGGTGTCTTCCTGTTTGCCGCGAGGGGTCACGCCAATAAATTGGGGGGGGGGGCAGCAGCTCGTGGTTAGTTATCTTAAATTAGACCATGTTAAATTAGTTTGCTTTATCAGATTTCCAACAAGATGTTTTATATGGCTCATAAATTGCATCGATTAAACAAAAACTGGTTGTGACGCTTTGTGTTTTTCCCTTCGGGGTTTTGGGGCAAGTGGAAACGGGTGGTAAATACTCTTTATCTTCTGGCCCCTGACTCACCTGCTTCCATCTGGGGCAGTTTGTGCAGCCGAGGCCGTGTTCTCCCCCCCTCCTCCCCCCCGCTCGCCATGCTGTTGGGGCCTTTTCTCAACTAACTGTAGCGAATTCGGGGGGGACAACGCAACCGCAGGAACTGCCGCGGCCGGGAAACGAACCCGCGTCGCCCGCACCGCAGGAGGCGTCGCTAACCGCTCGGCTAAAGGGTCCGACCCGCCAGCCAGCCAGCGTGTCCACTAATCCATGCACGTTACAAAATCTGCTCCTGTATTATCACAACGTGTGTCTGGTGTGTGGTGACATTGTGATCTGTAGTGAGAGTAGGGTGCAGGTGGAGGAGAACCTGGAGAGGTGGAGGTATGCACTGGAGAGGTGGAGGTATGCACTGGAGAGGTGGAGGTATGCACTGGAGAGAAGAGGAATGAAAGTCAGTAGGAGCAAGACGGAATACCTATGTGTTAATGAGAGGGAGGACAGTGGGATGGTGAGGATGCAAGGAGTAGAGGTGATGAAGGCACATGAGTTTAAATACTTGGGGTCAGCTGTTCAAAGTAACGGGGAGTGCAGAAGAGAGGTGAAGAAGAGAGTGCAGGCAGGGTGGAGTGGGTGAGGAAGAGTGTCAGGAGTGATGTGTGACAGAAGGGTACCAGCAAGAGTTAAAGGGAAGGTTTACAAGATGGTAGTGAGACCAGCTATGTTATATGGTTTGGAGACAGTGGCACTGATGAAAAGACAGGAGGAGGAGCTGGAGGTGGCAGCGATGAAGATGATAAGATTTTCATTGGGAGTGATGAAGAAGGACAGGATTAGGAACGAGCATATTAGAGGGACAGCTCAGGTTGGACGGTTTGGAGACAAAGCAAGAGAGACAAGATGGAGATGGTTTGGACATGTGTGGAGGAGAGATGCTGGGTATATTGGGAGAAGGATGCTGAATATGGAGCTGCCAGGGAAGAGGAGAAGAGGAAGGCCAAAGAGGAGGTTTATGGATGTGGTGAGGGAGGGCATGCTGCAGGTGGCTGGTGTGACAGAGGAAGACGCAGAAGACAGGAAGAGATGGAAACGGATGATCCGCTGTGGCGCCCCCTAACGGGAGCAGCTGAAAGTAGTAGTAGTAGTGTGTGGTGTGTGTCTGTGTGAGAGTCTATAAACGGCCAAACTAAAGCACTTGGGCCCCTGATTCTTTTTGGAGGTTTTTGGGATGATCAGGGGCACCTATAAAAAATAGCAGAACATTAAAATTATGCATAATTATGCATAAATATGCAAAATATGCACTTTTCTAAAAATGGCTAAAAAGCCACTTTTCTCAGCATTTCAGATGATTCTGAGCATCTTTGATTTTTTCACCTATATATAAAAAATTTTCTGTGACAGAAATGTTTTGGCATTATGCGAAACATATGCATTTTTTGCAAAAATGCACTTATGATCCTCATTTTTTTTGGAGGTGGTAGGTATTGTTCCAGAGAGGGCCAGAAAAATAGCAGAAAATTAAAATAATTATAATTATGCATAAATATGCAAAATATGCACTTTTCTAAAAATGGCTAAAAACCACTTTTCCCCTTTTTCAGTTGGTTGCCATTGGACCGCGGAAACTATGGCGCGTGCGCAGAACGCCTAGGCCAGTTCGGGGCCGATTGAAGCGTATACATGATGCGTTCCATACTGTAGCGAATTCGGGGGGACAACGCAACCACAGGAACTGCCGCGGCCGGGAAGCGAACCCGTATCGCCCGCACCGCAGTCGGCATCGCTAACCGCCACACTAAAGGGTCAGACCCGCCAGGCAGCGGCCAGCGTGTCTACTTATCCATGCACGTGACACTGCCCCCCTCCTTCGGGAAGCGCGCCCCCGCGCTTAAGCATTTCAGCTCCTTCACGCCTCAGGGCGCATGCGCTTCCGATGGCCTTACGGTGGCTCCATCCCACTTTCTGACACCAGTGTGGCGAACGTAGAAGCAACGACAAAGGTACCTTTGCAGCCCCTTTATTGAACTCACACAGAAACAAGAACACAATACATGGGGCTCATCAACTCGAACAACAAAGTTGTTCAGGGTTTCAGTTCCGAGGTTACACAACACAACAGAATGACAACTGCAATTACGCCGCAACAAATAGTAATCACATAAAACCACATAAAACCACTTACAAAACATTTAATAACAACTGACAATCTGCACGCAGTGCCTGATGGGTAAAACAGGACAATTGGCACAATTCTGACGTGGTAGCAACTTGGCTACAGTATCAAAGCGGCTTGATGAGACTAACAAGAAAAGCCACACCTCCCATCGGTACTTCCGCCGTTTGTCGTTTGACCGGCGCTCTTTTAGTGACGTCATCCTGTCGCGCCCCCGGCACATGAGGGGCGAATTAGCGCCGGCAAACAGCAAATACCACAAATGTAAAAACGAAACCTACGGATCAACCACCCGACCCGATTCGCTGAACTTGGAGAGACAGGCGGCTCATGGGGGGGGGGGGGGGTGGAGGAGGGGCGAAAGAAAAGAAATTAAATCGTTAATCGCGATTATTTGCATGGCAATTAATCGTCAACTAAAACGCCAATGCTCGTGACGGCCCTACCCAGGGCTTAAACAAACTACATTCTACATTCTCTCTCTCTCTCTCCATCTCGCTCTCAGCCTCTTCGTCGTCTCTCTCCTCTTTCTCTCTCCTCTTTCTTCTGCCTCTCTGCAAGACTCTCCCCTCTCTATCCCTTTCTCCGTGTCTCTCTCCTCTGTCTCTCTCCTCTCTCTTCTGCCTCTCTGCAAGACTCTCCCCTCTCTATCCCTTTCTCCGTGTCTCTCTCCTCTTTCTCTCTCCTCTCTCTTCTGCCTCTCTGCAAGACTCTCCCCTCTCTATCCCTTTCTCCGTGTCTCTCTCCTCTTTCTCTCTCCTCTTTCTTCTGCCTCTCTGCAAGACTCTCCCCTCTCTACCCCTTTCTCCGTGTCTCTCTCCTCTTTCTCTCTCCTCTTTCTTCTGCCTCTCTGCAAGACTCTCCCCTCTCTATCCCTTCCTCCGTGTCTCTCTCCTCTTTCTCTCTCCTCTTTCTTCTGCCTCTCTGCAAGACTCTCCCCTCTCTGTCCCTTCCTCCGTGTCTCTCTCCTCTTTCTCTCTCCTCTCTCTTCTGCCTCTCTGCAAGACTCTCCCCTCTCTATCCCTTTCTCCGTGTCTCTCTCCTCTTTCTCTCTCCTCTCTCTTCTGCCTCTCTGCAAGACTCTCCCCTCTCTGTCCCTTTCTCCGTGTCTCTCTCCTCTTTCTCTCTCCTCTCTCTTCTGCCTCTCTGCAAGACTCTCCCCTCTCTGTCCCTATCTCCGTGTCTCTCTCCTCTTTCTTCTGCCTCTCTGCAAGACTCTCCCCTCTCTATCCCTTTCTCCGTGTCTCTCTCCTCTTTCTCTCTCCTCTCTCTTCTGCCTCTCTGCAAGACTCTCCCCTCTCTGTCCCTTTCTCCGTGTCTCTCTCCTCTTTCTCTCTCCTCTCTCTTCTGCCTCTCTGCAAGACTCTCCCCTCTCTGTCCCTTTCTCCGTGTCTCTCTCCTCTTTCTCTCTCCTCTTTCTTCTGCCTCTCTGCAAGACTCTCCCCTCTCTGTCCCTTTCTCCGTGTCTCTCTCCTCTTTCTCTCTCCTCTTTCTTCTGCCTCTCTGCAAGACTCTCCCCTCTCTATCCCTTTCTCCGTGTCTCTCTCCTCTTTCTCTCTCCTCTTTCTTCTGCCTCTCTGCAAGACTCTCCCCTCTCTGTCCCTTCCTCCGTGTCTCTCTCCTCTTTCTTCTGCCTCTCTGCAAGACTCTACCCTCTCTGTCCCTTTCTCCGTGTCTCTCTCCTCTTTCTCTCTCCTCTCTCTTCTGCCTCTCTGCAAGACTCTCCCCTCTCTGTCCCTTTCTCCGTGTCTCTCTCCTCTTTCTCTCTCCTCTTTCTTCTGCCTCTCTGCAAGACTCTCCCCTCTCTGTCCCTTTCTCCGTGTCTCTCTCCTCTTTCTCTCTCCTCTCTCTTCTGCCTCTCTGCAAGACTCTCCCCTCTCTACCCCTTTCTCCGTGTCTCTCTCCTCTTTCTCTCTCCTCTTTCTTCTGCCTCTCTGCAAGACTCTTCCCTCTCTGTCCCTTTCTCCGTGTCTCTCTCCTCTTTCTCTCTCCTCTTTCTCCTGCCTCTCTGCAAGACTCTTCCCTCTCTATCCCTTTCTCCGTGTCTCTCTCCTCTTTCTCTCTCCTCTTTCTTCTGCCTCTCTGCAAGACTCTCCCCTCTCTGTCCCTTCCTCCGTGTCTCTCTCCTCTGTCTCTCTCCTCTTTCTTCTGCCTCTCTGCAAGACTCTTCCCTCTCTATCCCTTTCTCCGTGTCTCTCTCCTCTTTCTCTCTCCTCTTTCTTCTGCCTCTCTGCAAGACTCTCCCCTCTCTATCCCTTTCTCCGTGTCTCTCTCCTCTTTCTTCTGCCTCTCTGCAAGACTCTCCCCTCTCTATCCCTTTCTCCGTGTCTCTCTCCTCTTTCTCTCTCCTCTCTCTTCTGCCTCTCTGCAAGACTCTCCCCTCTCTGTCCCTTTCTCCGTGTCTCTCTCCTCTTTCTCTCTCCTCTTTCTTCTGCCTCTCTGCAAGACTCTCCCCTCTCTGTCCCTTCCTCCGTGTCTCTCTCCTCTTTCTTCTGCCTCTCTGCAAGACTCTCCCCTCTCTGTCCCTTTCTCCGTGTCTCTCTCCTCTTTCTCTCTCCTCTTTCTTCTGCCTCTCTGCAAGACTCTCCCCTCTCTACCCCTTTCTCCGTGTCTCTCTCCTCTTTCTCTCTCCTCTTTCTTCTGCCTCTCTGCAAGACTCTTCCCTCTCTGTCCCTTTCTCCGTGTCTCTCTCCTCTTTCTCTCTCCTCTTTCTCCTGCCTCTCTGCAAGACTCTTCCCTCTCTATCCCTTTCTCCGTGTCTCTCTCCTCTTTCTTCTGCCTCTCTGCAAGACTCTCCCCTCTCTGTCCCTTCCTCCGTGTCTCTCTCCTCTTTCTCTCTCCTCTTTCTTCTGCCTCTCTGCAAGACTCTTCCCTCTCTGTCCCTTCCTCCGTGTCTCTCTCCTCTTTCTCTCTCCTCTTTCTTCTGCCTCTCTGCAAGACTCTCCCCTCTCTACCCCTTTCTCCGTGTCTCTCTCCTCTTTCTCTCTCCTCTTTCTTCTGCCTCTCTGCAAGACTCTCCCCTCTCTGTCCCTTTCTCCGTGTCTCTCTCCTCTTTCTCTCTCCTCTTTCTTCTGCCTCTCTGCAAGACTCTTCCCTCTCTGTCCCTTTCTCCGTGTCTCTCTCCTCTTTCTCTCTCCTCTTTCTCTCTCCTCTTTCTTCTGCCTCTCTGCAAGACTCTTCCCTCTCTGTCCCTTTCTCCGTGTCTCTCTCCTCTTTCTCTCTCCTCTTTCTCTCTCCTCTTTCTTCTGCCTCTCTGCAAGACTCTCCCCTCTCTGTCCCTTTCTCCGTGTCTCTCTCCTCTTTCTCTCTCCTCTCTCTTCTGCCTCTCTGCAAGACTCTCCCCTCTCTGTCCCTTTCTCCGTGTCTCTCTCCTCTTTCTCTCTCCTCTTTCTTCTGCCTCTCTGCAAGACTCTCCCCTCTCTATCCCTTTCTCCGTGTCTCTCTCCTCTTTCTCTCTCCTCTTTCTTCTGCCTCTCTGCAAGACTCTCCCCTCTCTGTCCCTTTCTCCGTGTCTCTCTCCTCTTTCTCTCTCCTCTTTCTTCTGCCTCTCTGCAAGACTCTCCCCTCTCTGTCCCTTTCTCCGTGTCTCTCTCCTCTTTCTCTCTCCTCTTTCTTCTGCCTCTCTGCAAGACTCTTCCCTCTCTATCCCTTCCTCCGTGTCTCTCTCCTCTTTCTCTCTCCTCTTTCTTCTGCCTCTCTGCAAGACTCTCCCCTCTCTGTCCCTTTCTCCGTGTCTCTCTCCTCTTTCTTCTGCCTCTCTGCAAGACTCTCCCCTCTCTATCCCTTTCTCCGTGTCTCTCTCCTCTTTCTCTCTCCTCTTTCTTCTGCCTCTCTGCAAGACTCTTCCCTCTCTATCCCTTCCTCCGTGTCTCTCTCCTCTTTCTTCTGCCTCTCTGCAAGACTCTCCCCTCTCTGTCCCTTTCTCCGTGTCTCTCTCCTCTTTCTCTCTCCTCTTTCTTCTGCCTCTCTGCAAGACTCTCCCCTCTCTGTCCCTTTCTCCGTGTCTCTCTCCTCTTTCTTCTGCCTCTCTGCAAGACTCTCCCCTCTCTGTCCCTTCCTCCGTGTCTCTCTCCTCTTTCTCTCTCCTCTTTCTTCTGCCTCTCTGCAAGACTCTTCCCTCTCTATCCCTTTCTCCGTGTCTCTCTCCTCTTTCTCTCTCCTCTTTCTTCTGCCTCTCTGCAAGACTCTCCCCTCTCTGTCCCTTCCTCCGTGTCTCTCTCCTCTTTCTCTCTCCTCTTTCTTCTGCCTCTCTGCAAGACTCTCCCCTCTCTGTCCCTTCCTCCGTGTCTCTCTCCTCTTTCTCTCTCCTCTTTCTTCTGCCTCTCTGCAAGACTCTCCCCTCTCTGTCCCTTTCTCCGTGTCTCTCTCCCTGCAAGTCTGCGTAAACCCTCCCTCTTGTCTCACTCCTCTGTGCAATTATGCTTTCCTTCTCTCTCTCCCTTTATGCAAGGGCCAGTGTGTATACGTGCCATGGGAGGCCTGCTCTGCATGTACTTGTGTGTTGCCCCGGTCGAGCCCCCGATGTGTTGTCAAAAGATCTAATTGTCTCCACAGAGTGAGATTTGAAGCAGTTCCTGTACGCTGGTCCACCTCCGCTTGTTTACTAACGCCCCGGGACGAGGCTTCGTTGCAGTGTGTGTCTTTTCCAGCTCTGTCTGAAGTGTTGTGAGGGGGGTTTTTCGTGGTAGACACGGAGCGGATGAACTGCTCCGTTGGGAACTAACATGCAGCAACTGACTCTGGCTCATTTAACAGACCTCGCCAACCTTTCCAGCAAACTAATCAACTTCTGCTTCTCTCTCTTTGTCTCCCTACTCCCCCTTCCCCGGTAACATTTCCAACTCCTTCGTTGTGACGCTCTCCCTCTCCGCCTCACCTCCTTGGTTTATCTTTTTTCTTTCCCTCCGCATCCGTCCTTCCTTGTATCCACAAATCCATCCAACGGTGCCACTCGTCCCTCCATCCTCCCCTCCCGTCCATCCCTCCACCTCTTGTTACTCTATGCCTCGCCCTGTCCACCTGTCTGTCTCTGCGTCCCCAAAAGGCGGGCCAGTCCTTCTTGGCCTTCCAGAGGTACAAGCTGGGGGCCGACTCTGCCCTCTTCTCCCAAGACTACACGGACCCGAGTCAGGATGCGGCCGGAGCCCCTTACACTGCCTTCAGCGGAGGGGAGGACCTGGAGAGCCCAGGGAGAGGGGGACAGACCAACAGCGACGGGGCGTTCGACGGCACGGGTGGCTACCAACGCCAGGACTACTGAAAAAAAAGAGAAGAGGGAAGGACGTCAGAAAGACTTGCGGGTGGGTTATGTTGGGAAGATCTGCTTGAGGGGCTGGGGGTTGGGTTGGGGAGTAGTCGGGTGAAGTTACCCATATACTGATTTTGGGGTGTGTTTTTTTGCAATTATCCAGTTCAATGTTAGCATTTACTTTCGGCAGTGTGACCCAACGCCGCCTTACGATGAGGGAGCAGCTGCTGTATGAGTTCAGTGTTCTTGCTCACACGTGCAAAAACGAAAAGACAAGCTTATCAAGGAGTTTTTGTCCTGTTTTAAGTCTCGTAATGCTTATTTCAAGTTATCGCTGGTGGAGTTTTCTTACGCCGCGTGCAGATAATGTTGCTTGTTTCATGACGTGTTCTCAGGAATTTTCACTAAACGGGGAAAGAAACCTTCCGACAACAAACTTGATTCAGATAATCTTTCTCACACTTCCATCCATTATCCCAACCGCTTATCCTGCTCTCGGGGTCATGGGGATGCTGGAGCCTATCCCAGCAGTCGTTGGGCGGCAGGCGGGGAGACACCCTGGACAGGCCGCCAGGCCATCACACAGGACCCACACACACACACATTCACACCTAGGGACGATTTAGTACGGC
The DNA here is from genome assembly GCF_029633865.1 of Lampris incognitus. Taxonomy (NCBI): domain Eukaryota; kingdom Metazoa; phylum Chordata; class Actinopteri; order Lampriformes; family Lampridae; genus Lampris; species Lampris incognitus. Next base: position 5,394,214 of record NC_079215.1, on the reverse strand, counting down.
TGATTCACCTGACCTACACGTCTTTGGACTGTGGGAGGAAACCCACGCAGACACGGGGAGAACATGCAAACTCCACACAGAGGACGACCCGGGACGACCCCCCAAGGTTGGACTACCCCGGGGCTCGAACCCAGGTTTTCTTAGACTTAATTTCTTGGACTTAATGTCTTGAAAGAAGTGCTATTAATCATGAAACAAGAGCAGTTTCTTGAAACAAGCAACAATAATCTACATACCAGTAGATATCTTATTAGTGATATCTTCAAATAAGCATTATAAAACTTAATTAAAATATCCTGATTAGCTCTTTCTTTCTTCTTTTTTTTTTGCAGTGTATTGTATTGGTATTTGCAGGGCCGGAGTCGGTGACATTTTACTCACGGGACTAACTCTCTATTACAGTAAGCCCTTCTACCATCTGTTGATGTTTTCCAAGTCAAACTTGGGTAGCTTAACCTCCCGGGGATCTGGGGGGGGGGGATACATGGGTAATGGCTGAGGGATTATGGGTAAAAGGTAAACGAGGGGACAAGAAGTCCGATGTCATTTGGCAGCTGGAGCTATCGGTGGAGTTTGGGGTGTGGTGGAATTGAGTAATGTGATATCCACGGGCAGGAGTTTGGTTGGATTATTGAGTTGGAGGTGTTATGGAGGGGTTTGGGATGAGAGATGGAGGGATCTTTTTTGGGGGGGGGGGGGACTGGCCGAAGGATGTGAAGTGTTGAAACTGGAGTCGCACGGAGATAGAGCAACGCCTGTGACCAGATTGCCTTCATCCTGTGAGCACCACTGACTACTTTCAGTCTTAGCTAAAACACCCACACACACACACACACACACATACACGCCTGCAAAAGTTCAGTACATCATTTTTGAACAGCCAGCACTAGCTAGCTTCAGCTGAGAAACCTCCTCAATGGTGTGCTGTGGTCTGCTCACAAAAGTCCTCTAGAGTCTAGAGGCATAGAGTCTAGAGACTCTGGACTATACGCCTATTGGAAAGCCATGAGGCGGATATTTTGAAATAAAGCCACTTAAACATATAATTGTGTTGGCGTGTGTGTGTGGCAGTGTCCGTCCACCTAGTTTTGCTTTTGTGAGTGAAAAGGTGGCCGCGGGACAGTGTGTGCTTTCTGTCTCTTCGAAGAACTGCCGCTGGTTTTCCTTCATTCTTGCCTTAGTGCTGACTGCCAAGCGAACTTCAGCTAATTCTGAGCAACACATAACCAAAGCAGGCCTACCTTACTGTTAGGGTTATCTTCCTGTTTAGCCTTAAGGCCAGCACGCGCCGTCCCAGAAACAGTCGAGCGCCACCTGTAGCCCACACCGGAAGCGCCAGCTGACGGCCATCAAACACCGAAAGGCACAGTAATCTGGGAAGTCGTCCTTGGAAACTGTTGGAAAAAGGGCGGGCACTTTCAAAAAAAATACTTGGCAAGTGATTGGACGAACCATCTGTGTATCACGTGCTAACTTCAACCAATCACATCGATCGCTTACCGAAGCCAGTCAAGAGAAGAGCGAAAAACTCTTCGACCATCGAGAAAATCCTTCAGTGCCGTTCTTTGCCCTTCTTTCAGTGAAGAAATACTCTCCAGCTCTGATATCACGGATGCTATAGCAGCGTCCACGAGGTGAAAACAAAAACAAAGCAATAGCTGACTGGAGACTGGTGGCAAACCAAAGTACGTCAGTCTGAAGTGTAGTAGACAGACCCCGGGAAATAATCACAAATTTTCAAAAGCTGTCCCTCTTCCCTAACATGTTTGTTTGTTTTTACATCAGGCAGGCCCTGGCCACCACCTCTCAACCTTCCACAGAATTCCCAGCGTAGCGAGGACCCAAAGGGTGGGCCACATGAGGGCGACTTGGGTTCAGCGCATTTGGTAGTTCACTAAGAGGACTGGACTATAATTTAGTTCTGTGAGGATTCCTAAATCCTCCTCATATTGGGGGCAGGGGTTGAGTTCCAGTTGGGGGGGTTTTACAGCTCTGACTTCTTTTTCTTCTTGGCCTCTTCCTGCACCACCAGGGGGGTTAGTGGCCTCCTTTTTCAGGTAGGAGATGAAGTCGCTCACCTTGCGATCTCCCTCATATTTCTTTGGGCTCTGCTTCTGTCCAGCTGGAGAAAAGTAAATTGTTGGGAATCGCCTGACTTCATATGGGGATGGCACATCATTGGCTGTGGCACACATCTTAGCAATGCCAACATTGGGATCGTTGGCCAACTTCTCTCCCAGGCTCTTGTAGCGGCCACACCAGGGTGTGTAGAACTCAGTGAATACTTCTTCAGCTTCATCGTTGACAATGGAGTCAAAGTTCTCTGCCATGATAACCTTGACAGGTCCGTCATTGCTCTCTGGAATGGGCTCTGACTCGAGGTAGCGCTTCAGCTGGCCATCAAAGTAGTTATGCGGGACACTCTCCGGGGCTTTTCCGTCACGAGTGAACTCCTCAGTCATGATGTATTTTTCTCCTTTGGTGGTGCAGCTCCCACCATGGCAAGCTCTCCAGAGCCGGGCTCCAGGCCTAGCTCAGACATGTCGTGGCTGTTGGCCACAGCAAAGTTCAGCTACTTACCCTGATCCAGGAACCTCTTCAGGAACTGCCATTGTTGTTTTCGAACTAACAGTCACTTCTCACTGTCGTCACACCTAAACCACGCCCATAGCTGCCAGTGGTTCCTCACAGGACGCTGATTGGTCCGAGTCACCGAACAACCATAACTTGAGGCCTCGAGAGATGGATTCGCGTGATCTTGTGATCTCGCGAATCCAGCTGCCTTGCAAGGTGAAGTATTCACCGCTGCTCTGCAAAACCAGCAAAAACCCCTTTCCCCCCCATAGAAAATACAAGTCTGTAGGACTGTCGACGCCTGGGAACAAAACAGTGTTCTGGGAATTCACAGCTCGCTGAGTGAGCCTATACGCCACTGGGGGGGGGGGTGTTATATTGAAATGAACAGGGGCGTTTTTCTTGAGTCCCAGTGGGCAATGTCCTTTAGTCTTCTCTTTTTCCACCAGTATTTGGATGCTGGGGGACTTTGGAGCTTCCCAGATGTGACACACATAATGTCAAATGGATTTTTGAGTTCAGGTGGCCTACAAGAGAGCACCGCTGAAGTGCAGGTATATCCCCTTTTCAGTTTTTTTAATTTATTTTAGAAGCATCTATGGGAGACTGAATGGAGGCTAAACACGTGGCTGACAGACAGCAGTGATTATCTCGATAGACCATCCGTCACTCCAGTTTCTCACACTGAGTATGTCTATATCTCTATAAATATATGTACATCTGAAAATCAATATATAAGGGGTGTTAAAAAAAGAGTACAACTTTATTTTAGGGCGTTAAGCTTAGCTCTGTAAAAGATATGAGGAGGACAAAAGTATATGGTCTGTAGAGTCTACTGAGTGTTATCGTGGAGACGTACGACGGGGTGGCCCTCACCTCGTCCTTCGTGTTGCTTTCAGGGTACAGAGACGCTTTATTTTGGCAGACTTGTTATGATTAAGCAAAGAGAAAATACTGCAATGACAAAACGTGACCAAACTATGTGTATACCCATGTAGATGTACAACTGTGTGGTGTTACTGTGAATTCAAATAAAGAGCAACGTAAGATTTGGAGAGAGAGAAAAAAAATCGTGTAAAAATGTTTGTTTTCGATGTTTTGAACTTTAACCAATAAAAAGTATACGATGAAAAAGATGAAAACCTTTTTATTATTATTATCATCATCATTATCATCATCATTATTATTATTATTATTATTATTATTTGTTGACTTGCTCCATTGCATGCATACTATAGGACCCCCAAGCCTTCCCTCCAGCAATGCCCATCCATCACTGAAGGACGGTGTCAACCCAGATAGCAAAACGGCTGTGGCCCGGACCCGTCCCACACCCGACACTTCATCCGGCCCACATACCGCGTGGAATGATGGCACTTGGGTGGTCCGCTCCTGTTTGCCAGATCTGGGCCAGAACCAAGCCATAGCAATGCCGCATGTGCCACATATTTGCCAAAGGTGGCCATATTTGTTTGGTTATATTTGGGCCATATTCACCATTTACCACACGGGCCACTTCAGGGTCACATCCAGATCACGTGTTGCCCAGAGCACCACATCTCTGCCAAAAAAGGCCCACATGTGATTTGGCATATTTGGGCCATATTTGCTATTACACATGTGGGCCACTTCAGGCTCACATCCATCAGGGCCAGAAGAAGACCGTCAGGGCCTGAAGTGGCCCACATCCGGATGCTGTCTGGGAAAGCCATTGGCAGTCTGTTGTGTCTGATGGGCATTTGTGAGAGCAGAGAGACGGAGAATGATGTAACTGTGTGCAAATGCACACGTGTTAGTCTCCCTCTAACTTTTTCACTTCACATCTACAACGATTTGAGAGTTCTCAAACTTGCGTCTCTTGGTAAACAATCTCAGATTACACAGCCTATAAAACTATCACAGAGTATTAGGAAACTTAACTTGTTTCCAGTTTTTTCCCCTCTATTTTTCTGGTTCATTCCCACCGGGTTGCACTTTGTGGGGAAATGCAGCAAAGTGGCACATCAGTGTACTCTATCGCCCTCTGCTGGCAGGACTACAACATACAGCGTTAGAGTTCCAGCGTGTTCGTTCAGCAATGTGGCTAACAAGAAATGAAAAACAAGCAAGACAACATCTCTGTGTGTCTGTCTGTCTGTCTGTCTTTCCACCCGTCTGTCTGCCTGTCTGTCTGCCTGTCTGTCTATCTGTCTGTCCTTCCATCTGTCTGTCTGTCTGTCTGTAGTTGCCTGTCTGTCTGTCTATATGTCCTTCTATCTGTCTGTCTGTGCTCCTGTCTGACAGTCTGTCTGTCTGTCATTCTGTCTGCCTGTCTCCCTGTCCGTCACTCTGTCTCTCCTTCTGTCTGTCTGTCTATCTGTCCGTCCTTCTGTCTGTCTGTCTGTCATTCTGTCTATCTGTCTATCTGTACTTCTATCTGTCTGTCTGTCTATCTGTACTTCTATCTGTCTGTCTGTCTGTCTATCTGTCTATCTGTACTTCTATCTATCTGTCTGTCTGTCTGTCTGTCTGTCTGTCTGTCTGTCTGTCTGTCATCATTCTGTTTGTCCTTCTGTCTGTCTGTCTGTCTGTCTGTCTGTCTGTCTGTGTATCTGTCTATCTGTACTTCTATCTGTCTGTCTGTCTGTCACCATTCTGTTTGTCCTTCTGTCTGTCTGTCTATCTGTCCGTCCTTCTGTCTGTCTGTCATTCTGTCTGTCTGTCTATCTGTACTTCTATCTGTCCTTCTGTCTGTCATCATTCTGTCTGTCATTCTGTCTGTCTGTCTATCTGTCCATCCTTCTGTCTGTCTGTCATTCTGTCTATCTGTCTATCTGTACTTCTATCTGTCCTTCTGTCTGTCATCATTCTGTTTGTCCTTCTGCCTGTCTGTCTATCTGTCCATCCTTCTGTCTGTCTGTCATTCTGTCTATCTGTCTATCTGTACTTCTATCTGTCCTTCTGTCTGTCATCATTCTGTTTGTCCTTCTGTCTGTCTGTCTATCTGTCCATCCTTCTGTCTGTCTGTCATTCTGTCTATCTGTCTATCTGTCTATCTGTACTTCTATCTGTCCTTCTGTCTGTCATCATTCTGTTTGTCCTTCTGTCTGTCTGTCTATCTGTCCATCCTTCTGTCTGTCTGCCTGTCTGTCTGTCTGTCACTTGTCTGTCTGTCCTTCTGCCTGTCCATCCGTCTGTCTGTAAATGAATTTGTGTGCAAGTGCCTTATTTTCAGCTGTAAGGAAACAGTAAAATGGCAGCTTGCGGCACGGTGGCCCAGTGGTCGGCGCTGTTGCCTCAGAGCAGGAAGGTCCCGGGTTCGAACCCCAGGCCGTCCCAGGTCCTTTCCGTGTGGAGTTCGCATGTTCTCCCCGTGTCTGCGGTGGGTTTCCTCCGGGTGCTCCGGTTTCCCCCCACCATCAAAAAGACACGCATGTTAGGGTTGATACTCCTGCCTGTGCCCCTGAGCAAGGCAGTGGAAAGAAGAACTGGAGTTGGTCCCCGGGCGCTGCAGCTGCCCACTGCTCCTGTACAACAGGACGGTTAGACACAGAGAACACGTTGGTTGTCAGAATACAGTGTTGGGTGAAGGGGGCTCTCAGAGTCTGGCGGGAAGAGACGTGAAGGAGGCCAAAGGGGACGTGACGAGGACTGAAGAGCAGGGAAGCAGACGAGCGGAGGACCCCTGACCGGGGGCCTTTATTCCAAGCAGATCACAATAAGCGAGGGGGACGCTGATTTGTGCCCCCACATTTGTGCGTTGTTTTCCGGCATCCAAACGTTCAGCCGGTAAATTGAATCCGCAAAACCCGGGTTAAACTTTCCATCTCCGTCGTGTCCAAGATGATCAAGTTCGCTTTGGGACGATTTCGGTGCTTCCTCGTTTTAAGGGATTATTACCTGCAGATGGATTCCCATGTTTGTCAAAATGTAACTAACGTATACCCACATGATAAATTAATGATATGAATCAATGTGTGTAAATGAGTCAATAATTTGTGAGATGATTAGATATGACGATAATACTCGACACGTTATTAGCATAAAGTGCAACATTGTTGCGTGTGATTCGTTCCATCAGCTCGGGGGGGGGGGGGGTGACGGTGATGCTGGCAGAGATAAACCGGGGACGGAAGTCGCTTCACCATCTGGGTGTTTGGGGTTTCGGAGGGCTACCGGCCCTTTCGGTTCAGGGTGAGGGGGGAGGGATTCTTGTTGGATGGAGGTGGAAATGGTGGTTGTGCCAATTTCCAACCTGGAAGGGAAAAAAAATGCTTCTAACCTTCCATCCATCCATTAGCCGAGCCGCTTATCCCAGTCGCTGTGTATGGGGCTGCGTGGCTGCAGACCGGTCAGAGAGCCCATGGTGACCCCTGTCCACCACCGAAGGCTCCTACCATGGGCACGTGAGAGTCAGAACTGGACCACGGAGCAGTGGAGAAGGCGGCCTGGTCTGGCGGATTACGTTTTCTTTTACCTACCTAAGCATCATTGCAGACCAGGTACACCCCTTCATGGTAAGGGTCCCCCCTGATAGCAGTGTGTCTCTTTCAGCAGGGTAAAGCTCCCTCACTGCAGAAAGGGTTCAGGAAGGGTTTGAGGAACATGACAAAGAGCTCATGGTGTTGCCTTGGCCTCCAAATTCCCCAGATCTCAATCCGATCGAGCATCTGTGGGATGTGCTGGAAAAACAAGTCCGATCCATGGAGGCTCCACCTCACAACTTACAGGACTTAGAGGACCTGCTGCTTACGTCTTGGTGCCAGATACCAGAGGACACCTTCAGAGGGCTTGTGGAGTCCATGTCTCGATGGGTCAGAGCTGTTTTGCGGCACGAGGGGGGACCTGGACAATATTGGCCAGGCGGTCTGGCAGAGAGATAAACTGGATAAGGGGGTTACATGCATACATTCACAAATGTCTTTATTTGCAGACTACAATACAAGGCTACAAATAGCCCAGATAGCAAAACTGCTGTGGCCCGGACCCGCCCCACACCCGACACTTTCGTCCGGCCCACATACCGCGTGGAATGATGGCACTTGGGCGGTCCGCTCCTGTTTGCCAGATCTGGGCCAGAACCAAGCCATAGCAGTGCCGCATGTGCCACATATTTGCCAAAGGTGGCCATATTTGTGTTGTGGTATTTGGGCCATATTCACCATTTACCACACGGGCCACTTCAGGGTCACATCCAGACCACATGTTGCCCAGAGCACCGCGTCTTTGCCAAAAAAAGGCCCACATGTGATTTGGCATATTTGGGCCATATTTGCTGTTATACATGTGGGCCACTTCAGGCTCACATCCATTTTGTCAGGACCAGAAGAAGACCAGCATCACTGCCTGAAGTGGCCCACATCCGGATGCTATCTGGGGATAATCAATATTATTCACTTACCCGCTAGTGGTTTTAATGTTTTGGCTGATCGGTGTGTGTGTGTGTGTGTGTGTGTGTGTGTGTGTGTGTGTGTGTGTGTGTGTGTGTGTGTGTGTGTGTGAGATATATATATATACATACACATTAGAATTCTTATTTCCAGTACGTATTGTTACCGATGGATGTACAGGCCTAAGCACAGTGGGAGAAGAGAACGTGGTTGGTTTTCTCTGGTTTAAGGTACAACGGGGGGGGGGGTGGACTACACATTGCATTTCATCCACTGCATCTGAGTTACTCTGGGCACTTTGGGTTGCGTAACCTCTGCTCCTGCTCTCGTTGCTCTCGAGCAGGCTCGCTCTGAAGCTGCCCAGACCTCGTTAATGAGATACCAGCTTGCTTGTACAGAATAGAGAAAATGGGACGTGAGGCGGACTACTCATATCCCAAACACGTGAAAGGGGGTGAAATAGCAGCCGCCGCCGCCGCCACGTTAAATGGGGAATGGGGAACAATTCAGATGAAATGATCTTTATTGTAAAAGGGAATTTCACAGTTGTTAAAGAAGGTTTAGAAAGACAATAGCAACATGTTTGGGAAAGTTACAAGAGAGGAAAGCATTCAGCTCAACTCAGTTTAAAAGGACACTTTTATAAGTGGGGGAAAAAGGAGTGATTCAATGACATGAACATGATTCAGATTGAGGCCTTGTGGGTTGCAGAGATTTCAGATTTGCAAGTTTCAGTCTTTATTTTAGTCTTGGACTTTTTATTTATTTATTTATTTATAGGTGCTCTGGGCTGTACTGGAGGATAGGAGTTGTTGTAGGTTTTGATGATTTTCTATTATCTGTCCATTTCTTTAATATTCGTTTGCTCACTTTTAAATATATTTCTGTTAAAACTGTTTGTAGTATCAACAAACAAACGAAAAAAAACAAGAACACATTCATGAAGTAAGCAAATCAATTAATAAATCAACCCAACCACAACAAGAACAAGAAAAAAAGAAGAGAAGAGAAAAAGAACAGAATTTTGTTTTTAATATATTTTGTATTCTATTTTATATTTTATTTTCTATCTACTCATATATTTTCGTAGTGTGTGTGTGTGTGGTGTTAGTGTAGATAGCGGGACCGACAACTACAGCACTTATGATCCTAATTCTTTTTGGAGGTGGTAGGTGTTGTCTCAGAGAGTAAGGGGAAAATCCCAGACAATTAAAATTATGCATAATTATGCATAAATATGCAAAATATGCATTTTCTAAAAATGGCTAAAAACCACCTTTCTCGGCATTTCAGATGATTCTGAGCATCTCTGATTTCTTTTCACCTATATACATTTTTTTTCTGGGACTTAGAAATGTTTTGGCATTATGCAAAATATATGCATTTTTGCAAAAATGCACTCATGATCCTCTTTTTTTTTGGAGGTGGTAGGTATTGTTCCAGAGAGGACCAGAAAAATAGCAGAACATTAAAATATAATTATAATAATTATGCATAATTATGCATTCTTCTAAAAATGGCTAAAAACCACTTTTCTCGGCATTTCAGATGATTCTGAGCATTTGGGGGGAGGGAGTTGGAGCGGGGGGGGTTTAGGGGCAGGGGGAAGGCGGTTAGCTGGCAGGATGAAGAGGAGGGAGATTTAGACGGGCGGAGAACCAAACCGCTACATTGTAGCGGGGTTCTTCTAGTTCAGTGGTACTCAACCTTTTTGGGGTCCTGGACCCCCTGCGTATTTTTGATCTACCCTGAGGACCCCTCCACCTGATCTTGGGGGAGGGGGGTTGCAATTTGATGGAAACAGTAGAAACTGCATTTTAAATTGCATTATAGCATTTATTCACTCTTTGGGGCAAAAATAAGAGCTTTCAGTTGTAACTTAGATATAGTTAACAAAACAGAATTCTTATGCAGTAACTTTCAGATATATGTAACAACACAGAATATGTATTCAGTAACTTTCAGATATATGTAACAAAACAGAATATGTATCCAGTAACTTTCAGATATATGTAACAAAACAGAATATGTATTCAGTAACTTTCAGATATATGTAACAACACAGAATATGTATTCAGTAACTTTCAGGTATATGTAACAAAACAGAATATGTATCCAGTAACTTTCAGATATATGTAACAACAGAATATGTATTCAGTAACTTTCAGATATATGTAACAACAGAATTCTTATGCAGTAACTTTCAGATATATGTAACAACAGAATATGTATTCAGTAACTTTCAGATATATGTAACAACAGAATTCTTATGCAGTAACTTTCAGATATATGTAAAAAAACAGAATATGTATTCAGTAACTTTCAGATATATGTAACAAAACAGAATTCTTATTCAGTAACTTTCAGATATATGTAACAAAACAGAATATGTATTCAGTAACTTTCAGATATATGTAACAACAGAATTCTTATGCAGTAACTTTCAGATATATGTAACAACAGAATGTTTATGCAGTAACTTTTAACAATGCAAACGGGAGCGAGATCTCTTATTAAAATACAATAAATGACACTTGTGAAACAGATGTAATTAGAGAAAAAAGTCCTGTTACCCTTTATAGTTTAGCTAGATAAAGGTCTCCGTCACATTTGAGTAAAATAATCCTATTTCTATAAATGTCGTAGGATCTTTTTTTTAAAGATATTTTATTTTCACGGACCCCTTGCAATTACACCACGGACCACTAGGGGTCCGCGGACCCCCGGTTGAGAAACCCTGCTCTAGTTCGCGTTAATATTTTGACGGACTTCGGATGACGCGTTCTGATCAGCGGAGGGCAGCATTTCGCCAAGCGCGTTTAGTCGACGCCGAGTCAGGGGAAGAAGAAGAAGAAGAACGTCGACGCCCTCCAAAAGTTGATTGATTGGACGAGTTCCATCCAAGATGGCTGCCCAGCGGAGGAATTTGACACAGAGCGTAAGGAAATAAGCGAACCGTTTGAGAATGAAAGCGCCTGGCGTGGCGTCGTCTCGGTCGGACCTTTCGCGGAGGACGTCGTGTTTCACGTCTGACAGCCCCTCCGGCCCTGCAGGATACACGCCTTCCCCCGCTTTTAGACGCGCTCGTTTTCCTTCGCGTCCATTTGTGATGCTAACCCCGGGAAGCTAACGTTAGCCCAGCCCGTTACACTAATCGTATCGGAGACGAGCTGGAGGCTAGCTAACTTACATTTAGCGTGGCGCTCAACGACGCGCAGCCCAGACTGTACGCTGTTTTACAGGCTAATGGGTGCTCCTCATTTGTGGTCTGTGAGGGCATATTAGAAGCTATTTTCTTTCAGTAAATCGGGTTTCATGAACTTTTTTTTTTGGAGCTAGCTCGAGCTTAGCATTTGCTGATTAGCCAGTTTGTAAACAACCGCTCGGTGGGCGGGCGTCAGGTGTTGCAAATCGGTATTTATGTTTCCATTTAAGTGTTTTCGTTATTTAATTTGATCCGTTCGATGAAGTGCTGATTGATTGTTGGCCAGGTAGTTTAAGGCACTGTGTTGTCTGTTGGGTCTTCCTGTCTGTCACAGGTACAATGTGACATCGTGCTAAATGACCTGTGACAGACAGGAAGACCCAACAGACAACACAGTGCCTTAAACCAGTGTTTCTCAACCCAGTCCTCAAGGACCCCCTATCCTGCACATTTCTTTGCAACCCTGAATAGGTACCTGTTTGTAGTTATTCAACCAATCAGCAATGACATTTGTCAGACGTTGCACACCTTGCATAATTAAGTGCTGCGAAATGATTGGTCGAGTAAGTACAAGCAGGGCTACCTATGCAGGGTTACAATGAAAATCTGCAGGATAGGGGGTCCTTGAGGACTGGGTTGAGAAACACTGGTTTAAGGCACTGTGTTGTCTGTTGGGTCTTCCTGTCTGTCACAGGTACAATGTGACATCGTGCTAAATGTTGGTCGGGAGATATTAGACCAGTGTTTCTCAACCCAGTCCTCAAGGACCCCCTATCCTGCAGATTTTCATTGTAACCCTGCATAGGTAGCCCTGCTTGTACTTACTCGACCAATCATCTCACAGCACTTAATTATGCAAGGTGTGCAACGTCTGACAAAATTAATTGCTGATTGGTTGAATAACTACAAACAGGTACCTATTCAGGGTTGCAAAGAAAATATGCAGGATAGGGGGTCCTTGAGGACTGGGTTGAGAAACACTGTATTAGACACTGCTGAGGTCGAAGCATATTGGGCTTTCCTTCACAAACAGCGTTATCACAATCAATAATGTTTTGATATTACATCGTTGTATATCATCAATGAGTTTAAAAAAAATGACAAATAAGCTTATTGTTATTGGGGCCATTTAGCTCAGGTTTGCAATGGAGAACAGTGGACACTTTCCTACAATTGAAATTTTCAAAGCTCAGTCGTTGAATTTCTCTGTGACTGCTAAATTGATTTCCTTGATGTGTTGGAGAATCTGGTGCTGACCCAAGCAGGGTTTGGCAAAATTATGAATCGTTATAAATACTGGTTGACCCAAGTCTGATGATCAAGGCTTAACACTGATTTTACATTGATGTGTCAAACAAGGTGAGGTCTTTTGATAATGGGCTACGTTTTTGTTCGTGACAGCATCAGAGCTGGACAGATGACCTTCCTCTGTGTCAGGTGTGTGGGGTAGGCACAGCAACAAACTGTGTCTATGGCCCAGACGGTAAAGGCACCCAGACTCATACTAATGAAGATGGACATTTCAGGTTCAGGTAAGGGACAAATGACGAGCTGCAGTTAGAGGTACCGGGAGTCCCGCTTAGTCTGCAATAACAAACTCCTGATAATGACTGCAAACAAAAATCTCTCAAGCAAAGTAAAGGTAGTAAAAAAAATCCGTTTCTGAACATAAGGGAGGAGAAAAATCTTAAATACCTATTGTTATATAATGACTTTGCGCTGCTTGAAAACGTTCTTCAAAAATATTAATATATTTGTAAATATCATCATGTCATGCCAAAGAAACAACCTCAGAGTATGTGGGCAACTAACATTAAGAGCAGTCACGTCATGCCAGGACAATAACGTCAGCAACTTCACTGTCCATTGAAGAGTTTTATTACATACATTACAGTCATTTAGCCGACGCTTTTATCCAAAGCGACTTACAATAAGTGCATTTAACGTAGGAAATCAGGAGAACTACTAGTCATCATATGACACCTTAAGTCTACTAACTGGCATAACCATGCAAATATCCTGACTCTGGTTTGGTAATAATAAGGATTAAACTACCAACTAAGCCATATGTTCAACAACTCAACATCAAATTCACCACTGAGGGGAGTTCTGTGATGTTTAATCACTCACTTTTATGGTAGTACAGTTATAACTCTGGACTGTACGTTTACCTAAACACATTGTCTTTTTTTTCCCCCCTAATCAGGGGCGAGGACGGCTGTTTCCTGTATGGAGTTTTTAATGGCTATGATGGCAACAGAGTGGCCAATTTTGTCTCTCAGCGACTGACAGCTGAGCTGCTGCTAGGACAGCTCAACTCTGGTCACACTGACAGTGATGTCCGCAGGATTCTCACGCAGGTATGGAGGCACATGTAACTGTGTGTGTTTTAATTTTTTGAATGAATTTTACTAAGATTTCACTTTAGGTACGATGTCCCAACACAAGCACAGATCACAACATGTTAAAGGAAAAGGAACACGTGATAAAATTGCAGTTCGTTTACATCATAATCCATTACCCTCACAATTCATGCAAATGATTGAAAATAAAGAGCTCATACAACTAAGATATCAATCTCCAAAAGTCAGTTCTTCAACAGAATTCCCTCATCACCAGCAGACTCATAAAGCCACTATTGAAACTATTTTGACCACTCAGAAAAATCCCATGGATGTCTTGCTTAAATGCAGTGATGTTCCATGGGCTCAGTGCATTAAAACTACATGGAGAATAAGACTTGGCATGTGTATTTTTATGCTTTATGTAAAGCACTTTGAATTGCATTTGTGTATGAATACAAAATAACCTTGCCTTGTTGGATCTCGGGCCATTATAGTAACCTTTTTTCACTATTTTTTTGCACTAAAGGATGTAAGTCAAATTCATACTCACTGCCTTTCCACCATCATGTCTGCAGAAGTTGATTTCAGCTCATGTGTTTTGCTGTTTTTGTAGCATTGAGTCTGTGTGATGGTACACATTGTTCTTCCAGCAGATTGCATGGCACCTGCTAGTGGCATTAGAAAAGTGATGTAAAAACATTCCGAACTTCTCATAAATGGTCAAACATTGATGAAATGTTTCTTACAGGCTCTTGATATTACAAGCTACCAGCCCATGCATGTATTTACATTTTCTATTTCAATAAGTATATACAGCATGGATTACCTTAATGAAACCCACATAGTATGTCCATAGAAAGCATTGGAAAGCAATTACTGTGATTTATGTGTTTGTAGAAGGTGAAACCGACTGTAAACAAATGCTTGCTGGCCTGAGAGTTAAAACCCCCAATTAGATTTAATTTTCCATAATAGATGAATAGGGTTTAGGGGTAAAGCACCGTGTATTTACAGGCATTGTAAAAGACCGTGATGAGGACCGATACAGTGAGGAAAAGGGAAGGCCAGACCGCAATTGTTATTTGCCAGCTTTCTTACTGATAAAAAACGGTGACAGTACAGGCTACCAGTTATTAGGGGAAAATTGCTGTACTATAGAGTACTCTGGACTGTTGTCTTTAACGTTTCTTTAGATTTAAGTTTTAAATGTCATTAATGCTTGATTGTTAAATTTTACATTTGTCTTTGAAACTGTGATGTTTGCGCAGCTAATACCAGTATAGAATTCAAACTTAATTGTCATGACAGTTTGTTTCACCTCAAGATTTGTCACATTGTGAGACTTCATCACACAGCCTCCTAAAGTACAGATCGACAAGCCAATAAAAAGGCTCGACATTAACCATACATCTCACAGTGAAAGGGTACATGATCAACATGCCTGATGTGAATGACATTTGTTTGCCTGGTTTTGCAGGCTTTCGACGTCGTGGAGAAGAGCTACTTTGAGACAATAGATGACGCGCTGGCTGAGAAAGCACACCTCCTTTCCAACTACCTGCCACCGCACAATGAGGTATGCAGACGCACATACACACACACTCCCATTTGGAGATAGTGTGTTCGTACACACGTTATGTATGACTGCTCTCACAGTGTCAAAGTCACATAAAGATGCACGGATTCACACGATGAAAATGTGCACAATCACACTCGCAGACACACAAGGAGACACATGCATTTACACAAATACAGAGGGTATATCATTCACAGATCGGAGTTACAATTGAAAAGGATAGTGCTCTGCAGATCGCCATAGAAACGGCAGTTCTCGGCATCATTGGGAACTAATGCTCAGCCATTGGAGAAAATGCTCATCACATTCTAGTTGGTCTCATCAGCCTGTTTCATTAGATAGACCAGCTCAATTCTCTCACTCTCTCTGCCCCCCCCATCTTTTTTTCTCTCCCAATCCCTCACTGCCTGCTTACCTGTCTAACCTTTACTCACTGAGTTTCTCTCCTCATGCCCTCTGTCCTTCATCTTTTCTCTCTGTCCTCCTTTTCACTGCCTCATCCAAGTTCACACAACTCTACCTTTTTTTTCCCCCTAGCTGCCATGCTGTTATTTTTTGTGGTTAGCAGACCGTTATAGCAACAGCTGGAGTGAATTTAGAGAAGGCTTGTTAACATAACCCATAAAATTCCATGGTTAAATTACTTCCAAGACACTTTTTTTAGCCTGTCTCCTCCAACAACATACATGGAGGGGAGTGGGATGTTATCTGTTGTGAAGGGGCTCAGCTCAGATTGTCACCCGGAAGCTAAGCCTACGCGATGAACAGGGACACAACACTTTTGGCAATGAAGGGATTGGAGGGTTACTAACAGGAGCAGCGAGCCCTTCTGGCTCCGACCAGAAGAGGTCATGGTCAGGTCTGTGCTGCTGTTCATTCAGGCTATGTTCAGACTAACAAGTCACATCTGATTTCTGGCATATCCAAATGGAATTGTTTTTACCAATTCTGAACAGCAAAAAAAAAAGTGTAGTGCATGGAAACAAACTTGTGAACCAGCTTTAAACCACAGTCATAGGTGTCTTTATGCATACTTAATAATCCAAGTAAGGAAATCACAGAAAGTTGAATCAGTTCATCTGGACACAACATTTAGTGAGAGAGACTTCACCATCTTACAATGCTGTGGGCAGTTTAGTATGGCTGATTCACCTGACCTACATGTCTTTTGAACTGTGCGACGAAACCGGAGCACCCGGAGGAAACCCACGCAGACACAGGGAGAACATGCAAACTCCACACAGAGGACGACCCCCAAGGTTGGACTACCCTGGGGCTCGAACCCAGAACCTTCTTGCTGTGAGGCAACCACGCTAACCACTACGCCACCCATGGCCATTGTAACTAGTTAATGGTCATGTCAGTGTACATATGAAACCAATTGTTAGAGCTGGTTGCTATGCAACCGTGCTGTTTATAAGGGCGGGGATACCAGCCGTCAGCTGAGACTGAAGCGATCACTTGGATGAGTGGTGAAACGTTTCTCCCACTGCATGTGTCCAGATGAACTGATGCAACTTTCTGTGATCACCTTCATCAGTTTGAACCGCGATTCAAACGGGGTATCGAGAGATTAGGTGTGTAACTAACGGTACACAAAAATCACGGTTTGGTACGTACCTCGGTTTTGAAGTCATGGGTTCAGTACGTTTTCGGTATAGCGCCTACTAGAGGTGTGTCTTAGTCTGGCTGCTCAAACTGGACTTCATACTGTCCTCTATGTCATTCACAATGCGACACACAACATCAACGTCCCACCCGGAGTGTGGTTACAAGATGGAAGACATGGAGGAAGAAATGGCTGCATATGTCAGCCTCCTCTGTTGTGGATGCAGTCTGGTATGACAGTCTGGTATGACAGGGGAGTTCTGCACCAGGACTAGACACTGCTATGCTGTGGAGAGACCGGACACGTCTCCGTTCTCCATAGCCTGCAACTTGCTGTTTTGGTTATGGTTAGCATACATACAAACGCCTACGTTGTTACCATATTAAACAATGCAGTGAGGCATCTGGGTAGCGTGGCGGTCTATTCCATTGCCTACCAACCCGGGGATCTCCGGTTTGAATCCTCGTGTTACTTCCGGCTTGGTCGGGCGTCCCTACAGACACAATTGGCCTTGTCTGCGGGTGGGAAGCCAGATGTGGGTATGTGTCCTGGCTGCTGTACTAGTGCCTCCTCTGGTCGGCCGGCGCACCTGTTGGGGGGGGGGACTGGGGGGAATGGCGTGATCCTCCCACGTGCTACGTCCCCCTGGCGAAACTCCTCACTGTCAGGTGAAAAGAAACGGCTGGTGACTCCACATGTATTGAAGGAGGCATGTTGTAGTCTGCAGCCATCCCCGGATCAGCAGAGGGGGTGGAGCAGCTTGGGAAATAGGGTAATTGGTCAAGTACAATTAGGGTTTTGTTTTTAGTTCTTCTGGGTGTCTATACACCCTCCTCACAACAACCCAAGGGTTGAAATGGGGGTGCCGGTTTAGTCGCCGACAACCCGATGGTTGCAGTTTAACATTGTACCCAGGAAAAACAAAACCTGTCAAAGGGCGGATGAGTTCCTCTGCGACCCAACGGCCATCCATACCTGGGGAGGAGATAGGGACCACCAGGTACTCCCCCTATTGAAACACAATGATGACTCAACCAAACTCAATCACCATAAACGGTGGAAGAGACTTGTCGAGGCATCAGCTGTGCTCCTACGACCTTCATAGGTTACGGAACTGATGATGATGATGACAGTTGGGTAGGGAAAAAAAAAGGGGGGGGGTCCCAAAAAGAAACAAGGAAGCTAGGTTAGTGATGCCTGACCACACAAATCTGACCTGGTCATTTGCAAACAACAATGTGGAGTCAGTCCTAAAGATCAGATGTGAGAAACTAATTGGATTTGCCTGTGGTCTCAGCATAGCATCATTTTCACCGTTCCCCTGCTTTGTTGTGGAAAGTTTCATTAAAATCTAATGTAATCTTCTCTTTGTTCTGTCCCTCTCATGAACACTTCCCCTTTTTATCTGTCTTTTCATTCTATTTTTCTGCTCCTCTGCCCTTTTCTCCCTTTCTCGTTTTCCTCTACCCCCGTCCCTCTTGCTATTGCAGGAACGTCTGAAGGAGCTGGAGCAAGAGGTGTCTGGAGGAGCCACCGCTGTGGTGGCGCTCATCCTCAACAACAAGCTCTACATCGCCAACGTCGGTACGGATACAGACAGAATACACACACAGACACACACACACACACACACACCTGTGAACATGCAATCAGAGGCGGGCACTAATTACACCAGGTGCCCTTCCTGACGCAACCGTCCCCGTTTATCCGGGCTTGGGACCGGCGCTTGAGACTGCACTGGCTTCTGCATCCTCAGTGGCTGGGTTAGGCAGTCACAAATATAAATTCTAATTAAATTAAATTAAATTCTGATTGAAAAAATCTGGAACTTGAAGGCTGGAATCAGTCAGGGCCAGGATGGGCTTGGTCGGGGCCAGTGTGGGCCAGGTTAGGGGTTGGCTCTGCGCCCCTTTGCGGGCCTCGTTTCCCAATATAGATGCCAGCCCGATCATTTCTTGAACATCACAGTTTGGTTTCCGTCCTTCTGTACTGCAGCACGAAGCTTCTTTATTGCTGTTTACGAGGGTCAGATCAACAGTGCCTGGACGATAGATACATCATCATATGCATATGTTGTCGTTCATCATATACTTGTGTCCCTGTGTGTTATCTCATGGGACACAGGAGCCCACCGGGGTGGCTCGGTGGTGCAGTGGTTAGCACGGTCGCCTCACAGCAAGAAGGTCCTGGGTTCGAGCCCCGGGGTAGTCCAACCCTGGTGGGTCATCCCGGGTCGTCCTCTGTGTGGAGTTTGCATGTTCTCCCCATGTCTGCGTGGGTTTCCTCTGGGGGCTCCGGTTTCCTCGCACAGTCCAAAGACATGTAGGTCAGGTGAATCAGCCATACTAAATTGTCTCTAGGTGTGAATGTGTGTGTGTGTGTGTGTGTACATCAGCCCTGTGTGATGGCCTGGCAGCCTGTCCAGGGTGTCTCCCTGCCTGCCACCCAGCGACTGCTGGGATAGGCTCCAGCATCCCCGCGACTCTGAGAGCAGGATAAGCGGTTCGGATAATGGATGGATGGATGGATTCTTACTGACAGTGGAGATTTTGGCCACATTATTCTTGTAGGAAAAAGACATTATACCGCACTTTAGCTTCCTGTACCAGAATTTTGACATCTTAAAGTTGGAAAGGCATTTGAAATTAAATGTCGTGTATTGTTTTCACTGCAGCTCATCTGCTAGTATTCTGCGATCATTAACTGGAAAATATCTATGTGGACAAAATATGTGAGTATTGTCACGTCTGTGAGTACATGCTCTAACATGCAACCAGGAGAATGCCGGCAGGGGCCTGGGAAGCGGAGAGTAAATCTTTTCTCTGCAGGACAGGAGAATTCTTCCCTCAGGCTCTGTTTTCACATACGCCGGCCTGTTACACACGTTAGAATGATGTTGGCTGTCTTTATCTAAACCATGTGTGCAAAATGATACTCACAACGTGGACTAGTGTTATTTCAGCCGTAGGGTGCCACAGATCCCGTGCTGCAGACAAGGCCCCTGCAGACATCAGCTTGGAGGGGCAGTAGCTCCAAGTGTGTATGTGTGTCCACGGTTTCCACCAGTGTGGTGCAAACCCGGCGACCCGCGGGGCCTAAGCATCGGGGAATTTTTTTATTTTATTTTTTTTCAAATGTATTTCTAAGACGTTTTTTTTTTAAACTACAGTTGCAGTGGGGCACCTTGGTTGGAAATGCAGATATAATGGTTGGGAAGCTCACCTGCGACATCTGTTGGTTAAAATGTGAGCACACTGCAGGAAAACAGCAGGTCTGAGTTCAATGTTCTTTACTCTCATCAGAGTCAGAATACTTTAGTCATCCCCGAGCGGAAACTGGGTTCTACTACAGACACACTCTAGTAAGAAAAAACTGACAAGAAAATAGAGACAAATAGAAATAAAAGATAAAATAAGAAGTAGAAATAAGAACAAAATATATCAACAAGCATGGTGCACATAACACCCTATTTGTACTGCAATTCCGCAGCATAAAACAACAGCACAAACAAACCCCGACAGGGTAAAACAAGTGGAAGGGCAGTCCAATGACCATTAACTGCAAGTGTGTGACCCTCTGAGGGAGGAGATGTAAAGTTTGATGGCCACAGGCAGGAATGACCTCCTGTGGCGCTCTGTGGTGCATTTCGGCAGAATGAGTCTATCACTAAAAGTATTCCTGTGCCCGACCAGCACCTCATGGAGTGGGTGGGAGACATTGTCCATGATGGCACGCAACTTCGACAGCTCCCTCCTCTCAGAAACCGCCATCAGAAAACCCAGCTCCACCCCCACAAACGTCACTGGCCTTGCGGATCAGTTTATTGAGCCTGTTTGCATCCGCTACCCTCAAGCTGCTGCCCCAACACACAACAGCACACAGGAGAGCACTGGCCACCACAGACTCACACCACATCCTGAGCATTGTCTGGCAGATGTTGAAGGACCTCAACCTCCTCAAAAAGTAGAGACGGCTCTGTCCCTTCCTGTAGAGGGCGTCAGTGTTCTTAGCCCAGTTCAGTTTATTGTGTATATACACCCCCAGGTACTTGTAGCATTCCACAGTGTCCACACTGACCCCCTGGATGGAGACAGGGGGTCACTGGTGTCATGTCCCTCATCAGATCAGCAACCAGCTCCTTTGTCTCTTTGTGCATAGAGGGGACATTCAACACTTGACGCTTCCAACTATCTCAAGCTAACATTATTTAGCAACCTTAGCTAGCCAGCCAAACAGTCAGTAACACAGATACTTCCTAATATCAAGGAGGAAAGGTAAATGCCAAAAAGCCTTCACAGTTTTTTTTCAGACAGCCAAAGACTAGAGGTGATGGCAATGAGGACAGATGGAAAACATTCGCGGTTCCACTGAGTCAACAAGTTTTTTTGTGGAGTGCAAATCTTGGATATTATTTTAATTTATTTTATTGTTGTGGAAATGTACCCTGTGATGGCCTGACAGCTGTGATGGCCTGGCGACCTGTCCAGGGTGTCTCCCCGCCTGCCGCCCAATGACTGCTGGGATAGGCTCCAGCATCCCCGCGACCCTGAGAGCAGGATAAGCGGTTCGGATAATGGATGGATGGAAATGTACGCAGCATTCCAAGGCTGTAAGAATTAGTAGCCAAGCAGGACTTTTTTTCAAGTTGTTTGCGGTGTGCGAAAACCTTGACGTTATTTTCCTTCATTTATTTTATCAAAAAGACATGCATGTTAGGGTTAATACTGCTGTCTGTGTCCCTGAGCAAGGCAATGGAAAGAAGAACTGGAGTTGGTCCCCGGGCGCCGCAGCCGCCCGCTGCTCCTATACAATAGGATGGCTTAAATGGAGAGAACTCATTCGTTGTGAGAATACAATGACAAACTAAAGTGGCTTTCTCCCATCCATCCATTCCATCCATTATCCAAACTGCTTATCCTGCTCTCAGGGTCGCGGGGATGCTGGAGCCTATCCCAGCAGTCAGTGGGCGCCAGGCGGGGAGACACCCTGGACAGGATGCCAAGCTATCACAGGAGACCTGTTGGCAATAATCAAAAATCAAGTTCAGACTATTACTCTGCACTGGAGAATGCTAGTGTTTTTCTAGGACAGAACAATGTACTTTGTGAAGGAAATGATGCGACCAACACACGTCGTAAATAATGACATATGACGCGCATGCACAAATTGCATGCGGTCATTTCGACCGGTCATGGTCGCTTTTGGTAGATCCCACCATAACTTTATTTATTTATTGTGCATTTGATCCAAAACTCCTTCCAGTGCAAACGCGTGCAATTCTAGGAGCATTCAGGGAGTGGCAGGTCTGCATCGCCTCCTTTCACATAGTTATTAAACCTTGAAAATCCAAAACGGCCACAATGACCGTCTCGGTCGTTCTGCTGTTAAAGGCCTTATAGAGAAGGCTCTATTTGCAAATTCTAAGCCAGCATAAGCAAAGTGATGCATTGTTCAGAATGAGTACATGAAATGTAGAAACATTTTGCTCTGATATTTCGACCCCTAACGGGAGCAGGGAAAGCAGTCGTAGTAGAAACAGTGTTTGTATGATGTTATCATATTTGCTGTTTTTTGTTTGCGGTCATGTGATTTTGTAGGGTAGTTGGCATTAAAACTGGCAGCATGCATACCGTTGAAGTGCCACTCTGGATTATCTGCTTTGCAGACAGCTGCGGTCTGCATGCAAATCAAGCATGTCCGTATGGCACGGGCGTGGTCCTGTACAATAAAACAAAACTGAGGAGTCCAGTCCCCAGGATAGGCCGCCGGGTCATCACAGGGCTGTGTGTATACATATACATGTATACCTTTATCTTTGGTGCCACGTCGTCTTAAAAACTAAATAAGATATCGGCAAGCTTTGTGCAACTTTTGAGAAGCTCGGCCCCATAATGATCCACAGAAAACTTGGACAACTTTCGACCCGTTTTGGACATGAAAGTGGCATTTTCCAGTCTCCCCGCCTGCCGTCCAATGACTGCTGGGATAGGCTCCAGCATCCCCGCGACCCTGAGAGCAGGATAAGCGGTTTGGATAATGGATGGATGGATGGATCCGTCCAGTCAGATCTGAACAGACGGTTTTCCTGGTCGATTGCACTTTTTCGCGCAGGCCGTGTTCTTGTTTCAGGACAGTTATTGATTACCTGTGACTTAGCTGGTGGGTGGCTCTGTCTAGTCAAGGACCGTAGAGAGCGCGGAGTCCGTCTTACGTCTACTAGCGCTCTACGGCGTAGGTCCAGTGTACGATGTGGGGTGAGGTCAAAATAAAGTAGAGCAGCACACACTGCACGCACCTCATTTCACATGTTATGTCAGGTGCGTTAGTGCGAGTGGGTTGGCGCGGGCCAAATATTTGGCCCTCGCGGGTCAGACCCGGCCCGCGAGTCACGTATTTGGGGTTCAGGGTGCTACGCTGACACTTTAAGGGCTGCAAGCTGCAGATAGTGTGCGTTTTCTGTTAATGTGATTGCTGTTATTCTCACAGCAAAGTGGCTTTCTTAATTTAATTTATTTTGTTGTTGTTCAAAACACAGCATTCCAAGACTACATTGTCAGATTCTTTGCAAGACTCTGCTATAGTTGTTTTTTTTTTAAACGTGTGTTGACTAAGTAACTTTCTTATAACAGCACATTACATAGTCTTGTTTTCAAATCTCCAGTCAGCTTGTAGCACTGATTTGATAAAGGGCCCTGTGGAATCTGTGTTGTGGCTTTTTTAAATTCAAAATTTCACAATTCTGTCCGTGATTCTGTTATCACAGAAACTATCGGGCCCTATCTTAACACTGCCATCAGTCTGTCGCTGGCCGGGGCCGGGCCCCCGTCGAAAAAGGCACTCGCCACCCTGCCGAACAACTTCTGTGGGGGAAACCCTGGTGTAGGTCTGTCTCTGTGTGTGTTTGTTTATGCTTGCTTCTGTGTCGATCTGTCTATATGTTTGTCTTTCCACCCATGTTTCTTTTTTTTCCCCCCCTTTAGTTGACTGGTTAACGTAGTGGCCCGTGGTGCGGGAGACACGGGTTTGCGTCCCGGCTGTGGCGGTTCCCGGGCTGCCCCCCCCCCCGAATTCAATACAATATTAATGCTCGACAAAGATGTACAGCAGGGACTTAAAGCAATTCCCATTTTAAGCCCACTGAGGCAAATTTGTAATTTGTGATATTGGGCTATACAAATAAAATTGAATTGAATTGAATTGAATTGACTGGCGGCCTGTCCAGGGTGTCTCCCCACCTGCCGCCCAATGGCTGCTGGGATAGGCTCCAGCATCCCGTGTCCCCAATAGAGATAAGTGGCTTGGATAATGGATGGATGGAATGGACCCCCCCCCCTTTTCTCCCCAATTGTATCTGGCCAGTTACCCCACTCTTCTTGTCGGTGCTCCACCCCCTCTACTCATCCGGGGAGGGCTGCAGACTACCACATGCCTCCTCCCATACATGTGGAGTCGCCAGCCGCTTCTTTTCACCTGACAGTGAGGAGTTTCAGCAGGGGGACGTAGCGCGTGGGAGGATCACGCTATTCCCCCCAGTTTCCCCTCCCCCCTGAACAGGCGCCCCGACCGAACAGAGGAGGCGCTAGTACAGCGACCAGGACACATACCCACATCCGGCTTCCCACCCGACACGGCCAATTGTGTCTAGAGGTAATATGGGCATTCAAACTGGCGATCCCCATGTTGGTGGGCAACGGAATAGACCACCACGCCACCCGGACGCCCCTCCACCCATGTTTCTGTTGGTATTTGTCTGTCTGCTTGTTCACATGCCTATCTGCATCTGTGCATGTACAAATGTCTATGTGTCTGTGCATGCGTGTACCAGTGTGCCTTCGTGCACATGTGTGCATGCGGGAGAGAGTATACAAATTACCTCTGCCATTTTCTGCCAAGATTGACTGGTAAATCTTCAATCTTCAGTCTCCGTTCCAACCCTCACCTGTGCTGATGAGCTTTGGGTGGTAACCGAAAGGGTGAGATGATGGATACAAGCAGCTGAAATGAGTTTCCTCCGTTTGGTGTCTGGGCTCAGCCTTAGAGATAGGGTGAGGAGCTCGGACATCCGGAGGGAGCTCGGAGTAGAGCCGCTGCTCCTTCGCGTTGAAAGGAGCCAGTTGAGGTGGTTCGGGCATCTGATTAGGATGCCTCCTGGGCACCTTCCTTTGGAGGTTTACCAGGCACAGCCAACTGGGAGGTGACCCTGGGGTAGACCCAGATCTCACTGGAGGGACTACATGTCTAATCTGGCCTGGGAACGCCTTGGGATCCCCCAGGAGGAGCTGGAGGGCGTTGCTGGGGAGAGGGACGTCTGGAGTGGCCTACTTAGCTTGCTGCCACCGCGACCCGACCCCGGAGAAGCAGCTGGAGATGAATGAATGAAGGAATGAATGAATTTTCTGTCAAGGAACTGAAAACCTGAGGTTCTCTCTAGTTTTCCATGACTACATCAGAGCTGTATGTCCATAGGAAATGTGGGTGCAGCTGCGGAGAGTTGTTACAACATCAGAATGGATTGAAACAAAGCCGTCACAAGCACCGTCTCACCCATGATGCATTTTCTGTCTCTCCTCAAGGATGTGGCAAAGGGCAGAAAATGGGAGTCTTTATCCCCCAATGGCTCTGCTGAATGGGGGGGAGGTCAAGAGTCAAAGTTCATGTGAATCCTAGGAGGGGTTTCAGTGTACCAGGGCTGGGGAAGCACTCAGCTACACTGTGATATGAAACGTATTTGACAGTTAAGGTCGTTTAAGCCATTAGTTGATGTGTCGGGGGGTGGGGGAGGTCAAGGGTATATGAACACACAACTGACTGTTAGCTGGACGTCTGCACAGAGAGATACCACAAAGGCCACGTTATTTATTTTCCCACAAAAGGAGAGGATACTTAGCAGCAGAGTGGGAAGTGGTTTGAGAGACTGGCCCATTACTGAGAGGTCTGGAGTTCAGTTCCTGCAGCAGCCGACGTGTCCCGTCCCCAGTCACGTTTCTTGTCAGAGTGTCCTTCAGCGGGGCACTGGTCTCTTTCCAGCCTCGTCCACGTGGGTCACTCCGAACAGAAACCGCTGGTGAGTGGAAAAGAAGGGCTGTATAGAGATCTAGAAGGAAGCGAGCAAGTACTTATCTGGAGAACAACAGAGAGAAACGGCCATGATCTCAATTCAGAACACTACTATTTGGTTATTCCATTTGAAACTGTTGTAATTCCCCTCTGTAACTGCTAGAATTCTGAGGAGGCTGTGGGCCGAATCACATCATCTGAAACGGGATCACTATCATCTGAGGGTTTGAAACCGAGCACAGTCATTCTTTTGGCTTTACATCACTGGTTTTGTTTTTCTTACTGTGTGTGTGTCTGTCTCTGGGGTCTGGGTGGGGGCTCAAGGTACCAACAGGGCCCTGCTATGCAAGTCGAGCAGCGACGGCCAGAACCAAGTGGTCCAGATCGGACGGCCCCACACCACTGACAACGAGGACGAGCTGCAGAGACTGGCCGCCGTTGGTGAGATAAAAGACTGAGACAGAAAATGTGAACAGGTAGATTTGCAGAAAAACTGACATGTGGACGGAGATCTGGCAGATAGACAATATTTTTCAGCTGACAGACATACGGCCGTCCGTCCATGTAGGACAACCAAACCAGCAGTTAGGTCGTGGCGGGTGTAATACAGACATTGTGATTAAATTTGTAAAACCATTAGGTGCAGACGTGCGCCGATAATGACCCTAATGTCGAATTAGCTGTCTCCTTTCCAAGCATTTTGTGTCTCATTGTTAGATGCAGGGCCAGCTAAGGTCTTTCTCTCCGTCCCCGTGACAGCCAGATAATTATTGTGTAACTGAAGCCATTGTCTCTGGATGATGAGAATGGCAGTCAGTCCATTAGACAACGCAGAGCTGGCTGGCTGAAGGTGAACCTCCCCATCCACCACCTGGCCTTATTGTTCCTGTCTGTGATGTATGCAGCTCGCTCCCCTGTGCTAGTCTCTCTAATTACATCTTTCTTTTTTTTTCCTCCCCTCACACGACCTTTCATCAACCCCCCCCCCCGTCCTCTATCTGCCCTCGCTGATTCTTCTCTCTTACTGCCCCTCTCTCCTCCTTCCCGATATTCCTCTTTGCCCCATCTCCCCCAACCCTTCTTCCTCTCATCACCCTCCTCTCCTCTCCTCTTCTTCGTCACCCTACACATCTGTGTTGTCTGCAGGAGTGGACCCAGCTCGCGTGAGGCAGGCAGGTCAGATAGCGGGCCAGACCAGCACCAGGAGGATCGGAGACTACAAAGTCAAGTTTAACTACGCAGAAATTGACTTGCTCAGGTGAGAGGAGCGTAGAAGCGCTTGTATGCACACACTGTTACACTCAAGTACACAACAGATGCAGACACAGGCTCGCATAGGACATGTCTTCATGAAATATTTAATCACTGTTTGGAGGGAGGGAAAAATCACATCTGACGACAGAAATTTGCAAGAATATTTGGTTGAAACGGTTCAACTTCCATGGTGTGTTTTTTTTTTTTTGTTACTGACTGTACAACTTGACCTTGATATATGGATCTACTACTACTACTACTACTTTTGGCTGCTCCCGTTAGGGGGCGCCACAGTGGATCATCCGTTTCCATCTCTTCCTGTCCTCTGCATCTTCTTCTGTCACACCAGCCACCTGCATGTCCTCCCTCACCACATGGCCTTCCTCTTCTCCTCTTCCCTGTTTTAATATATGGATAACGTTTAGAAATAGAATTATGAACTCCTGCAACCTTCTTTAACTCTTTCTTGTTCTGTCAGTTTCGCTGGTCCTCTTGTCTCTTGCCTCTCTGTCTTTCACCTGCTGTCATTTTTATGATGTTTTTTTTGGGTGTCTTGGTTCAAGCTCTTCCTTTTAATGCAACTGGACTTCCTGAAAAATACATGCCCTAGCTGCACTTTGCAGTTCTTAATCTTCTGTTTCTGTCTCCAGCTCAGGCCAAGCAAATGATACATGATAATCCCCCATAAAACCCTTTGTTTTTTGACTTTGTGCCTCTATGCAATGGAAAACCATGCAGAATATCTGCTTGTGGACGTCTTCTATAGGTTTTTTTTTTAACTTTTGTGATGAAATGTTGAGCCTTCCCTTTTTCTCCCACATTCTTTTCATCCCTTTTGTTTTTCTCTGTCTCCATCCCGATATCTTGCCGTGTCTGTCTCTCTCTAGCCTATTTATATCTTTACATCTTCGTCTTTGTCTCCTCCGTTGATGTTCATCTCTTTTTGTCCTCCTCTTCCTCTCTTCATCTTTTCTCTGGGTCCCCCTCTCTTTATCCTCCTCGTTCTTCCTTTTCTTTTGTATCTGTCCGTTTCCCTTTCTCCATTATCTCACATCTTTTTTTCTTTCTTTCTTTTCTGTTGCACATATACCCGTTCATCCATCCATCCATCCATCCATCCATCCATCCATCCATCCATCCTGTCCTACTGAATGCACTGTCACTAGTGGGGCCAAGAGTAAGCCAATTATTGCAGAGCCTGAGATCCATGGCAGCCAGTCGTTGGAGGGTGTTACAGGCTTCCTGTTGCTGATGTCAGAAGGACTCATCAATGCGCTGGAGTCTGCCCATGGCCCTGAGCAAGCCAATCAGGTGGGTGATTTCATTTTGACCGCTGGAACTGTTCCTACTCCATCAATCTATCCCTGCATATCCATATTCCAACTTCCTCTTCCTCTCTTCTGAACACTATCGAGTACATGTTGCCCCTAACCCAGCTCTCTTTTATGTTTTCTTTTTTTTTTTATCCCCCCGCCCCTTTCCACCCCAATTGTATCCGGCCAATTACCCCACTCTTCCGAGCCGTCCCGGTCGCTGCTCCACCCCCTCTGCCGATCCGGGGGAGGTTTTGCAGACTACCACATGCCTCCTCCGATACATGCGGAGTCGCCAACCGCTTCTTTTCACCTGACAGTGAGGAGTTTCACCAGGGGGATGTAGCGCGTGGGAGGATCACGCTATTCCCCCAAGTTCCTGCTCCCCGCCGAACAGGCACCCCAGCCGACTAGAGGAGGCGCGAGTGCAGCGACCAGGACACATACCCACATCCGGCTTCCCACCCGCAGACACGGCCAATTGTGTCTGTAGGGACGCCCGACCAAGCCGGAGGAAACACGGGGATTCGAATCGGCGACCCCCGTGTTGGTAGACAACGGAATAGACCACTACGCTACCCAGACGCCCCTTCTCTCTTTTATGTTTATCTGGCACTTGCATCTCCTTCCATCTCTACCCCCCCAGACCCCTTCAGCTCATAAAGTCCATCTTATCCCTTGTTTTCATCCTTTTTCTCCCCCTTTTCTCTCGTCCTTCACTGTCTATTTGCTTGATGACTTCTTCCTCAAACATCCACCTGATTGTGACTTTTCTTATGCTCTTCTCTTCTCGTTGTAGGAGATAGTGGCCATAGTAGCAGCGGAGCTGGCCCAGCAGACCAGTCTGGAGGCTGTGGCCCAGTCAGTAGTGGAGCGTGTTAAACGGTTGCACCATGATGTCTATGCCTCCGGCCGCCAGAGAGCAGCCCTGTGCTCCCACCATGAAGACATGACCCTGCTCATCCGCACACTTAACTACACGCTAGCTGACGGTGCACTAACGCCCACACAGGGTAAGAGAGCTTAGTGATAACCAATCCCAGTCTACATTTGTAGCTCTGGATGGAAAACTTGCCCAGAAACAGTCCTCAGCACAGGAAAAACCAATGTCAGCCTTCATTATGGAAAATCTGCTGAATTCACAATCATTTTAACTCCCCAGTTAACACCGTCCATTATTAATATGTATCTCGGGTGATTGGACTGTAATTGGATAGAGTTTACCCACGTAAAAATACAGTTTCAGTGCACCCAAGGACACGTTGTTATCCAGCTGTCTGAACCGCCTCCCGAAGTTGCCAGTGAAGCGTTGTGACCTCATTTTAATAAGGTGTAAATGTAATAGTATTTCCTATCCACACTCGTCTTCTATGTAATAGAGGTCTGCAAGCCCATCGGGTCTGAGTCGATTCGGGCCCTTTTTTTTTTTTAATAATAGATCAGGCTCGGGTCAGACTCAGGCTCATTTAACTTGCCATATATGTGCAGAGCACACATAGGCCACTGTATGAAATATTCTTATATTGATTATATTTTAAATATTATACATATGCATGTATGCGTGCATTACACGTGACAGTTGACCATGGCGTGTGTGTGTGTTTGCAAGTATCAGAGAGAACGCACATCTGAGAGTGCAGGTTAGAGAGAGCTTAAAGTGATGTTCGGGTTGGGCTCGGGCTGAAAGATTGCAGACTTTGTTGGGCTGGGGCCGGTCTAGGGCTGGAGTTTTTGGCCCATGCAGGGCTGTACTACTTAAGCAGAAATGGATGAGCAGCGGGAGCCTAACAAGTAATCATGTATTGAAAACAATGAGAATGTGATGAAACGGGTTTGATCGACACCAGTTATCATGAGCATAGCTCAGAAATACAGTCATCTCCCTTCCATCTAGTATACTGTCACCATAACACACAGAAATTTGGCCCCCTCAATTGTTAAGTCTTCCACCACAACTGTAAACACACCCCACTACACAGCATGCTTTTACATGTTCCACTTCTTAGTTTCTGATAAACTTGATGGACTGGATGGCACTGAGACCAACTCATCCACACTCTAACCAACAGAATCTCTGTACAAACAAACAATAAAGACACTGGACAAGAAACCACAGTTATCACCACGGCTATATTCTCAGAAAACAAAACCTGTTGAGCTGCAAAACACGGTCACGTTTTCAAATCTTTGTCTCGTTTATAAAATACTGCATCACTCGGCTCCCCCTCCTCTCAGCACCTTCGTCACCCATCTTTCACATTCAACTGGATACACCAGAGCCACAGTATGAGGGGATTGTCAGATACCATTTAGACACGGCACATTCCACAAATCCACATTCTCGGTTAAAGCATCCCAGAAATGGAACAACGTACCGGACACCATCAGAAACCGCAACACATGCCGGTCCGCCTCCACACAGTTACATACATGGCTCATCAACAATTCATTCACTAAATCACCTGCAAGCCCTAGCCTTGTTTTCTGTTGCTTGTTGGCTTGTCTGTTGTGTATAGTTAGTACATGTCTTCTCTACATCTTTTATCCATTGTGTGTCTTTGCTGTTGGTATTGCAGGCACTGTCTGTCCATAAATGTCATGTCTGTGGTTTATTTTTATTTTTATTTTTTTATTGAATGTGATTGATCTTAATGTGGCGGCATGGTGGCGCAGTGGTTAGCGCAGTCACCTCACAGCAAGAAGGTTCTGGGTTCGAGCCCCGGGGTAGTCCAGTCTTGGGGGTCGTCCCGAGTCGTCCTCTGTGTGGGGTTTGCATGTTCTCCCCGTGTCTGTGTGGGTGTCCTCCGGGTGCTCCACTTTCCTCCCACAGTCCAAAGACATGTAGGTCAGGTGTATCGACCATACTAAATTACCGCTAGGTATGAATGTGTGTGTGTGTGTGTGTATGTCGGCCCTGTGTGATGGCCTGGCGGCCTGTCCAGGGTGTCTCCCCGCCTGCCGCCCAATGACTGCTGGGATAGGCTCCAGCATCCCCGCGACCCCAAGAGCAGGATAAGTGGTTCAGATAATGGATGAATGGATAAATAAAATGGAGCTAAATTATATCTAGACACACATGAGGTAAGTATAAAAGGGGCCGCTGAGCTTTGAGAATGTGTAAAACTGAATGTAGGACTTGTAGGATTTACAGACTGCAGCATTGTGAAGACAAGCCTCTGGACTCTAGAATGATAGAAATGTGGTACCTGCTCTCCATGAGCTTGAGTAGTGTAGTGAAAATGTATCACCTGTCCTTCATTAAACCTTTCCCTCTGTCCCGGTGCACTCCACACACCCTCCAGGAGGTCGCATCTACCCAGTGTCCGTCCCCTACTCCAACAGCCAGAGCACAAGTAAGACCAGCGTCACCCTTTCGCTGGTCATGCCGTCCCAGGGCACCCTCACCAATGGAACCAACACCGCCTCCACCCTGGAGGAAGGCACTCCCACACCTGGGTAAGTTTTGTTTACTGCGACGTCCCTCCTCCTGCTTAGGGCAAGCATTGTCTTATCTGTCACTCCATCTTTTCGTACTGCGCTCTGGTTGTCAGAGCTGCCAGGGGTCCTTCTCACTAAGCTTTCTCAGAAATGGATGGCTTATTCAAGAGTTCTGCCAAGTCCTCATGATTATTTTACACTCCTCCGTAATCATGTAAACTTTACCCTGGCAGCAATATACTCAAGGACATTGTCTACGCTACATAATTCTTACAACAGCGGTTACAAGGAATACCATCTGCTCCATATTGCACCCATCACCACGGTTATGAACACCTTTAATGGAGCCGTTTAACCACTACATGTGTAAAGTACTATGCACACAAGAGGATTGAAAGACGGCATGTCTCATCACCTATCTGGCTTCAGCAGGAGCAAACATGGCGTTCAGTTAGATTTTCACACTTGACGTCTCTGTCGCCCTTTGTAGCATTGTCAGCACTGTCAGAGGACTTAGGGATTGGATTAAACTAAACACAGTACACAGTATACCTCCCTTAAAAGTTCTTTCTTAGTTGTTAAACAGGGTTTTGCTGCAGTGTGCATGTACCCTCTTTATTAAACTGTTAGCAGGGCTTTGTTTTTCTTGGTTTTTCCCTCTGAAATGCTTCTTCTTATACCTCCTCTTCCTATGCCTTCCACTCCTACACACTGGATCTCATGACTTGCCTCTTTCTCTTCTCTCATGCGGGCCAACTTGTCAATATCCTTCCTGTCTTCTGCACCTCCTCCCTTTGCCTCTTTCCTATTCTGCCCTTCAGCACACTCCAGCCCGCTACCCGCCAGTCTTTTGTCGACATCCTGCAACCCATAATTGAATTCCCTCTCTCCCCACTCCCTCTCTCCACCTCCCTCTTGACTCTGTCCACCTCCTCTCCACCCCCTCCTCCTCCTCTCCCTCTCTCCACCTCCCTTCTCTGTCTCTCCACCTCTGCCGCGGACTCCGTGCTGTTGTCCGACGCCCCCATTCTCATCCCTCTGTCCCCTCTCCCCACCTCCTCCGTCCCCGACCTGCTCCCCCTTTGCTCCTCTTTCTCCCCCTTCCCTACCCCACACTTCCCCTCCCTCTCCTCTCCCTCGGCCCCCTACAGCAGTCAGAGCCCCACGGCCACCCTGCAGTCCACCAACACCCAGACGCAAAGCTCCAGCTCCAGCTCGGGAGATGGGAGTCTGTTCCGGCAGAGGGGCAGCCAGGCGGCGCAGCCTGATGAGACGGGCAGGGTGCCCCCCTACGTGGACTTCAGCCAGTTCTACCGCATGTGGGGCACTGACCACAGTGACGGACAGACCACCCAGGGCGGAGGCCTCGGGCCCCAGTGACAGTGCGGTGGAGGAACAGGGGTTGGATTGGTGGGTGGTGATGGGACTTTTGGTGGGGGTGGGGGGGTGGGGTAAAGCAGCGTTGGCGAGGGGCGGGGATAAATAAGGAGAGGGCGCGTGTGAGGTGTGACATGCAGGACGCTGTTGTCAACCAGAAAACCATCACACTTCATAACAGGAGGACTGTGACCAGAAGGTGCCTGGGACTAGACAGAGGTTGAAGCAGGATTTTCAAGGGTCATGTCGGAACTAGTTTCCTCACACAAAAGTCGTTTCCCTTTTTCTTCCAGAGGCTAATCACACTTGCATGTGGAAGCTGTGTATGACAAACCCTGTCAGTGTTGCGAGAGGTACGTCTGTGGTCAGGAAAGAGAAGAAACGAAGAAAAGAATGCTTGTTTTGCCCATTGATGGTCACACTTTCACAGACACGTGTTTTTACGGGTTTCAACGGCCCTGTCGTCGTGAAAGCGATCGAACACACAAACGACCACTTACTTATTCCGTTTAGGTAAGAAAGAGGATCAAAATCGTAGTTCCGTGTTTGTCTGTCTTTATTTTCCTGCAATTGCACCAACTTTTTATTCTGCCGGGAACAATGAGCACGGTCAAAGACAGGGGTTAGGGGAGAGTGAGGGACGAGCAAGGGGCGGTGACCATGCTGGACGCTACCGTTAACCAGAGACCTGTCATTTATCCCAACTCAAAAGCCTGGTCGTCTCCCTCTACAGAGAGGCTGAGGAGCTGGACTGAGAGGCGCGGCTGGTAGCGAGGCATGTACAGGAAGTGTAACCGACACGATGCTCTTCTCAAACGGAGAGCCGTTATTGATCACAACCAAGTGGGACCTGTTCTTTCTGTGCATTCTGAAGTCCTGACATGACAGAAATGGAGAGGAGTGGCGTAGGCCTAGGCTGTGGTCTTGGATGATTCGGTACTGATGGAGCCACTTGTCTGACAGCATGCCGCACTCATCATGGTTAACTTCGGGGCGATGGAAGTTTTGGTTTGGGAGTACAGGATCAGTGAAGTGATGGAGCCGTCCATCAGAAGCATCACTGTTTTGTGTTTTCCTTTTATATTGTTGTCCCAGTCGTTTTTACTCAGTCACCAAATACGTCAGTGTGCAGGAATTTTTACAATGACAATAAAAGTGTACTCTGCACATTTTCTTGTGCTATGAAATCAATTTGAAATGCATGTTTTTATGTGGTTTTTGGTCCAAAATCTACACACAAAAACCACAAACCTTGTGGCAATCTGATAGACACGTGCACCATCCTTCTTAAACCGAATTGACCCGATACCCTTTAACCCCTCCCTTAAAGATGCATTTGGGAGGAGTTGGTGTGATATTTACAACTGAGAAAGGTCAAATTGGCTCAGTTTTGAAAAGTAAATCTCAGTAAAAAGAAGTGTGAATAACACAATGCTTTTCCAAAACAGCTTATGTCAAGTGAAGAATCAAACCGTTTTACCAAATACAATCTTCTGGTATTGGAATTTGAGATTTCTAGGCGTATCGTGTGCTCATCTTTACTTCAAGTCAACTTCGACTGAAAAGTTTACTTTTTGTAGGGTTTTGACCAAAAATCCCACGTAAATATATGTGCTCAGCTGATTTTTTTATAGCTCAGCAAAATGTACAAAAATCGAGAATTGGTTTCATAAAGTAGCCATTAGCTACTTACTATATTGGCGAAATAGCCCTTTAATTGGTCCCAAAGGAACCTGACACATTGTAACTGGGAGACGTTCATGGCCAGGATAACATTAATGACATGACCAACATGCTGTTAATATGTACTTATGTTTACAAATGGCGGCACGGTGTGGTTAGCACGGTCGCCTCACAGCAAGAAGGTGCTGGGTTCGAGCCCCGGGGTAGTCCAACCTTGGGGGTCGTCCCGAGTCGTCCTCTGTGTGGAATTCGCATGTTCTCCCCGTGTCTGCGTGGGTTTCCTCCAGGTGCTCCGGTTTCCTCCCACAGTCCAAAGACATGTAGGTCAGGTGAATCGGCCACACTAAATTGTCCCTAGGTGTGAGTGTGTGTGTGTGGGCCCTGTGATGGTCCGGCGGCCTGTCCAGGGTGTCTTCCCGCCTGCCGCCCAGTGACTGCTGGGATAGGCTCCAGCATCCCCCGCGACCCTGAGAGCAGGAGAAGCGGTTCGGATGATGGATGGATGGATGTTTACAAATGACTGGGCATCATCGCCGTCAGTCGCTATTCGCCGTTTTCTCTTTAAGCCCCCGGAATTTACAACCCGAGAAAGGAATCCGTCTCATTCCCAAGACAAACAAAAAGCGAAAGAAGAGCTGGAAAACAGTCTCAACAAAAGCGGACAGAATTTGTACGCTCCTCCCAACAAAAACCCCAAAGGCAGCTCGTGCCCTGCTTTAGTGTCGACGTGAACCCTGCAGGGCGGCTTACGCCAGCCGGAGGGAGTCAGGATGTCGACAGCAGAGCTCAGTGTGAGAAAATGGGCCAACGAGCAAAACTCAACTCGCAGTTGGCCGAGTCTCAGGACGGAGCGTACGAGTTGCCTTCACTTCATTCTTCTTACGCTGTCGTGTTGTTGAGGAGGGGCTGGACTGGAATGGCTTTGTTTACCGCCACAGAAGATGGATGGGGGATGGGGGGGGGGGAGAGGGAATGGCTAAATTGAACGCTGAGGGTTTGGACTGTGCTGTTACTGAACACCCCGATCTGGTGTTCGCTGCGCCGTTCCCGCGTTATTTTTTCCCTCTCCTTTCTCACGCTACCGAGTAGCACTTCTTACAAGGTTACAGTGTGCTTCACAAACCCACAATGTGAACATTAGAGCCGCCATGCACACCCCCCCCCACACACTGCTACCATGGGCTAACCTGACCTGACCTGGGGCAGCACAGCGGCCCCAGTGGTTAGCGCTGTTGCCTCACACCAAGAAGGTGCTGGGTTCGAAATCCCAAGGTCCTTCCTGTGTGGAGTTTGCATGCCCTCCGCGTGTCTGCGTGGGTTTGCTCCGGGTGCTCTACTGTAATGCAAATGATGTTGTCCATCTGTGTTTTATTTCCATCCTCCCGTGTTTGTATCGTCTACGTGCCGGGAGATGTAGTGCCTTGCTGAAGTAAACTGTACTCGAGGAACGTGCAGAGCGCGGCCCGCTGTCTGGCTGTGATGTAGTGTGCTGTTCAGGGTGAGCTCAAGATGTACGGAGCGCTGTGGGCTTGAACAGAGAAAGATCCCTGTGGCCATGCGCCAGACCCACAAAATGTCAAATGCTTTTCTTTCTTTTTTTTTTTTTGTTAAGCTTACCTTGGCCTTAGTTATGGTGATTAGTTCAGAGAGCCTCAGCCCCAAAATCTCCACACCTCATAAAATAAAAGCAAAGCTGATTTATGACGCACATAAGACTCTCCCGTGAAACTACACCGAGCGCTGCACGGACTCATCCATTTTGAGGCGCTGACGATTAAAGAGCCAAGTTTGGCTCCTGACGTCATCGCCGGGACGTGGCCGTGCAGAAGGCTGGTGGGGGGGGGGGGGAGCTGCTGTGAGATGGATGCGCCGTTGAGTGACAAGCACACCAGAAATGACTCAGCTACAGCACATTACAACACCAACGCCGCCGTCCATAACACGCTTTAGCTTCCCATTTTCAGCCTGAAACCAAGTGTAAAAGGTCAGCCGGTAAATCATAACTAAATGTGGCACCTGCACTTTGGCATTAGATTGGTATTTAAGTTAGAAGGTTTCAGTTTACATTTGTATTTGGGGGGGGGGGTGTGAGTCAAGTACGAGAGTGTTTCCTTTTGAGTCTCAAGAAACGAGTCCTAAAAGGGTCAATTTTGGGTCCCCTTCTATTTAGTCTGTATATGTCTTTATATGTGACCGTAAGGGGCCAGTATCTGCAGACCTGATAGAATTCCATTGTTATGCGGATGACGCCCAGTTTTATTTAGCTGTGAAATCTCAGCCGGCTTGTAAACCTCACAGATTGCCCATCTGGTATAAATGTATGGATGACAAACTTATTCAAGTTTAACCAAGAGAAAACTGAAGTTTCGGTTATTGGTGATAAAAATTAAAGACCAAATGGGTGAATGTGTAAAAAAAAAATACTTTGAATGATCGGTAGACTGGGAGAGCGCTGTATACAAGGCAGTCCATTTACCTTTCCTTTGGGTTGAGACAAAGGCCACATGATGCGTATGGATGGGTTGAAAATCCATTCATTCATTCATCTTCAGCCGCTTCTCCGGGGTCGGGTCGCGGTGGCAGCAAGCTAAGTAGGGAACTCCAGACGTCCCTCTCCTCAGCAACGCTCTCCAGCTCCTCCTGGGGGATCCCAAGGTGTTCCCAGGCCAGATTGGACATGTAGTCCCTCCAGCGAGTTCTGAGTCTACCCTGGGATCTCCTCCCAGTTGGCTGTGCCCAGTAAACCTCCAAAGGAAGGCCCCAGGAGGCATCCTAATCACATGCCCGAACCACCTCAAGTGGCTCCTTTCAACGCAAAGGAGCAGCAGCTCTACTCCGAGCTCCCTCCGGATGTCCGAGCTCCTCACCCTACCTCTAAGGCCTTAGACTTGGGTTGAAGCTGTTGAACGCAATTAATTCTCAGGTCATTAAGTCAAAGAGGAAGAAGCACATTTGGGACAAGTAGCTGCCATTTCACCTTAGAGACCCTAGTGGCAGTTATGATGGACAGATAGGACATGCCCATTGTCAGTGTATCCCCAGTTTACTTCGGTAGCCCAGAGGCTTTTAAACCATCTGACTGGTTCACTCATCTACAACATGGCAGCGTCTGCAGATTCCTGGGAGTCCCATTGATTGTTTCCCCATCCCGTCCTAGTTATAAAGGTTTCTTTTGCTCTCGTCATTTAAAATGAACAGACTTCCCTACACACTGCAACTAAACCTTGTGTCCAATAATGTCTGCCATTCAGTAGACATTGGATCCAACATGCCCAGCAGTGAAACGAATGCACATATTTTTAGCATCAGGGGAAGGGGAAGGGGGCAGGGCTGTCAAACTCCTTAAGTGGTGGTGCCATGGTCTCGCCAATGAGGGCTCAAAATTAAGCTTAAACTGATGAGGTTTGTCGTAATGTTGTAGTGCGGACAAACGACCCCAGACAGAACCTCAGTGTCAGTATCAGAGACCTCGGTATCAGCCTTGAACTCTGCAGTGTTCCTCTGGTACTCCAAGCTGTCAACAGCCCCGGTGGCTGAACTCGTCCCATTCTTCTCACTGTCGTACGCTGTAGGTTGCATCAAGCCCATTAGATGGCAGTGTGGAGCTAGGTCTGCAGCTCCTCAACATCCATACACACAAGACAATATCCGAGTGGCAAGATTTACAAAGTTATATACGTCAGGCCTTTCTGACAGATATAACTGGTAAATATCTAAACCCTGCTTCACTCACATTTGTAGTCCTTAGCAAACTGTACAGCCCAACAATCCTGAGGGCATCAGCGAACATGCCCGTGTCTGCAACCATTTCAGTTAAGAGTTGCCTTTCTCACCCTTATTTGTTGTTGAATGTCGCACAAGAGGTCGGGATGCAAGCGGAATTTGGCACACACTACCCTTACAGGTGCTGTCCTAGGGTTCAGAGTCACCTGTTAGCAGAACCGTGACTCTCAGGTTTTGTCCCCACGATCCAAGTGTCAGAAATGGTCTCTGTCCAGTTTCAAGTTCTGCCCTCTGAAACTCTGTGAAGTGGTGCTGATAATAAATAAATCAATAAACGAGTCCTGTGCTTGGCAGGGGTCATTGTAATGAAAAGGTGTCCTTGTCATGAAAAGGTATGCGTGGTGGTCAAAATGATCCCAGAATGAATGAATGAATGATCACAAATCCGATCGGATTTGAAAAACGATTTTGCATGAGGCGGCGCAGTGGTTAGCGCGGGCGCCTCACAGCAAGAAGGTCCTGGGTTCGAGCCCCGGGGTAGTCCAACCTTGGGGGTCGTCCCGGGTCGTCCTCTGGGTGGAGTTGGCATGTTCTCCCCGTGTCTGCGTGGGTTTCTTCCGGGGGCTCCACTTTCCTCCCACAGTCCAAAGACATGTAGGTCAGGTGACTCGGCCTTACTACATTGTCCCTAGGTCTGAATGTGTGTGTATGTGGGCCCTGTGTGATGGCCTGGCGGCCTGTCCAGGGTGCCCCCCCCCCGCCTGCTGCCCAGTGACTGCTGGGGTAAGCTCCAGCATCGCCACGGCCCTGAGAGCAGGATAAGCGGTTGGGATAATGGGTGGACGGGTGGATTTTGCATGATAACCTGGACTGGAAGTAAGTCGGTCGCATGGTCGAACCTGCAGATGTTCCACGGAGCAGTGTCTGGGTCTGAATACAGTCAAGGTGACGGCAATCATTACTATTACTGCTATATGGGTTTTCGGGCCCATTACAGGTCAAAGAGCAAATTCACCGTTTTGTGGTAATGTTGCAGCCATGACTCTCGAACTAGCGAGAGTCGTGTGCATATTCCGTTCAGACACCTGATTCAAATCCTCTGTAATGACAGAACCGATGATAATTAGGTGTACTTGGAAGATTCGAAAGCCTGCAAATACTCCGTTAACTTTCCTGGAGTTGGACTAACGTGCAGCCCTGTACAGGATTAAGACCGGCTGGGTCCTGTTGATTACACTGCCGAGGACCTGAAGTTAAAAAGTACGACTGGACTGGAAAAACACGGGGGAGATACGTGGGGATTTGAACAACCGGCATATACGTCGAAAAGTGCTTTCTAAAAGAGGGGCTGCGAGTATATGCGAGTGCTGTCCCCTCGTTTCTCAATGTGAAGGCCAAAAAGCTTTGACCTTTAACCCCGGAGAGATCACGGCCTTGTCCCGGGGGACATAAACCCTGCAAGAGGAGCAGAAGTTTGGGCACGTGATGTTTTGGACCCGCCACAGAAATGTCCCCGGGCCTGGAAAACGTATTTAAATGAGCGTAGCAGAAATTTAGGAAAATAGTTCACCCATTTTTTTTGTTCTTTTCAGCTTTTCACGAGAAGCTTCCAGCCTGTCGTGCTGGAGGCCAGCTGGGTTTCTCACAACTGCAGGGGTCATTTTGGTCTGTTGAAACGGGCCGTTCTAAAAACAGCACAATGTTTTGTAGATGCCGACGACAATGTTGCTTCTGGAAGTGGCGTCCACGGGACTGTCTGTTTTTGACATGCATTTACTGGATTTACTGAGGCGCAATAAAGCCCGCCTGTCCGACTCCCACCCCGCAGCTGTGAAACGGGGGAAGAATGATTCTCTTTTTGCATCATACGTCTCCTTAATCTGCCCGTGTAGTCCAACTCGTACAGTCTGAAACGTATCGGGGGTTTTTTTTGTGTAAGCGCTTCATTGCGCCGTGTCTCACTCCCATGCTTTTGAGTTGTGCAGCAGGAGGACTTCTTTCTTGTGTTAGAAAGAGAACCATTAGTCAAATCCCACAACGCCTAGCCAGCCAGTGGGAGGACAAACTGGCTGCGGCGAGGGGCTATTTATGAGTGTGAGGAGGAAGAGCTGAGGAGAAGAATGGGATGTTAACAGGTCCGGCCTGTCTTTTTCAGGAGTGGTGTGCAGCTGGCGTTGTGTCGAAACCGACAAGCGGCGGTGTTGCCAATGTGAGGGACGTATTGCATTTGTGCATCAGGGGAACATTTTTGTTCCCCTGATTTGGTTTCTAATTTTTTTTTTTTGTTTCTGATTATGATTTGGTGGTGGCGCAGTGGTTAGCATGGTTGCCTCACAGCACAAGGGACCTGGGCTCGAACCCCGAGGTTGTCCAAACTCGGGAGTCATCCCAGGTCATCCTCCGTATGGAGTTGGCATGTTCTCCCTGTGTCTGCTAGGGGGTGTAAGAAAATATGGATACACTCGAGTATTGCGATATGATCTTTCGTGATACTGTATCGGTTCTCAAACCACTGTATCGACTTTTATTTGTTTACGTGTAAAGGTTCATGACAAACATTTTGTGTTGTGTGTAACCCCACGACCGCTAGACAACAGTGTTGTAATCTATCTTCAGCCATGTGACTCTTCCACTCCAACACAACAACGTAAACTGAGACAGGAAGTAACATAAGCACAAAGAACACAGGCCTATGAAACCACAATGTATCACCTTTCTTACAGTATCACAATGTATCACCTTTCTTACAGTACCACAATGTATCACCTTTCTTACAGTATCACAATATATCACCTTTCTTACAGTATCACAATATATCACCTTTCTCACAGTATCACAATATATCACCTTTCTCACAGTATCACAATATATCACCTTTCTCACAGTATCACAATATATCCCCTTTCTCACAGTATCACAATATATCACCTTTCTTACAGTATCACAATATATCACCTTTCTCACAGTATCACAATATATCACCTTTCTTACAGTATCACAATATATCACCTTTCTTACAGTATCACAATATATCACCTTTCTTACAGTATCACAATGTATCACCTTTCTCACAGTATCACAATATATCACCTTTCTCACAGTATCACAATGTATCACCTTTCTCACAGTATCACAATATATCACCTTTCTCACAGTATCACAATGTATCACCTTTCTCACAGTATCACAATATATCACCTATCTTACAGTATCACAATATATCACCTTTCTTACATTATCACAATATATCACCTTTCTCACAGTATCACAGTGTATCACCTTTCTTACAGTATCACAATATATCACCTTTCTTACAGTACCACGATGTATCACATTTCTTACAGTATCACAATATATCACCTTTCTTACAGTATCACAATATATCACCTTTCTTACAGTATCACAATATATCACCTTTCTTACAGTATCACAATGTATCACCTTTCTCACAGTATCACAATATATCACCTTTCTCACAGTATCACAATGTATCACCTTTCTCACAGTATCACAATATATCACCTATCTTACAGTATCACAATATATCACCTTTCTTACATTATCACAATATATCACCTTTCTTACATTATCACAATATATCACCTTTCTCACAGTATCACAATGTATCACCTTTCTTACAGTATCACAATATATCACCTTTCTTACAGTACCACGATGTATCACCTTTCTTACAGTATCACAATATAGCACCTTTCTTACAGTACCACCATATATCACCTTTCTTACAGTACCACAATATATCACCTTTCTCACAGTATCACAATGTATCAACTTTCTTACAGTATCACAATGTATCACCTTTCTTACAGTATCACAATATATCACCTTTCTGACAGTATCACAATTTATCACCTTTCTCACAGTATCGCGATATATCGCCTTGTAACCCCTGTATCGTGATATGTATCGTATCGCCAGTTTCTCACCAATACACAGCTCTAGCATCTGTGTGGGTTTCCTCCGGGGGCTCCGGTTTCCTCCCACAGTCCAAAGACCTGTAGGTCAGGTGAATCAGCCGTACTACATTGTCCCCAGGTGTGTGTGTGTGTGTGGGCCCTGTGATGGCCTGGCGGCCTGTCCAGGGTGTCTCCCCGCCTGCTGCCTGATGACTGCTGGGATAGGCTCCAGCATCCCTCGACCCCGATTGGGATACGCGGCTTGGATATTGGACGGATGGATGTTCCGATTCGGTATAACGTTGCCACTCGCCAGACATGTGCTGTGAAGCGGGAGCCCGGTTGGCTGCATCGTTTCGGTTGTCGTTTGACGCCCAGAAGTGTTGGCTGGCGCCCGCGCTCTGCACGCGGCGCAGCGATACTGAGGATGTGGACACGCTCTGTGCATCCGCCACCTCTCCGCCTGACCCGCTTTGATTTGCTGTCGTTCACAGCACCGCTGGAAGAGACGGGTCGGAAACCCAAGCGGCGTTATGCATCGGACCAGGGTTTAGATATTTAGCTGTTATATCTTTCAGACAGAATAGTGTCGAGAAAAACCTCCTCGCGCGCGTCACGCCATCACGGACCCACACGGCCCTGAGTTCCTGAAACTGACCCGGACACAACCTACTGCTGCACGGACGCACCAGTAAGTTCCATCCATCCACTATCCGAACCGCTTGTCCTGCTCTCAGGGTCGCGGGGGATGCTGGGGCCTATCCCGGCAGTCACTGGGCGGCAGGTGGGGAGACACCCTGGACAGGCCGCCAGGCCATCACACAGGGGCCTACACACATTCATACCTAGGGGCCATGTAGTATGGCCGGTTCACCTGACCTACATGTCTTTGGACTGTGGGAGGAAACCGGAGCCCCCGGAGGAAACCCACGTAGACACGGGGAGAACATGCAAATTCCACACAGAGGACGACCCGGGACGACCCCCGAGGTCTGACTACC
Source organism: Lampris incognitus (assembly GCF_029633865.1). Classification (NCBI taxonomy): domain Eukaryota; kingdom Metazoa; phylum Chordata; class Actinopteri; order Lampriformes; family Lampridae; genus Lampris; species Lampris incognitus. Next base: position 5,350,773 of record NC_079215.1, on the reverse strand, counting down.
CCGGGGCTCGAACCCAGGACCTTCTTTGCTGTGAGGCGACCGTGCTACCCACTGCGCCACCGTGCCGTGCGTCAGTAAGTTACGTGCATAAAATATTACAACTACAGCGCCATGAAGACTTACGTCACAAAAGATTTCCAAACTAAGATTTTTTTTTATTTTTATTTTTTGGTCAAATGTGAATATAAAAGACAGAAAAGCTGAAGTGCATCAAATTCTCCAAGCCCCTGTAGGATTTTTTTGATTGATTGGTTGATTGATTCGATCGATAGATCTGTTTGAGCTTTCCAATTGAAGGTAAGGCTGAAACATCCTGGATCTCTTCAGAGAGGGCTGGATCAGAATCAGAACCAGAATACTTTATTCATATATATATATATATTGTAGCGAATTCGGGGGGCAACCACAGGAACTGCCGCGGCCGGGACGCGAACCCGTATCGCCCGCACCGCAGGAGACAAAGCTAACCGATAGACTAAAGGGTCAGACCCGCCAGCCAGCGGCCAGCGTGTCTACTTATCCATGCACGTTACAATATATATAGAAATATATATATGGGCCACAGATGAGTTGGTATGTCTCGGCGTAATGGATGCCAACAAAGGAGGATGAGGAAGGGAGCGAATGAGAGGAAGTCCAAGGCCAAGAACAATTGTCCCTCAGATCCACCGGCCTTGGTGAGCCAGATTCTTGTGTATGACGACGAGGGCGGCTGGGCGAGAATCTGACCTGCTCCGCGGCTGCATCTTATAATACACACAAGAAAACAGAAATTTACCAACTTCCTGCCGTAATTACTTCCCCAACTTCCCCTTGGGGAAGTATTCTGATTCTGGATAATAAAGTATTCTGATTCTGATTAATTGGCAGTAAATTGGTAAATTAGAGCGCTGCACTCTGCTCTTATATTTAATTTATTATGGCGAGGCGTGCATGGGTGTAAACAGGCCAGTAGGAACACGGTACGTCACATGAACTCGAGCTGAATTCATTTATTGTAAGAATACAGTGGTCTGCCTTTTTCTTTCTTTCTTTCTTTCTGTCTTTCTTTCTTTGCAGGCTGTGGTAGACCACACGTCTTCTCAGAAGAGGAAGAAACTGCCACTGTGGACGCGTTTCTGCCCACCTGTTATTCGGTTATGTCGAAATGCCAACGACGTTAAATTTGCAACTGACCGATTAATCGGCTGCGTCCTTCAACGTGACCAAGTGTGAATGAGACAGGTGTCCGGTGTCCCGTCTGAAAGACAGAAGTCCCGCCTGAAAGAGAGAAGTCCCGCCTGAATAACAGAAGTCCCGCCTGACAGACAGAAGTCCCGCCTGAATAACAGAAGTCCCGCCTGAAAGACAGAAGTCCCGCCTGAAAGACAGAAGTCCCGTCTGAAAGACAGAAGTCCCGCCTGACAGACAGAAGTCACGTCTGAAAGACAGAAGTCCCGCCTGAATAACAGAAGTCCCGCCTGACAGACAGAAGTCCCGTCTGAAAGACAGAAGTCCCGCCTGACAGACAGAAGTCCCGCCTGAATAACAGAAGTCCCGCCTGACAGACAGAAGTCCCGTCTGAAAGACAGAAGTCCCGTCTGAAAGACAGAAGTCCCGCCTGAATAACAAAAGTCCCGTCTGAAAGACAGAAGTCCCGCCTGAATAACAGAAGTCCCGCCTGACAGACAGAAGTCCAGCCTGAAAGACAGAAGTCCCGTCTGAAAGACAGAAGTCCCGTCTGAAAGACAGAAGTCCCGCCTGAATAACAGAAGTCCCGCCTGACAGACAGAAGTCCCGCCTGAAAGACAGAAGTCCCGTCTGAATAACAGAAGTCCCGCCTGACAGACAGAAGTCCCGTCTGAAAGACAGAAGTCCCGCCTGACAGACAGAAGTCCCGTCTGAAAGACAGAAGTCCCGCCTGACAGAGAGAAGTCCCGTCTGAAAGACAGAAGTCCCGCCTGAATAACAGAAGTCCCGCCTGACAGACAGAAGTCCCGCCTGAATAACAGAAGTCCCACCTGACCGACAGAAGTCCCGCCTGAAAGACAGAAGTCCCGCCTGAAAGACAGAAGTCCCGCCTGAATAACAGAAGTCCCGCCTGACAGACAGAAGTCCCGCCTGACAGACAGAAGTCCCGTCTGAAAGACAGAAGTCCCGCCTGAATAACAGAAGTCCCGCCTGACAGACAGAAGTCCCGCCTGACCGACAGAAGTCCCGCCTGAAAGACAAAAGCCCCGCCTGAAAGACAGAAGTCCCGCCTGACAGACAGAAGTCCCGCCTGAATGACAGAAGTCCCGCCTGAAAGACAGAAGTCCCGTCTGAAAGACAGAAGTCCCGCCTGAATGACAGAAGTCCCGCCTGAAAGACAGAAGTCCCGCCTGAATAACAGAAGTCCCGCCTGACAGACAGAAGTCCCGTCTGAAAGACAGAAGTCCCGCCTGAATAACAGAAGTCCCACCTGACAGACAGAAGTCCCGCCTGAAAGACAGAAGTCCCGCCTGAAAGACAGAAGTCCCGCCTGAATGACAGAAGTCCCGCCTGAATAACAGAAGTCCCGCCTGAAAGACAGAAGTCCCGCCTGAATAACAGAAGTCCCCCCTGAAAGACAGAAGTCCCGCCTGAATAACAGAAGTCCCGCCTGACAGACAGAAGTCCCGCCTGACAGACAGAAGTCCCGTCTGAATAACAAAAGTCCCGTCTGAAAGACAGAAGTTCCGCCTGAATAACAGAAGTCCCGCCTGACAGACAGAAGTCCAGCCTGAAAGACAGAAGTCCCGTCTGAAAGACAGAAGTCCCGTCTGAAAGACAGAAGTCCCGCCTGAATAACAGAAGTCCCGCCTGACAGACAGAAGTCCAGCCTGAAAGACAGAAGTCCCGTCTGAATAACAGAAGTCCCGCCTGACAGACAGAAGTCCCGTCTGAAAGACAGAAGTCCCGCCTGACAGACAGAAGTCCCGTCTGAAAGACAGAAGTCCCGCCTGACAGAGAGAAGTCCCGTCTGAAAGACAGAAGTCCCGCCTGAATAACAGAAGTCCCGCCTGACAGACAGAAGTCCCGCCTGAATAACAGAAGTCCCACCTGACCGACAGAAGTCCCGCCTGAAAGACAGAAGCCCCGCCTGAAAGACAGAAGTCCCGCCTGAATAACAGAAGTCCCGCCTGACAGACAGAAGTCCCGCCTGACCGACAGAAGTCCCGCCTGAAAGACAAAAGCCCCGCCTGAAAGACAGAAGTCCCGCCTGACAGACAGAAGTCCCGCCTGAATGACAGAAGTCCCGCCTGAAAGACAGAAGTCCCGCCTGAATAACAGAAGTCCCGCCTGACAGACAGAAGTCCCGTCTGAAAGACAGAAGTCCCGCCTGAATAACAGAAGTCCCACCTGACAGACAGAAGTCCCGCCTGAAAGACAGAAGTCCCGCCTGAAAGACAGAAGTCCCGCCTGAATGACAGAAGTCCCGCCTGAATAACAGAAGTCCCGCCTGAAAGACAGAAGTCCCGCCTGAATAAGAGAAGTCCCCCCTGAAAGACAGAAGTCCCGCCTGAATAACAGAAGTCCCACCTGACAGACAGAAGTCCCGTCTGAAAGACAGAAGTCCCGTCTGACAGACAGAAGTCCCGTCTGAAAGACAGAAGGATCCATGATTACAGTATACCCAATACTCCATAAGCTAGTGCTGGATAGTGTATTCTAGCACTATGTGGAAAACTAAAGGAATCGATGTCCTTTTTATTGAAAGGTTTTGCTGGACTTTACTGTATCGACTGCAGTCCTTCTTACCTGATATCTGTTGTAAGAGAAGAGTTCATATCCACGCCATAACGGAATACAACGGCCATCTATCCACCAACCAACCGCTTATCCTGCTCTCGGGGTCGCGGGGCTGCTGGAGCCTATCCCAGCAGTCATTGGGTGGCAGGCGGGGAGACACCCTGGACAGGCTGCCAGGCCACCACACAGGGCCAACACACATTCACACCTAGGGACAATTTAGTACGGTCGATCCACCTGACCTACAGGTCTTTGGACTGTGGGAGGAAACCGGAGCACCCGGAGGAAACCCACGCAGACACGGGGAGAACATGCAAACTCCACACAGAGGACGACCCGGGACGACCCCCAAGGTTGGACTACCCCGGGGCTCGAACCCAGGACCTTCTTGCCGTGAGGCGACGGCGTTAACCACTGCGCCACCGTGCCGCCACAGAAGCCACCTTGGTGGATAAAAAGAGGATTTAACATGACCCAGCGAAGAAATGGACAAAGCCTTTTTTGGCCATTGTGGAAGTCCCTGGTCTGCACGGAGGCTACGTCATTATGCAGCCATTAACGATCATCAACGCCGTGCCATCTTGGCCCAATATAACCCACATCTGCTCACCTTCCTCTAATCCAACAGGAGCAGCAGAGGGAACCCGGATGGCCCAAGCGGCCTTGCATCATCATCATCATTTGGGATGATATACGTAAGTTTCCACAGTGCTGCTCTGGTATGGACAACCCAATATCCTCCCATCTGTTCCTTCCACCCCATCCATTTACCCCTCAGAGGTTTGTCTTGGCATGGCGGTGTGGTTGAAATCCCTGTGAGAGGGGAAAACTTGTTTGCAGGCTCTGGAGGAGGTGTGCACGGATTCATCCTCAGAGTCCTGCCAGGGGTGGATTAGACATACCAGAGGGCACCCCCCCCCCCGTTGCCTGGCCAGGGGCAAATGTTACCCAAGATAGATGAAAACCTCTGGCCTAACGCTGCCCACAGACAAGATGGTGGGGCAAATCAGATATCATATCTATAGGTATCATACTTATTCATCTTTATTTGAGATGACTTTTCGTCGTTTTCCTGTCTCTTCTGTTTGCTTGTGGATTCAAATAATAATAAAAAAATAAGTAAGTTTGATGTGTGTGGCATTATCTGCATGCTTACATAGCTTCAGCGGCGTGTTATGAAATGTGTAGGTGTTCAGCGGGAAGTCTCCGGCGGAGTAGAGGACTCTGTTTACCTCACCGCCACGCAGCAGATACTCGACAGCGTACACATTCGACGCTTTTTGTGCAATACCCGGAAGGCGAAATTCAATCTACGTGGACGATAACGTGTTTTCGAGGAGTTTCATTTTGTCTCGGAGGCCTGAGGTTTGGCCTGAGCACTATGGGTTTTTTTTTTTGTGTTTTAGGTTTGGAAAAACTGAGTGCTACCGTCATCTTGGGCGATGTTTGAGCATATGGAGCAGCTAAAAGCTTGTGAGCCTTTCACGTGTCACATGCCATCACAGACCACCCTTTGCACAGTGGCGCAATAAACACACCTAAACGCAAGTTTACATATTTCTGTTTGCAGGCTGTAGTTTCCCCACCCTTTATTTGGGGCTGACCTGAATCTTCGTTTACTTTGATCAGAGTGATGCTGAAACCCATGTAAATGGTATGTTCCATCCATCCATCCATCCATCCATTATCCGAGCCGCTTATCCCAATCAGGGTCACGGGGATGCTGGAGCCTATCCCGGCAGTCACTGGGCGGCAGGCGGGGAGACACCCTGGACAGGCCGCCAGTCCACCACAGGGCCCTATTGCAGCAGCTCAGATATATTCCATACCTCTCCCAGCTCTTAAATGTCCTCACCTGATTTGAGGGTTTTGGTTTCGATGGCCAAATACGTAACTGAACGCTCCTCTGAAAAGACTGCCCGTATCGGTGTTGGGCTGCCTCGCGGTGGTGATCGTTGACTGAGGATCATCGCTACGTGACTGCCTCCGTACAACGTAACTTGAGTTGCGCAATAGTACCGTAGACGGATTCATCTGGGCCTCATCCATCAATCGTTAGTATGGTCAAATTTGTTCTTCAGACACCCATGGAATTTTTAGCTCTGAAGTCTCTGAGAACAGTCCAGAACAGGGGTGGACAAACTTATCCAGAAAGGGCCGGTGTGGGTGAAGGTTTTTGTTCCAACCAAGCAGTTGCACACCCGATCCCACTGATCGACCAGTAGAGTCCTTGCTGAGGAACTTGATTAGGAGACACAGGTGTGCAACTGCTCGGTTGGAGCAAAAACCTTCATCCGCACCGGCCCTTTCTGGATAAGATTGCCCACCCCTGATCTAGAACCTGGGAAAGTCCTGAATTTAGACACCAATTGGCTAACACTGATGTCTTTGCTAGCCTGGGTGATTGCTCGTTACAAGAGTTAACGGCGTCATAGTGGGGGGGGCTATCAGGGCCCAGAAGGGAGGGGGGACCCTCAGGAAGCCTGGAATGAGAAGTTTGTTTTGGCTTGCAAATTTTTATTTCTAACTAATTAGTGTCGTAATTTTTTCCGTCACTGCAAGATAGTTAAGTTAGGTTAAGGTTAGGTTGAGCTAGCTTAATGTGCTGTGATTGTAAATGATATACAGTATGCTGCTAGAACTCAGTGATGCGTGAGAGGCAAAAGAGGAAAGGCGCCCACAGAGACTGCTCATGTATAGGGCCCAGAATTTTGTGCTACACCCCTGCAAGAGGTAGACAATAGATGTTCGGAGGAAGGAACTACAAATAACCGTTACCGTCCGTCAGACAATACTGAGAGCTAAAATATTCCATATGGTGTGTAAGAACAAATTTGTACATAGGAACGATCGATGAAGGAGGCCCACATTGGGCAAATCCAGCGACTACCTACTGTGTGTAAGTTCATTTACGAGAATCGGTCTGCCCCATGAGGCCAAGGTGGGGCTCGAACATGTACCTGTTGTACATTTGGGGGGGGGAGATTGTCTTGATAATGAGAAGATGAGATTTCAACCCAAAAGATCATTACCAGAACTCCTTCCATAGATCATATCAGCCCTGTTCTCCAGCAACTCCATTGGCTCCGTATTGTCTTCAAGATCCTGCTCCTCACCTTTAAGGCCCTTCGTAACCTGGCTCCTTCATGTCTTTCTGAACCCCTTCACATCCACACGCCCTCCCGCCAGGCGCGGATCTACGGGGTGGCAACAGGGGCGGCAGCTGCCACCTCTGGGACCACAGTCTTGCCACCCCTGTTGCCACCCCATTTATAAATCAGATAATATGTTTTTAAAGTATATTTGATGTACATGCATGGTGAAGGTCAGTGAGACCCACACCAAACTCATCTCAAACAGTAGAGAACAAAATACATTCGATGAAATTCGAGTTTTGAATAATACTGTAAACTACTAATAAGACACGTTAGCCCCTAGCTAGCTAACGGGTCTGACCCTTTAGCCGAGCGGTTAGTGATGTCGCCTTGTGGCGCAGTACACCCCGTATCGAATCCCGCACCGGGCAAGAAAATAACCGGCTACATTGGTGGCAGCGATGGGATCCGGAAGTGTGCAGATCTTCGGAGCGCGGGAAGAACAGAGCGCGAGGGCGCGCTTCCGGGGAGGGTGACGACTGTAAACTACTAATAAGACCCGTTAGTCCCTAGCTAGCTAACGGGTCTGACCCTTTAGCCGAGCGGTTAGTGACGTCGCCTTGTGGTGCAGTACACCCCGTATCGAATCCCGCACCGGGCAAGAAAATAACCGGTTACAATAATACGTTTAGAATAATGTCCATTGCCTCCCTCTTTGAACCTCGTGCCCCCCTCCTTGCCACCCCAGGAAGAAATCTCTAGATCCGCCACTGCCCTCCCGCACTCTCGCATCCTCTTCTGCTCTCCAACTCACTGCACCACCGGCCCGCTGGACTACCATGGGGACTAGAGCCTTCAGTCGTTGTGCCCGCTTCCTATGGACCTCTCTCCCACGAGACCTTCACCACACCGACTCTCTTTCAGCCTTCACATCCCACCTCCAAACGCACCTTTTCACACCGGCACATTCAGGCGGACCCACGCTGCACCGGGTTTGGTGCAGATGATGATTTCATATTTATCTGTTGTGTTAACTTCTGATTGTCCACCCCGCTTTGTTTTGATTTGACGCCGTCTGATACAATGTTGCCGTTTTTCAACTGTGTTCCGGAAGGTGTCCTCGAGCGCTCTGAACGGCGCCACAAATAAAATCTATCATCGTTATTATTAGTATTATTATTAGTATTAGTATTAGAAAAGGAATCCCGAGCGGCGCTCGGGCTCCGATCTCTTCTTCTCTCCCCGCTCCACCTCGGGCCCCGGTGCGCGCGCCCGTCGCCTCCCGCTCCGCTTGCGATAAACAGCATAATGGGAGGAGCCGCCGCTTCGCGGGGGCTCCTCCTTCCGTCCCCCGTCCCCCATTACCCCCAATACCTTCTCCTAGAGAGGATGGAAAACCGAGAGAGGAGGGGTGGGTGTGTGTGAGTCTGTGTGTGTAAAAAGGGGGAGAGAGAGAGAGAGAGAGAGAGGGAGGGAGGGAGGGTTAATTCCATGTGGACGTACGGGCGGAAAGGCGTCACGTTTGTCGGTCGCGGGACGGGGAACGAAGGGGAGCCGCGCCGGAGGACGAAGGGGGGCAGCGACGACGGCGAGGCGTCAAAACGTCAAATAGAGAAAAAAAAAAACGGAAAGGAGAAGAAACCTCCTCCTCCTCCTCCCCCCCCCCCCCCCCCCCGAAGCGGAGAGCCGGAACAACAACGGCGGAGGGATCCCGTGTCCCCTCCCATCACCACCACCATCATCATCACCACCACCACCACCACCACCATCATCATCACATCTCCGCCGGCGGGAGATGGGTGACGGCCGGGTAGATGCCCCCCGGAGCAGCCGGCCCTTATGCGCCATTTAACTGAGGAGCGGATCCCGCTCTCTGGCGCAGCAGGCGAGCCAACTGTGTGTTTCGCGCCGGCGCAGCCTCCGCTCGCCGGAGTCAGCCGCGGACCGAGTCGCAGGACGAGGAGGAGGAGGAGGAGGAGGAGGAGGAGGAAGGGGGCGACCTGTTTCAACCGAGGAGACCAGTGTTTGGCGGCGGCGGCGACGGCGGCGGCGGGGGGTGACGGCGACCATTCGGGCGCATCTGGCGGATCTAAGCGGCTACGGAAGCTGCACGAGAGCGGCGGCGGCGGCGGCGGCGCTGCGGTGTTCGCAGCGGATAACGCGCGCTGAAGTCCGCGGCGGTGTGCGGAGGTGGTGGAGGTGGAGGTGTTGTTGTTGTTGTTGTTATTGTTGTTATATTACCCCGGTCATCACACGCCAACCGAGGCGGGAGCATCACGGAACTGGTATTATGGCATAGCGACTTGTGCGTCAAAACCCCCGCGATCATCAGGACGGATCCCCTGCAGCCATGACGCTTTAGAGAGACACCCGACACGAACAGGCGATGGGTAAGGCTTTTTCTCTTTTGGGGGGGGGGGCGAGCTGCGCGTGACGCGAAGACCCCTTTCCTATAGAGTGTGTGTGTGTGTGTGTGTGTGAGAGAGAGAGAGAGAGAGAGAGAGAGAGAGAGAGAGAGAGAGAGAGAGAGAGACGGAAGACACCCCGTTTACACTTGGGTTTAAAATGCGTTTTGTGTGCGTGTGTATGCGTGTGTGTGCGTGTGTGCGCGTGTGTATGCGTGTGTGTGCGCGTGTGATCGGATCGCAAGTGGACGGCGCTAAACAGCAAGCGTAAACCACCAGCAAAACGTTTCGTGAACCGGATACTCAGACCACTCGCCGAGGTGGTCCGGGACGCATTTGACCACATGTCTTTTGCGGCGTCAACGCTGACGCGTCCCCGACGAGGACGTAACAGGAAAATACGTCATCGGTGCAGGATGTGGCGGTTGTTTTGGTGACAGCGCGCCAACTTTCGGGGGAAAAAACGGCTGGGGTACAGGTGAAACGGGACGACTAGCCTCCATCCGGGCGGAGGACTCGGTCCTGTCGGGTCTCACCAGCTGGACCCGTCCGTACACGTGTTCGCGCTTGAAACCGCCTTCAGACATGAGCTGCTGTTTTCACAGCCAGTCGGCTAGACTGAGGCCCTTTGACCTTGTGGCGGAAGTGACGTAAAAAGTAACGAAATCTTCGGAGTAACGAAATCTGATCGCAAGCGGTCGGCGGGACGCATTTTAAACCCGAGTGTGAACGGGGTGAGAACTCGCTCATCTTCCGGTCTCTCACGAAACAAGGCGGGGATGGGATTTACACGACCCCCCCCCCCCACAACCGGCACCGAGATCCACCTTCTGGTTTACCCACAGCTCCCAGCAAGCCGCCAGATCGACGACTCAATGCATATGATTTACGCTTTAATCCAAATCAGAAACGGATGGTGGATGTTGAAGTCCATCATCAGGGGTCGGGGTCGGGGTCGAGGGGGGGGGGGTTCATTTTAGTCCCACTGGGGTCACAAAACATGTCCCCGCACAGCTCTGCCGTAAGACACCTTGGATCAAAACAACCGGTCATGGCTCACCGTGCTGATGCTGTCATGCTCCAGACAGGCTCCAGACAGGCCTCGCTGAACAATGTCTCCGCTCGCCCGGCTGTCATTCATTTACACATACTCCCCACCCCCCACCCCCACCCCCCCTACCACCCCCACCTTTTCATTTTTCCTCCCACGCACACCATACCGATTGCATTTAGTTTGAAATGGGTTGCGCTTCTCGGCATCAGCGTCGACTCACAAGCAGCCGGGAGGAATGTCCCGTTTCACGTCACCGACCCGCTGGAGACATGTTGCACGCTGTGCAGGCGAGGCCGGTCCGTCTTCCCCTACGGTCTCGGGTCAGAACCAGAGAAATGCTCGGTACTGCTATTGGACCTCATCGTTTTTGGATAACTTGCGGATCAGGGTTCAGAGCCGCTGCTAACGGGTCAGGTCTTAATTAGGGGGTCCCGTGCATGAGGGATGATGGTAGGCAAGGGTTCAAGGAAGCCGTCTCACGGCCGGGAGGTCATCAGTTCAAGATACGCAGACCGGCACGAGCAATACGGGTGTGGAAATTTTGCAAGAATTACCCCCCCCCCTCTCCTCCCCCCTTCCCCATCGAGACCCGCTGATTGGCAGGCAGCAGGAGTCTGGTAGCTTTGCTGGGTAACTTGCAGATGTCGACAGAAGTCCCTGTATGAAATGTTAAGCAGGCCTTCGCCGAGAAAAGAGAAAGCTTGTTTGTTTGGTTCTCCGGCTAACGCTAAAAACTCCACCTCTGCTTACTGTCAGGCTTCCCAGAGAGAGTGTGTGTGTGTGTGTGTGTGTGTGTGTGTCTGTGTCTGTGTGTGTGTCTGTGTGTGACACGAAGGTCCAGGTGAACCCTTACTAAGCTGTTGATGGGAAAGGCGGGGTGATTCTTCTCGCCTTGTGTCGCTGTGTGGGAACGGTAAAGTGATCCCGGTTGTACTGCTCCGGGCAGCAACGTGACCCTGCAGAATGAGAGCGGGTGGGTTGGGGTTGGGGTTGGGGTTGGGGTTGGGGTTGGGGTTTGGGGGGAGGGGGGTGCGGGGGAGTGGGGTACTTGGCAGCATCCGATTCTGAAATGTACCACTATTGCATCTTTGTTTGAGCTTATCTCGCTATGTCTTCAAAACAAGCTAACATCCCGGGGCCCAGAGTCTCAAAAACAGCACCACCCCCTCCCCTCCTCCCCCCCTCCACCCATGAAGAGGCAGGTCTTTTCGGCAGCTATGTCAGAGACGCAGCGGTGGATGAGAGACAGAATGCGTCTACAGGGAACCTTGTGCACTCTGCGAGGAGGGAAAGGCCACAGCTGTCAGAGTTAAAGGATGACCCCATTTTTCAAACGTTTGCTTGCGTTGTTTTTACAACCTGGGTCTCATTTTTTGTAGTTTTCGCCATCGTGCGCGTAGGTTGTGCGTTATCATTTTGGATACAGGGACCACCGCTGGACGCGGCCTCACAACGGCGTCTCGGAAGGCAGCTGAACGCGATCCGAGCGAGCGTCAGACGCTTGCCATCAAGTCCAGTTTAGGCCGGCTTTCTGAACCATGGTTCTTGGAAATGAAAATGAACGGGTACGTTAAAAGTTGTCATCCAAACTGACCAGTATTATCTATGGCGGATCCCACTGCCGAGCTACTTCCTGATTCAGCTTACGGGAATGGCCGGCCTATACTTCCCCCATAGGCAGAACCCACTATCGATGAACTACCTGGCCAGTGGAGGCGAGAAGGCATTGATGAGGGGTCAACCGTTGGCACAGGGGTTTGTTTTTTATTGGTCATTGCTGTTGTTGGAAGGGCAGGTCTAAAAGGCTTGTGTTCAGTGCTTCGGCAGTCCATCGAAAGATGATGACTGTGATACAGTTGAAGCTCGGCCGGCACGCCCGTGGGCCATCAGGCCCGCATTAGAGCCACGGTATCGTCCACATTTGTCACAGACGAATGTTGTTTGAGTCGGTCTGTTATGTCCTGCATGGCGGGCCTTGTCATAGGCTTGTGTTTAGTAACCCCCGTAAACCTGCGTCCGATCGATCAATCAATCAGTCAACCAATCAAGTTGCATTTCTTTATCCAGCGGTGGTCCCGTGTCCAGAATCTCCAAAATGAAGCTGGTGAATGAAGTTATGTTGTAACTGATATGCACAATGGCTAAATATGTATGTACGTATGTATGTGTGTGTATGTGTGTTGCTTTCTGGTATCTGGGTGTATAAGGAAACGGCTGATTGCTAAATTAGAGGAAGAGGAGGGGATGCTGGAATGGAGAGATGCGATGGATCCCAAGTGGGATGGAGGGAAGGAGTTGGCCAGTGGTGATCTTGTCATCCGTGGGATGGCTGGCGGATCCACCTGAGCCCCTGCCGCCGTAGCTCACTTATTTATAACTCACTCGTGTTTGCCAGATTCTTCTGATCTCTGGACACAACCGGGTATCACGAGATTTTGTGTCATAGTCATGAAATGTAATCTATGAAATCATGCTGGGGGGGGGGGACACGATGTCACTGACGGTTTCTTGTCCGGCACCACGAAGTTGTGCGGGCCAAGTTTTTCTTGCGCGAGGCACATTATCAAGACGCTGGCTCGGGCTGGTCTGGCATATATTTGAAAACACAACTACGGCGGTTAGGGTTAAGGTGAGGGTAGGTTTTGTGTTTTCTCCCGGGAGGCCAGACCAGCCAGAGCCAGCATCCTGACCACGTGACTCGCGCAAGAAAAACGTGGGCCGTAGGAATGCATCGGATACAACTTCGTGGTGCCGGACAAGAAAATGTCGGTGACATCGTGTCCCCAGGCACGATTTCATAGTTTAAATTTCGTGACTATTACACGAGATCTCGTGATGGCAGGCTGTGGCAACACAACGAGCTTTGAAACGGTAACGCTGAAGCGTCTGAATGGAAAAGGAATCCATCTTAAAGCACCTGTGAAACGGCAGAGAGAGTGACGCAAACTTCAGGGATTTGACGTATAAATGGGCGATTCTTCAATTTGGGGCACTTTCGGCTTTTGAAATTTGAAAATATATTTCTTTAAAATCTCTTTTTCATTTTCTTTTTCAAAAGCTCTATTAAGTGGTCAGGAACAAATATCTTAGGGTAGCTTTGGTCGTCCTACAAAACAAGTTTGATGTTATGACGCTTTTGTTCAGAGTTGTAACAGCAAAATGTGATGTGATGACACGTGATGCTAATGACACGTGATGCTAATGACACGTGATGCTAATGACAATTTTCACTTTTTGGAGAAAAAGTTGGCCAAGTTTTAGACTTGCTAAGCTAACTTGTTAGCTAGCATACAATGTGCCATGAATATACGTGAATAAAGTGAAGTTTCTTATTCCTGAACTACAATACTCAACTAGTGACGTGTTTGGTAATGACTTGTAATAACCATCCTGTCAGATCAGGACATATAAACCTTCACATGACTTACATGTGTAATAACCATCCTGTCAGATCAGGACATATAAACCTTCACATGACTTACATGTGTAATAACCATCCTGTCAGATCAGGACATATAAACCTTCACATGACTTACATGTGTAATAACCATCCTGTCAGATCAGGACATATAAACCTTCACATGACTTACATGTGTAATAACCATCCTGTCAGATCAGGACATATAAACCTTCACATGACTTACATGTGTAATAACCATCCTGTCAGATCAGGACATATAAACCTTCACATGACTTACATGTGTAATAACCATCCTGTCAGATCGGGACATAGAAACCTTCACATGACTTACATGTGTTATAACCATCCTGTCAGATCAGGACATATAAACCTTCACATGACTTACATGTGTAATAACCACCCTGTCAGATCAGGACATAGAAACCTTCACATGACTTACATGTGTAATAACCATCCTGTCAGATCAGGACATATAAACCTTCACACGACTTACATGTGTAATAACCATCCTGTCAGATCAGGACATATAAACCTTCACATGAATTACATGTGTAATAACCATCCTGTCAGATCAGGACATAGAAACCTTCACATGACTTACACGTGTAATAACCATCCTGTCAGATCAGGACATAGAAACCTTCCCACGACTTACATGTGTAATAACCATCCTGTCAGATCAGGACATATAAACCTTCACACGACTTACATGTGTAATAACCATCCTGTCAGATCAGGACATATAAACCTTCACGTGACTTACACGTGTAATAACCATCCTGTCAGATCAGGACATATACCTTCACACGACTTACATGTGTAATAACCATCCTGTCAGATCAGGACATATAAACCTTCACATGACTTACATGTGTAATAACCATCCTGTCAGATCAGGACATATACACCTTCACATGACTTACATGTGTAATAACCATCCTGTCAGATCAGGACATAGAAACCTTCACATGACTTACATGTGTAATAACCATCCTGTCAGATCAGGACATATAAACCTTCACATGACTTACATGTGTAATAACCATCCTGTCAGATCAGGACATATAAACCTTCACATGACTTACATGTGTAATAACCATCCTGTCAGATCAGGACATATAAACCTTCACACGACTTACATGTGTAATAACCATCCTGTCAGATCAGGACATATAAACCTTCACACGACTTACATGTGTAATAACCATCCTGTCAGATCAGGACATATAAACCTTCACATGAATTACATGTGTAATAACCATCCTGTCAGATCGGGACATATAAACCTTCACATGACTTACATGTGTAATAACCATCCTGTCAGATCAGGACATATAAACCTTCACATGACTTACATGTGTAATAACCATCCTGTCAGATCAGGACATATAAACCTTCACATGACTTACATGTGTAATAACAATCCTGTCAGATCAGGACACATAAACCTTCACATTACTACATGTGTAATAACCATCCTGTCAGATCAGGACATATAAACCTTCACGTGACTTACACGTGTAATAACCATCCTGTCAGATCAGGACATATACCTTCACATGACTTACATGTGTAATAACCATCCTGTCAGATCAGGACATATAAACCTTCACATGACTTACATGTGTAATAACCATCCTGTCAGATCAGGACATATAAACCTTCACATGACTTACATGTGTAATAACCATCCTGTCAGATCAGGACATATAAACCTTCACATGACTTACATGTGTAATAACCATCCTGTCAGATCAGGACATATAAACCTTCACACGACTTACATGTGTAATAACCATCCTGTCAGATCAGGACATATAAACCTTCACATGACTTACATGTGTAATAACCATCCTGTCAGATCAGGACATATACACCTTCACATGACTTACATGTGTAATAACCATCCTGTCAGATCAGGACATATAAACCTTCACACGACTTACATGTGTAATAACCATCCTGTCAGATCAGGACATATAAACCTTCACATGACTTACATGTGTAATAACCATCCTGTCAGATCAGGACATATACACCTTCACATGACTTACATGTGTAATAACCATCCTGTCAGATCAGGACATAGAAACCTTCACATGACTTACATGTGTAATAACCATCCTGTCAGATCAGGACATATAAACCTTCACATGACTTACATGTGTAATAACCATCCTGTCAGATCAGGACATATAAACCTTCACATGACTTACATGTGTAATAACCATCCTGTCAGATCAGGACATATAAACCTTCACACGACTTACATGTGTAATAACCATCCTGTCAGATCAGGACATATAAACCTTCACATGACTTACATGTGTAATAACCATCCTGTCAGATCAGGACATATACACCTTCACATGACTTACATGTGTAATAACCATCCTGTCAGATCAGGACATAGAAACCTTCACATGACTTACATGTGTAATAACCATCCTGTCAGATCAGGACATAGAAACCTTCACATGACTTACATGTGTAATAACCATCCTGTCAGATCAGGACATAGAAACCTTCACATTACATTTGTGCACATGAAACACGCTTCTGCCATGACTGCTCATGCGCCACTGGCACTTCTCGTTTCCATGGCAACCACATTGTTGTTGTTTGAAAAAACGTTATTGCTCTGAAATGTTGGGTGTGCTGGTGATGATGGACGTATGAGGGGCAGCCATATTTAACTATAAAAGATACGCAAATTGCACATATATAAACCATAGGAATTGGAAATGTCTTTTTAAATTATTATGAGAAAATGCAAAGTAAAGCTTTAATGAATTTCCCATTTTTATTACTTTATTATAGAGGGGACGTTAAAAAAGCCCAAAACAGTGTAATTCTGGCACATTTGACTTTTCAACATACTGAAAATGTATTAAAATGTCACAATTGAGACACAAATCTTTTTTTCACAGCTAACACAACCTGGTTTACAAACTAGCTAACACAAACTAACAAATACAGTAAATTAAATTTCTCTTGTTCTCTTGCAAGTCTACCCTGGCAACAGAAAAACTCCCTTAATTGAAGAACCCGCCCATATCCGCATGAAGTGGAACTGAGTTATGGATTTGACTGACAGCCAATCAGGGCATTCGTAGACGAAGTTGGACGTGGATGTGCGATTGACTCGTTTCAGTCCGGTGGTGAGGAAGATAACTCGTCTTCTCTGAAGTTTTTGCATTTCTTCGTTTTCGTTTCACCGGGGCCTTTGAAGATAAGTGGAAAGGGGTAATTCCCTCTCGCCCCCTCTTTCTCATTCCTGCTACTCTTCCTCATTCCCTCCGTCTCCTTCCTCCTCTCAAAAACATGTTATGCACCCGGTGACGCGCTTTCATCCCCCCCCCCCCTCTGTTTTTTTCTTCTTTGTGGCATTACCACGCACTGTGCTGTTGTGCCGCTCCCTCCTCACAGTGCTGGTGACCTGGATTGTGAGGCAGATGCAAATGGCGCCACTGGCACATTCACGCTGCCTTTTAGTTTTTGCTAAAGGTCAAAAGGTGAACGGCGCACAGCAACATCCCCTCTCTTCCTGTTCGCACGTCAGTGCCCTGTTTTCTCTCGGCCTAGTTTTGCTCCCGGCTAAAGACGGCCAGCGTTTGCCTGCAGGCAGGCAAACTTTAGTCAGAAATACGCTCTGCAGCCATTTTCCCTGAGTGACGCGAATCGTTAAATGGGTTTCGGTGTGACGGCAAATCGCAAATGTTTCGTGAGCTTTGCGCCGCGTGTGACACGGTTCTGCGTCTGTGCAGGATTTCTGGGCAGAACAACGACAGGCGGCTGTGATAGATGCGGAAAATACAATATTTAAAACACAAACAAAAAAGGCGAGAGAGAGAGAGAGAGAGAGAGAGAGAGAGAGAGAGAGAGAGAGAGAGAGAGAGAGAGAGAGAGAGAGAGAGGAGAGAGAGAGAGAGAGACGAGAGAGAGAGAGAGAGAGAGAGAGAGAGAGAGAGAGAGAGAGAGAGAGAGAGAGAGAGAGAGAGAGGGCAAATTTATGAGGGTGAGATGAAGAAAATTCTTGCGGGGGTCCATGTAAACATCTCCTCTGAGAGCAAAAGAAACAACCAGCCCCAAAGAAACAAAAGAAGTAAAAGAGGAAAGGATGAGAAGCAGACTGGCTCGTAGGATCTAAGTGACAGCAGAGGCAACATAAAGGAAGACGGCAGGACAAATGTAGGCCTCAGAAAGGGACATTAAAAGGGAGTCTTCCTGTCTGCACCCTGTGTCTGTGGCGTTTACCACCGAGCCAGCGTCCCCAACATTCCCGTCTTTTATTTGTCATCCAAATGTAAGGTGCTGGTTATTCCCACATGTGGGATGGGCTCCAGCGTCCCGCCACCCCGGCTGGGATAAGCGGCTTGCGCAATGGACGGCCGGATGGAAAATGGGTACCTGCTACTGGTGGGCCAGTTTTGTACGAAAGTCGGTCTCTGCGGAAGACCGGATCTGTCCAAATCGTGCAGAGGGTCTGAAGGCCTTGATGGTACGTGGTAACCTTCAGGCTGCGTCTTTGGCCTCTAGCTGACACAGCTATCCAGAGCAAATTACAGTTGGGTGTCGCAAATATTGTCAGGGGCGGCGCAGTGGTTAGCGCGGTCGCCTCACAGCAAGAAGGTCCTGGGTTCGAGCCCCGTAGTGGTCCAACCTCGGGGGTCGTCCCGGGTCGTCCCCGGTGTGGAGTTTGCATGTTCTCCCCGTGTCTGCGTGGGTTTCCTCCGGGGGCTCCGGTTTCCTCTCGCAGTCCAAAGACATGTAGGTCAGGTGACTCGGCCCTACTATATTGTCCCTAGGTATGAATGTGTGGGGGAGGGGCCTGGGCCATGGCCCTGTGATGGCCCTGGCCCTGTGATGGCCCTGTGATGGCCTGGCCCTGGCCCTGTGATGGCCCTGTGATGGCCTGGCCCTGTGATGGCCCTGTGATGGCCCTGTGATGGCCCTGTGATGGCCCTGGCCCTGTGATGGCCCTGGCCCTGGCCCTGTGATGACCTGGCCCTGGCCCTGGCCCTGTGATGACCTGGCCCTGGCCCTGGCCCTGGCCCCGGCCCTGTGATGGCCTGGCGGCCTGTCCAGGGTGTCTCCCCACCTGCCGCCCAATGACTGCTGGGATAGGCTCCAGCATCCCGGCGACCCTGAGTAGGTGAAGCAGTATGGACGAAGGATGGATGGGAAATATTATCAGGCGGGCGTCCAGGTAGCGGAGCGGTCTATTCCGTTGCCTACCAACACGGGGATCGCCGGTTCGAATCCCCGCGTTACCTCCGGCTTGGTCGGGCCTCCCTACAGACACAATTGG
This sequence comes from Lampris incognitus, assembly GCF_029633865.1. NCBI lineage: Eukaryota > Metazoa > Chordata > Actinopteri > Lampriformes > Lampridae > Lampris > Lampris incognitus. Next base: position 5,331,737 of record NC_079215.1, on the reverse strand, counting down.
CCGTGTCTGCGGGTGGGAAGCCGGATATGGGTATGTCTCCTGGTCGCTGCACTAGCGCCTCCTCTGGCCGGTCGTGGCGCCTGTTTGAGGGGGAGGGGTGAACTGGGGGGAATAGCGTGATCCCCCCACCTGCTACTACGTCCCCCCTGGGGAAACTCCTCACTGTCAGGTGAAAGGAAGCGGCTGGTGACTCCACCTGTATGGGAGGAGGCATGTGGTAGTCTAGAAGAGTGGGGTAATTGGCCTAATACATTGGGGGGGGGGTCCAAAAAAAACCCCAAATATTATGAGGCAACGTTTGCCCACATGTTTACAGACAGGAGCATAAGCGCTACGCTAAGCGGCGGGCACACCCAAAGGGAAGGAGAAGCGGTCGTGAATAAAATTATGCAAAACAGGTTAAAACAGGGAAGAATGGGGGAGTGGCTCGCAAGGAGGGGGCGGCGCGACTTAACCGCGAGGAGACTCGGCGGTTCTGCAGGCGGGCCCGGCCCGCCAAGGCCCGCTTGTATGGCTACACCAAACAATACTCGAGGCGCGGGGCCCGATAGCGTTTCCCCGACTAGCTCGGGGTCTGGCCCGACATTGCTCTTTAGTCGCCGGGACGATGGGGGTCGTTCAAGTGCGGGGACAGCTGGTTGTGTGCTCATACGCTACACAATACACACGACCGTTACACACGCACACAACCCCTCTATTCCGCTTTGTCTGTGGCTGGAATAGCTTTCTAGGGAGTGTGCGGGGGTTGGGGAGGGGAGGGGAGGGGGGGGGATCATCCAGACTTCCGGATGCCCAAAACCGGTAACAGTCCTTGCCCCCTAACAGGTCATGTTAGGCCATGCACAGCCTCCCGCTGCCAGTGGGGGAGTTAAGCCGTGTTCTACCTCTGATCTGGCATCTGCCTGTGGTGCACACACACAGACACACACACTCTCTCATCCGGGACAGAGGTACACACTATTTTATTTTCCTGATGCGTGATTGTGTTGGTTTTTGCTTGTGTGCGTCTGCGTCGCCTCGCTCGCACTCGGGGCCTCGTCTCGCAGCATCGTTTCGTGTCCTCTGGTCTGTTGTCAAAGGCCGAGCAAGAAATGCCGCGGCGCTCGCCAACTTCCCCTTAATTTGGATTCGGTCGGGGGCCAGATCTGAGAGCGGCGCACACAAGCAAGCGCACACAACTACAGTCCCAGTGGTCGCACACGTCTCTCAGAAGAGGGGAAGGCGGCGAGTCAAAGCTTCGATATGACAGAATGTTAATATAGTGCAGAGGGGCGGCGCGGCGGCGCGGTGGTTTGCGCGGTCGCCTCACAGCAAGGAGGTCCTGGGTTCGAGCCCCCGGGGTAGTCCAACCTCGGGGGTCGTCCCGGGTCGTCCTCTGTGTGGAGTTTGCATGTTCTCCCCGTGTCTGCGTGGGTTTCCTCCCACAGTCCAAAGACGTGTAGGTCACATGACTCGGCCGTACTACATGGCCCCTAGGTGTGTCTGTGTTGGCAGTGTGATGGCCTGGCGGCCTGTCCGGGGTGTCTCCCCGGGGGCCTGCCGCCCGACTACTGCTGGGATAGGCTCCAGTATCCTGCGACTCCCGAATGGGATAGTTGGCTTGGATAATGGATGGAGGGCAAAGGTGAAGCTGACAGATTCACAGCTCCTGAAGTGGCGAGAGAGAGAGCGCGTGGCTAACGCGGAAGTGGCATGGCCGCCCTTTCGCTTCCCCCGCGGGTATCAGAAATGAGCAGATGTGTATCTTTCGAGGGAGGCACATATTGACAACTTGTCGTTTTCCTTCTCGGCCCTGTGATGGACCGGCGGCCTGTCCGGGGTGTCTCCCCGCCTGCCGCCCGACGACTGCCGGGGTGGGCTCCAGCATCCCGCGGCCTGAATTGGGATAAGCGGCCTGGATAACGGATGAATGAATCTTAGAGAATAACTATGTACAACATTTCGGTTGATTCATAATTGGCATTGGCAGCTCGCACGATTTGAAACCAATAAGAGCCTCTGTTCTGTGAAATAATTCATTTTCCGTCTGTCAATTCTGGCTGCAGATTTTCCTTTGTTTGCACAAGTCCGTCACACCAACTCTCTATATGTCCTCTCTGAGGTGTTGGCCATGCTACAGGAAGTCCACCTTGTGCACACTCTGACTCACCGAATGGGATAAAACCTGCCACTGACCGACTGTTTCCGTCGGAATTCGCCTCCACTTCCGCTGACTGCATGCTGCCCCCTTTTTTTTTTGGTGCGGATTTTTCCCGCCTTTTTCTCCCCAATTGTACCCAGCCAATTACCCCACTCTTCCGAGCTGTCCCAGTTGTTGCTCCACCCCCTCTGCCGATCCGGGAGGGCTGCGGACCACCACACGCCCCCTCCGATACGTGTGGAGTCGCCAGCCGCTTCTTTTCTCCTGACAGTGAGGAGTTTCTCCAGGGGGGGGGACGTAGCGCGTGGGAGGATCACGCTATTCCCCCCAGTTCTCCCGCCTCGCGAACAGGCGCCCCGACCGACCAGAGGAGGCGCTAGTACAGCGACCAGGACACATGCCCACATCCGGCTTCCCATCCGCAGACATGGCCAGTTGTATCTGTAGGGACGCCCGACCAAGCCGGAGGTAACACAGGGGTTCGATCCGGCGATCCCCGTGTTGGTAGGGAACGGGATACACCGCTACACTACCCGGATGCCCCCTGCCGCTTCTTTTCACCTGACAGTGAGGAGTATCGCCAGGGGGACGCAGTGCGAGGGAGGATCACGTTATTACCCCCCTCCCTCCCTCCCTCCCACGTGGATCGCCGGATCGAATCCCCACGTTACCTCCGGCTTGGTCGGGCGTCCTATACAACTGGCCGTGTCTGAGGGTGGGAAGCCGGACGTGGGTATGCATCCTGGTCGCTGCGCTAGCGCCTCCTTTGGTCGGTCGGGGCGCCTGTTCGGGGGGTGGGGGAGGGGCTGAGGGGGAATATTGTGATCCCCCACGCGCCACGTCCCCCTGGCGAAACTCCTCACTGTCAGGTGTGGGGGGGGGGGGGACTCCACATGTATGGGAGGAGGCATGTGGTAGTCTGGAATGCTGCGAATACTTGTTGCGTAAGGCCTCCCGGTTTCAGAGTTTTCTCCATTTCCGCCATCCCGCCCACTCACCCCCCCCTCGCCGCCCTCTCCCGCTGCCTCCTTCTACGTTAAGTCTCCTCGCTTCCTAACTTGCCGTCTGCAGGCGCCTCTGTCTCCGTCTCGTTTCGCCCCGCCTACGCCGTGCACACGCCGATGCGCAGCACAAACACCAGCTTCACAATCAGATCGTGCCTCCTGCCCACGCACGCTGCAGATCCCCCGCCTGGAGAGATTGCAGATTGAGGAATCAAAGAAAACTGTGCGTGTGCGTGTCTGTGCGTGTGCGTGCGTGTGTTTTGGGGGACGTCATTGCACGGAGACCCCTGGTGTACTTTTTCACACTTATCGCAGGGTCTGCACACCGGGTGCTGTTAGCAGTGATGAGGGCCTAACGCAGTTTGCAGCATCAGAGCTGCGGCTCTGCAGGGCGGGGCAATAGTTCAGCACGATCATTTAGCGTCTTTCAGTCGTGTTGCATCGAGAGGAAATTCGGATGCTAGCATATATTTTTTTTCTCTCCCCCTTTTCTCCCCCAGTTGTATCCGGCCAATTACCCCACTCTTCCGAGCCGTCCCGGTCGCTGCTCCGCCCCCTCTGCAGACTACCACATGCCTCCTCCCATACACGTGGAGTCCTTTTCACCTGACAGTGAGGAGTTTCACCAGGGGGACGTAGCGCGTGGGAGGATCACGCTATCCCCCCACCCCCCAAACAGGTGCTCCGACCGACCAGAGGAGGCGCTAGTACAGCGACCAGGACACATACCCATTTCCGGCTTCCCACCCGCAGACCCGGCCAATTGTGTCTGTAGGGACGCCCTACCAAGCCGGAAGTAACACGGGGGTTTGAACCAGAGACCCCCGTGTTGGTGGGCAGCGGAACAGACCGCTATACTACCCCGGCGCCCCTATGATGTGTATTGATATTGTAACGTGCATGGATAAGAAGACACGCTGGCCGCTGGCTGGCGGGTCTGACCCTTTAGTCTAGCGGTCAGCGATGTCTCCCGCGGTGCGGGCGACACGGGTTCGCGTCCCGGCCGCGGCAGTTCCTGTGGTTGCCCCCCGAATTCGCTACAATATTGTGTAATATTCCCTATGATTATCGTGATAGTTTCCATATCGCCCGGCACTTCAGCCCTGCTGTCCCACATCAACTGAAAGTTCCCATCCCCCGCTGACTGTTCGGTTTGGGTGTGGTGTGTTGTACATCCGGGTATTAGAGGAACAGAGATATTCCCGAGCGTGGGAACCATGGATGTATTATAGTAGAGCTGGATTACGGCGCCGCCGCTCAGCCTTGCGGCCAATTTCCACCCAGTGGTCACTCGCGGTATTGCAGCGAAAAATCCCCAGCGGCCCAGAAAGCATCTTCCCCATAGACCTCCATTGTAAAAGAGACGCCTGCAAAACGGTTGCCAGGACACCCGCAGCTACAATCATGGTCAATTAGTACTCTTTGTATTGTATATTCGTAAACCGTGGGGTTTTAATCTTCTTCTCTTTTTTTTTTAAATTCCAAAGCCCAGAATTTGTTTCTGCATGACGTCACGGCTGTGTACGAGCACCTCTGCGCGCGGCCACGTGTCTCGGGAGCGCGGATCTCTGCTGGGTTAAACGAACGCTGTTCGGACCAACACAAATCCAAGGTGAAGGTGGACAAATGGCACAAAGCTGAGCTTCTCTTTCACACGTCAGGATATTACGAACTTGTGGTTTTGCGTCGCGTTTATTGGTCACTTGTTAGACTTTGTTTTGAACGTATTTTTTTGGTTTTGTTTTGTTTTTGGCTGTTTGTATAAATACATCCATGGTTTTGTAACCGGTTATTTTCTTGCCCGGTGCGGGATTCGATACGAAGTGTACTGCACCACAGGGCGACGTCACTAACCGCTCGGCTAAAGGGTCAGACCCGTTAGCTAGCTAGGGGCTAACGTGTCTTATTAGTCGTTTACAGTAGCATTCATGAACGCGTGTCGCTCGTTCTCATAGCCTAGAGGCATGATGGGAGTAACCCTACTGCGCATATTCAGTGGGGCCCAACATACCCGGATGTAACCCGGAAGCCAGAAGCTAGGGGCTAACGTGTCTTATCAGTAGTTTACAGTAGCATTCATGAACGCGTGTCGCTCGTTCTCATGGCCTAGAGGCATGATGGGAGTAACCCTACTGCGCATATTCAGTGGGGCCCAACATACCCGGATGTAACCCGGAAGCCAGAAGCTAGGGGCTAACGTGTCTTATCAGTAGTTTACAGTAGCATTCATGAACGCGTGTCGCTCGTTCTCATGGCCTAGAGGCATGATGGGAGTAACCCTACTGCGCATATTCAGTGGGGCCCAACGTACCCGGATGTAACCCGGAAGCCAGAAGCTAGGGGCTAACGTGTCTTATCAGTAGTTTACAGTAGCATTCATGAACGCGCAGCGCCGGATCCCGAACGCGTGTCGCTCGTTCTCATAGCCAGGAGGCATGATGGGAGTAACCCTACTGCGCATATTCAGTAGGGCCCAACATGACCGGATGTAACCCGGAAGCCAGAAGCTAGGAGCTAACGTGTCTTATTAGTAGTTTACAGTAGCGTTCATGAACGCGTAGCGCCGGATGCTGAACGCGTGTCGCTCGTTCTCATGGCCTAGAGGCATGATGGGAGTAAGCCTACTGCGCATATTCGGTGGGGCCCAACATACCCGGATGTAACCCGGAAGCCAGAAGCTAGGGGCTAACGTGTCTTATCAGTAGTTTACAGTAGCATTCATGAACGCGCGGCGCTGGATCCTGAACGCGTGTCACTCGTTCTCATGGCCTAGAGGCATGATGGGAGTAAGCCTACTGCGCATATTCAGTGGGGCCCAACATACCCGGATGTAACCCGGAAGCCAGAATTTTTTTCGGCGCATGCGCCAGGCGAGCAATTCTCCGTGAACAGGCGTCATTTTTAGATCCGGTGTCCTGCTCTGCGGACACCGGAAGTTCGCGTGGACGCCAACTGTCTCTCGCTGCTGATGTGCCCTTGAGCAAAAGCACTCAACCCTGGCATTTAGCAGCCGGCAGTTTCAGACTGTTTGTTCTGTTCACCGACCAGGCGTGAGTGTGTTTTGGCGTGAGACCGCGAGGGCCGCGCGTCGCTGAGAAAGAGGACATGTGGTCTGCATGCCGTCCATCGTCAACGAAACGTTTAAAAGGGTTTTTTTCTAAAAAACAAAAAAGCGATTTCCGGAAACGGTTGTGCGGGAAAACCATGCTTCAACACCAACACACACCACCAGGCGCCGAGGACATTTACGTGGAAACCGACGACTCGTTTACCGGAGATAATTGGCTGGAGGTAATGCTGCACTTAAAGGGTTCGGACGCTTTGAAATAGCTCCGCTCTGCCGGAACCCGCGCGTGCATTGCCATCTTGTGTGACGGTATGAAATGTTATGCAAATAAGAAAGTAATTTGCATAATAAGTGTACGGGCTCATGCAAAGGAGACGCCGGGGGGCCTACCCTGCACAAAAAGACGAATTTGCCCGACCTCTCGCCGGCAGTCATATGAAGTCTGACATCTGTATGTGACTCTCTCTCTCTCTCTCTCTCTCTCTCTCTCTCTCTCTCTCTCTCTCTCTCTCTCTCTCTCTCTCTCTCAGGGGCAGGGTCTTGAGGAGGAAGCCGCTGTGGTGATGAGGTATGGATTTCTATTATCTCAAATTGAGTCTGGCTTTTGTGTCTAGCGGGGGGTTGGAAGGGATGGCACTCCGTCCGCCACTTGTGTTTGTCCGGGAGAGGGAGGACTTGAAGAAAGCTGATCTTTGTCCTGCTCTCCAGCCCTCCGGTTGTCCGAGGTGGTCGCATATTTCTAAATAAGGCAAACACGTGGCCACCCGCACCCCCACCCCCCACAGCCACTTGCACAGCTCTTGACACTGGGCCAAGCAGAGATTTCTGCCATGCCAAAACAGGGGTTGTCCGTCCTTGAAGCTATCCATCTTCTCTAGTGCCTCTCCTTTACTTTCTCTTTCTGTCTCGCTCTGCCCTCCATTCCTCTCTCTCACCTGCCCCCCCCCCCAACGTCGTATCAGTGTCGACTTACAGTCACGTCCCCGGCGTACCTCCTCGAGGGACCCCCCCTAGCACACAGAGAAAATGGTCTTGACCCGCGTTTGACCCAGCATGTGTGTTTATGGAGGCGACGGTTGGAACGTACCACCGCAGCGCAGCTGAAGGGGGGGGAGGAGGGGGGAGAGGGAGGGAGGAGGGTGTTGCTCGTGAGGCAGAAACCACAACGCAAGTTTGGCCGTTTGCAAATCCTTGTCGGCGTGTCGGTTTTGGGTGGTGAGAAGCTGCTCCGAGTGTGCGCGCCGCTGACTCATAAGGGGACACCAAGCGGTGGCGGAAGTGTGAAAGTGGACGACGTTGAACTCGGCGCGCGCGCTTCAGCCCGAGCAACCTCGCCCATCTCGTGCGTCGGAACGCTTTCGACGAAGCCTTCGAATGTGTCCGAAACCGCCTCGCGCCTGACGCCAGGGTGGACCGAGAGAGTCGGGGAGAGAGAGAGAGAGAGAGAGAGAGAGCAGATGAAGTGATGTTTTGGGAGATACTGTGAACCATTAGAAAGGCATTTTGATCAGACACATCTGACGCACTTATGTCGTTATGAGAGGCCTGCAGATGTGAAACCCCAGCTGGAAAAAACTGAAAACAGCAACCCGTTGTTGCACCTTCACCAATAACCCAAATCTCTCTCTCTCTCTCTCTCTCTCTCTCTCTCTAATTCTGTACCTCCACTCTTCCGGCTAGGGTGGACTCACATCACCATCTTTTTTTTTTTAAATTTTTGCTGGGTGTTGAGCATCTTGCGCCCACAGAAGACTGTGAGTCAACAGCAGGGAGTCACGGATGAAGCGAATGTCAGAGAGCGCCTCCTCCCATACGTGCGTTTGACTGGCATCCGTTTTTTTTTTTTAATAACACGCTTTCAAGTCTGGGAGGGGAGGCGAGAAGGTTAAAGAGACCACCGAACAAAGCGGGAAGTCGAGGTGGAGATGGAGAGAGGCAGGGAGGCGAAATGCTCTCAGGGCCGGACTCACGGCGCCGTTAACGTTGCTGTAGTTTCTCATCTCTTGTCATTTTGAGGGTGAAGTGCGGCTGTGGGATTTCCCCCCCCCCCCTCTTTTCTACATGGCAATAACAACTTCCGGGAGGGTGGGAGGGACGGAGAGAGACCGTATTAACCTGCGGCGGGGGATCTCATCGGAGGAAGTGCCCTAATGCTTCATGAATTACACACACATGTGCAACACGTTCGTACACATACGCACACGCGACGTTCTGTCACTGGGTAAACGTGCGTCACGCCACAGCCTGGCCGCTGCTAATTACTGCGTCAGAGTGTGTTTTGGGTATGGCAGGACATGTGGGACTCGGTGGCGTTCTCTGCTGAGGCCTGAGAAAGTGGACCCGCTCGTGTTTTTCTGTCCAAAAAAAAATGATTCAGGGACCCACGTCATTTAGAGTCGTGATTACTGCGGCAGCCTCGCATTTATGTGTGGTGCAGGCCACACGTATGATAGAGTCTATGAGCATGTTCTCAACACAACTTGTATGGCGACAATGATATCCTACATTGTTACGGTTATTAAATGTAAATTGTCATTAGGGAAATTTGGATACCACCCGGGCCAATTCTCCGTGCACATTTACATATATCCATTCACTCACACATTGGAGTACAGATGCTTCTACATACATACATGCATACATGCATGCACACATGCATGCATACACACATGCATGCACACATGCATACATACATACATGCATGCACACATACATACATGCATACACACATGCATGCACGCATGCATACATACATACACACATGCATGTACGCATACATACATGCATACACACATGCATGCACACATGCATACATACATACATGCATACACACATGCATACACACATGCATGCATGCGTGCATGCATACATACATGCACACATGCATACATACATACGTACATACGTACATGCATCCATACATGCACGCATGCATACATACATACATGCATGCATACATAGTACATGCACATTCAGTGGGACATGGGCAGAACGATTTATACAAAGGCTTGAAGAATGGGCTGAGGGGGGGCACGTGGGGTCGTATGCTACAGGAAGTGTCTTGCGTGTGTTGGCTTTGCTGTTGAGGTTGGAGAGGTTGTTGTTAGTAGGAAAACTGATGTTTTTGGAGGCTGCTCCACCCCCCCTCTGCCGAGCCGGGGAAGGCTGCAGACTACCACACGCCTCCTCCGATACACGTGGAGTCGCCTGCCGCCGCTTTTCACCTGGCGGTGAGGAGTTTCGCCAGGGGGACGTAGTGCGTGGGAGGATCACGCGCTATCCCCCCCCCCCCTCCCATTTCCCCTGAACGTGCGCCCCGACCGACCAGACCGACATACCCACATCCGGCTTCCCACTCACAGACACGGCCGATTGTGTCCGTAGGGAAGCCCGACCGAGCCGGGGGTAACACGGGGATTCGAACTGGTGATCCCCGTGTTGGCAGGCAACGCAATAGACCGCCACCACGCCACCCAGACGCCCTGTGTTACTATTTACGAAGTTGCCGTCGCTACATGAAACAAAACAGAAACCTCCGAGCTTGCAAACTACACACTGAAAATGACAAGCCCCCCCCCCCCCCCCAACATGATTTTGCAACGGCCGGCACTGTCGCTGCATCCTGGGCTTGACCTATAGTTTATATCCATTCATTCACACATTGGAATACAGATACTTATGCATACATACATACATACATGCACGTTCAGTGGGGCATGGGCAGAAAGATACTATATACAAAGGCTTGAAGAATGGGCTGAGGGGGGGCACGTGGGGTCGTATGCTACAGGAAGTGTCTTGCGTGTGTTGGCTTTGCTGTTGAGGTTGGAGAGGTTGTTGGTAGTAGGAAGGCTGGTGTTTTTGGAGGCAGTGCATGTGGCAGGGTTGAGTTTTCTCTTGTCTGCGGCAAAGTTGACATGGTGAAAGGGCCGATGGAGTAGGAGAGTAGTTTGGGTTCAGTTGTGCTTTTGCAAAGCAGCAACAGAAGTGGGGGGGGGGGAGCAACAGAAAGTGCATCAGATTTATGGATGTCAGTGGTGTGTTGATTGAAACCCGAGTTTATTGCAGTGCGTTGATGCAACGAGTCAGGTTGTTAGAAGAGAAGGTGCGTGCGTGTGCGCTTGCACGTGCATGGGTTTTTTTTTTTTGTTGGTATTTTTGGGTTACTATTTTTCATTTGCGTGTATGTGTTTCAAACCTTTCCTCTCTGCTTTTGTGTGTGTGTCTGGATTCATTGTTCCCAACACATTTCGTTGAATCTTACCCCACTTTGGCTGCAGCCACAGCCCACGCCAGCTGTTTGAAGAAACCCTCGATAGTCACAGATTATAGTTCCAAAGGATTCTTCTGAACCCGGACACGAAAAGGCTCAGTCTGAGCAGAGAAAACCAAGAAAACAAACGTGCTAGCTGGCTATTCATCATCGAAAACATACATTTCTGTGTCACAGCTAGCACCTAATCTTAAAAGACGGCTTCACTGTCTGTGAACCCAGAACCTCATTAAAACGTTGTCGGGCGTTATTTTATGTGCAGACCAAAAACTTCAGTGTCGACAAACCTTGACTCTTCTCACTGGGCTTAAACACAGTCCAATGGGGCAGTTGTTTAAAGCTGCTACGAGGAGTTGTACACTTGTCAGTTTCAATTTGATATCAACGCCTCTATGACCCCGTTTACACTTGGTTCTAAAATGTGTTTCTTTGCGCTCGGATCACAAGTGGATGCCGCTAAATACAAGCGTAAACGACCACCGAAACCTTTTGTGAACCGGTTAGTCAAACCACTTCCCAAGGTGGTCTGGGACATATTTGACCACATATCTTTTGTAGTGTAAACGCTAATGTGTCCTGATGCGTCCCCGACAAGGACGTAACAGGAAATCTTCTTCTTCGGAGTAACGAAATCTGATCACAAGTGGTCAGCAGGGCGCGTTTGGAGACACATGATAGACACAGGTGTAAACGGTGATGTGTCTCGCTGTCCACTTGTGAACCGATTGCCCAAAACGCATTTTAAAACCAAGTGTAAACATGAGCAGTTGAGACCATCCGGGGCGACATTAGATATTGCTGTAGAAGGAATCCGGGTAGCGTAGTGGTCTATTCTGCTGCCTACCAACACGGGGATCTCCGGTTCGAATCCACAGTTTCGTCAGGGGCATGTGGGAGGATCACGCTAGTCCCCCCAGTTCCCCCACCCCACCCCGAACAGGCGCCCCCGACCGACCAGAGGAGGCGCTAGTGCAGCGATCAGGACACATACCCACATCCGGCTTCCCACCCGCAGACTCGGCCAATTGTGTCTGTAGGGATGCCCGACCAAGCTGGAGGTAACACGGGGATTCAAACCGGCGACCCCCGTGTTGGTAGGCAACGGAATAGACCGCCATCCGGACGGACGCCCAACGTTTGGTGTTTCGACTTGTTGAAATGCCGTTTGGTTCGTGCCATGATAAGAAGAGAGTCCTTAAAATGTGTCGGCATCCAACAGTAACCCTTTTCTTCCTGTCCGTGGATAAAGGTCGTCGGTTTTTTTTACAGCGTGCTGTTCTCAGGCCCACAAAACAAGTGACTCCAAAGTGAATCCCGGTCAGGAGAAAGGCTGTTGAATATCATCCAGCAATCGATCGATAACTTTTTTGCTCGCAACTACAAATGTACTTTTTCATTTGTTTTACATTGTATTGCGCTCTATTACATTTGACATTATAATTAGATTTTTACAGCTGCAGCTTGAAAGCAGTAAATGGTTATATTCCATTCCGGTCCTTTGCTGGTTCCGGTTATAATCACACCGGGACTTTGCTGGTTCCGGTTATAATCACACCGGGACTTTGCTTCGATCTATTTTGCAGGTCATGCTGGGGTACTATTTTGCTCGGCAAGCCATTAGCTGTGTTTCCCTGGTGTGTGAGTGAGTGAGTGTGTGTGTGTGTGACCCAACATCGTTTGGTCGTCTAAGGAGAAAGGTTTTCCAGAACAGCAACCTCAGCCTCCACACCAAAGTGCTAGTTAACACAGCAGTGTACATCTCCACACTACTATGGATGTGAGGCGTGGACCGTCTACAGCCACCATCTCAGAAGCCTGGAGGCCTTCCACGTGAGATGTCTCCAGAGGATCCTCGGCAGTACTCGTTTACCGAGCAGTGTGCATCTCCACACTACTCTATGGATGTGAGGCATGGACCATCTCAGAAGCCTGGAGGCCTTCCGTGTGAGATGTCTCCAGAGGATCCTCGACATTACTTGTTTACCGAGCAGTGTGCATCGCCACACTACTCTACGGATGTGAGGCGTGGACCATCTCAGAAGCCTGGAGGCCTTCCGTGTGAGATGTCTCCAGAGGATCCTCGACATTTCTTGTTTACTGAGCAGTGTGCATCGCCACACTACTCTATGGATGTGAGGCGTGGACCATCTCAGAAGCCTGGAGGCCTTCCGTGTGAGATGTCTCCAGAGGATCCTCGGCACTACTTGTTTACCGAGCAGTGTGCATCTCCACACTACTCTATGGATGTGAGGCGTGGACCATCTCAGAAGCCCGGAGGCCTTCCGTGTGAGATGTCTCCAGAGGATCCTCAACATTACTTGTTTACTGAGCAGTGTGCATCGCCACACTACTCTATGGATGTGAGACGTGGACCATCTCAGAAGCCTGGAGGCCTTCCGTGTGAGATGTCTCCAGAGGATCCTCGGCATTACTCGTTTACCGAGCAGTGTGCATCTCCACACTACTCTATGGATGTGAGGCGTGGACCATCTCAGAGGCCTGGAGGCCTTCCGTGTGAGATGTCTCCAGAGGATCCTCGGCAGTACTTGTTTACCGAGCAGTGTGCATCTCCACACTACTCTATGGATGTGAGGCGTGGACCATCTCAGAAGCCTGGAGGCCTTCCGTGTGAGGTGTCTCCAGAGGATCCTCGGCAGTACTTGTTTACCGAGCAGTGTGCATCTCCACACTACTCTATGGATGTGAGGCGTGGACCATCTCAGAAGCCTGGAGGCCTTCCGTGTGAGGTGTCTCCAGAGGATCCTCGGCAGTACTTGTTTACCGAGCAGTGTGCATCTCCACACTACTCTATGGATGTGAGGCGTGGACCGTCTCAGAAGCCTGGAGGCCTTCCGTGTGAGGTGTCTCCAGAGGATCCTCGGCAGTACTTGTTTACCGAGCAGTGTGCATCTCCACACTACTCTATGGATGTGAGGCGTGGACCATCTCAGAAGCCTGGAGGCCTTCCGTGTGAGGTGTCTCCAGAGGATCCTCGGCAGTACTTGGGAGGACAGATTGCCACACACAGAGGTGCTGGAGCGGGCAGGCAGTTGCAGCGTGGAGTCAGTCTACCCTAAACCACCGTCAACTCAGGTGGCTTGGGCGTGTCATTCGCATGCCCAGCCAACAGCTCCCACGTAAAGTCCTCTACAGCCAACTACACCTTGGTCCACACACCGCTGGTGGGCAGAAGAAGCAGTTCGAAGACCAACCACACTGAGGAGATGCCAGATCAACCCCTCTTCTTTGGAGGAACTTGCCTCCTGCCGCACCATCTGGCACTCTCACGTCTCAAGGGGTGAAGTGTATGGAAAGCCAGCGCACATAACACCGTGTAGCAAGGCATGAGAAGAGGCATGCTAGCAAAGCAACCCTCCCCCCAGCACCACTTTTACATGCCTGGTCTGCAGCCGCAACTGTGCATCCAGGATCGGACTATTCAGCCACCAAGGGACTCACAGATAGGAGAAGATGGTCGTCACTGGATACGATTGACAACCAGCAAGCAAAGCAAGTGTGTGTGCATGTGTATGTGCATGTATGACAGTCGGCGAGTGGTACACTTTTGGGGAGGATGGGGGCTTTCTGGAGTATTCCTCCTATCATACCCTTGTCTCCTCGTGGTATCTTGTGAACACAGCTGCATGTGTGTGTTTATATATCAAATCTATTTTTTCTGGCATCCTAGCCACCCGTAGGACTGGTTAACACACACGGGACCTCATTATCAATGGCGTATCTTATTCGCCGTCTTTATTTTTATCTACATAGGCGTAGCCCTCTCCGTGTTTGGCTGTAGTGATGACTACTGGGTTGTATCATCACCTTCAGTTCTCGTTACTTCGCCGCCGTGCTCGGCTACGCGCCCCATTTCCCGAAAGGCATCATTAAAATTTCATCCGGTCTGACCTGAATAACTGTAACCAAGACAGAGAGGATTCCAGAAGGCTCGAGAAGGTCTGAGGACTCGTGTGCTGGATCGTGTGTCGCTGACAGCGCTGGTGTGCGCTTCGCTTCTGATAAGACCGCAGAGTTTTTATCGTCTTGATGAATTGCAAATCGGGCTCAGATTTTGGTCCGAGGGCTGTGTGTTTGTTTAGCTCTCATAACACTCGCACAAATCGTCCCACTGTTTTGTTGCGTCAGCTGACTGCTCCCGTCCTCGTAACAAGTCTTCCCACGAAATGGGGATTAGATGAGCATGAGATGTAAGCACAGAGATGCGGTGAAGTAGAAAGAACCCAGGCTGTCCTACATGGCAAGGCCTACGAGCGGTCAGGATGTGTTGGATGTAACCTCGGCGGTGTCGAGGCGCATTCAGACACGAGGCAACGTGTTGCCAGACTCGATTCATTTTCTCTGACAACAAGCAATGCCAGAGACACGGGGGGGGGGGGGCGTCAATATTAAGTGTGGGGTGGCGACCTGTAAAAAGTTGAGAACTGCTGAACTTTCAGATGATTTAAACAACATGTCGCCCAGAACTAACCAATCAGATGCAAGCATTTCACTCCCCCCCCCTTCATATACGGCGGGGCCCTCAAGTCCAAATACAGCCCTGGTTTTCTTTTCTCCCCTGCAGTTAACTGACAATGAGAGCTATTGATTGGCCGGAGTGTCTTCACACCCGACTCCTCAGTCTCTGATTAAGCAAGGACGGAAAATCAGCAGTACTCGGCCCTCGAGGACCGGGATTTGAATAGCCCTGAGATGCGGTCTGTGGAGTCCCGGGTTTACAGTATTCAGCCGCAGGACTACTGTCATGAAATAATGATAATTAAAAAATCCAAAACAACAAGAACAATGACGATAGAGGAGCTTGAAGAATAAATGTGTTCATAGCTTATATATGAATCGATGAGTGGTGTAAGCACATCGGAGCCGCTCGGAGGGAGCGTTAAACATACAGGGCTACGCCTGCATGCTGTCAACACCAGCGGTGTCAGAGATACTACGTCACCTCGGGTCTGAACACTGGTCTGTAGGGAACTAGGAGATCTGCTTTGGCTTTTCCCAAATTCGGTTTCATGTTGTTTTTTTTCCCCCTGGATTTTTGTCTTTTCCCCCCGTTTTACTGTAAGAAAGTTTGTGTAGTCAGCTAGAATAATAAAAACACAAAAGCGGCGCGGTGGCCCAGTGGCCCAGTGGTTAGTGCCGTTGCCTCCCAGCAAGAAGGTCCCGGGTTCGGACCCCAGGTCCTTTCTGGGTGGAGTTTGCATGTTCTCCCCGTGTCTGTGTGGGTTTCCTCCGGGTGCTCCGGATTCCTCCCACCATCAAAAAGACATGGGTGTTAGGGTTAACACTCCTGCCTGTGCCCCTGAGCAAGGCAGTGGAGAGAAGACCTGGTGTTGGTCCCCGGACGCTGCAGCCGCCCACTGCTCCTGGACAGTAGGACGGTTAAATACAGAAGACACGTTGATTGTATGTATGTACAATGGCAAAGTTGCTGTTTCTTCTTTTTTCTTTTCTTTTTCTTCTTTGTTCTTTTCTTCTACTTACTCTTACTTTTGTTCTTTCTTCTTCTTCCTCTCTTTCTTCTTTCTCTTCTTTCTTCTTCTTTCTCTTCTTTCTTCTTCTTATGCTTATTTTTCTTGTTCTTTCTTTCTTCGTACTCTTACCTCTCTTCTTTCTCTTCTTCTTTCTCTTACTTCTCTTCTTCTTTCTTCTTCTTACACTTACTTTTCTTCTTCTTCTTCTTCTTCTTTCTCTTCTTTCTTCTTCTTATGCTTATTTTTCCTGTTCTTTCTTTCTTCGTACTCTTACCTCTCTTCTTCTTTCTCTTACTTCTCTTCTTCTTTCTTCTTCTTACACTTACTTTTCTTCTATCCTCTTCTTACTCTTACTTTTCTTCTTCTTTCTTCTTCTTATGCTTATTTTTCTTGTTCTTTCTTTCGTCTTTCTCTTACCTCTCTTCTTCTTTCTCTTACTTCTCTTCTTCTTTCTTCTTCTTACACTTACTTTTCTTCTTCTTCTTCTTCTTTCTCTTCTTTCTTCTTCTTATGCTTATTTTTCTTGTTCTTTCTTTCTTCGTACTCTTACCTCTCTTCTTCTTTCTCTTCTTTCCCTTCTTTCTTCTTCTTTCTCTTACTTCTCTTCTTCTTTCTTCTTACACTTACTTTTCTTGTTCTTTCTTCTTTCTCTTCTTTCTCTTCTTTCTTCCTCTTACACTTACTTTTCTTCTTCTTTCTTCTTACACTTACTTTTCTTGTTCTTTCTTCTTTCTCTTCTTTCTCTTCTTTCTTCTTCTTACACTTACTTTTCTTTCCTCTTCTTACTCTTAATTTTCTTCTTCTTCTTCTTTCTCTTCTTTCTTCTTCTTATGCTTATTTTTCTTGTTCTTTCTTTCTTCTTACTCTTACCTCTCTTCTTCTTTCTCTTACTTCTCTTCCTCTTCTTACACTTACTTTTCTTGGTCTTTCTTCTTTCTCTTCTTTCCTCTTCTTACTCTTACTTTTCTTCTTCTTCTTTCTCTTCTTTCTTCTTCTTATGCTTATTTTTCTTCTTCTTACACTTTTCTTCTTCTTCTTCTTCTTCTTCTTTCTCTTCTTTCTTCTTCTTTCTCTTACTTCTCTTCTTCTTACACTTACTTTTCTTCTTCTTCTTCTTCTTCTTTCTCTTCTTTCTTCTTCTTATGCTTATTTTTCTTCGTACTCTTACCTCTCTTCTTTCTCTTACTTCTCTTCTTCTTTCTTCTTCTTTCTCTTACTTCTCTTCTTCTTTCTTCTTCTTACACTTACTTTTCTTCTTCTTTCTCTTCTTTCTTCTTCTTATGCTTATTTTTCTTGTTCTTTCTTTCTTCTTACTCGTACCTCTCTTCTTCTTTCTCTTACTTCTCTTCTTCTTTCTTCTTACACTTACTTTTCTTGTTCTTTCTTCTTCTTCTTCTTTCTCTTCTTTCTTCTTCTTCTTCTTCTTCTTCTTTCTCTTCTTTCTTCTTCTCCCTCTTACTTCTCTTCTTCTCTCTCTTCGTTCGTCTTCCTCTTCTTTGGGTGGTCGGTAGCCTAGAAAAGCACTATATAAAATGAAGTCCATGTACTCCTCCTCCAGCAAATGGCGTGCTGTTTGTTTTAATCAAAGCAAGAGTTTTGTAGTACAAAATAAAAAAGTGAATTAAAGTGTCTGTTCCTGGGCTCGTCAAAGGTCTTTCGGCAAATTTGCAGAAACGGCCCTCGTCCCGATCCATTAAAGTGACTCGGATGTTGTTCTGCCCTGAATTTAGCCGTTAATGCCGTGTTCCGTTAACGTTGTTGTCTTCTGCAGTGCTGCCCCACCCCCTATCCCGTACAAAACAACCAAACAAAAAAGAAACACACTTGTTTTTACTGACGTATACATGCTCACACACTCCTGTAGAAGGACATGGATGCACAACAGGGTTTCTGCAAGGGAGGGCGACGGATAGTCTCAGGACAAAATAGTTTCTAATGTGTTCACAAGCGTAGGGCGGGGCAATAACTCTGTTATCCTTTATCGTCTTTCCAGTGGTTCTGTATCGAGGTGGAATTCGGATATTGCCATATCATTGTGTATAAGTTGTCTAAATTAATGATCACGAGACTCTATTAACAGTTCTCACAAAATGTGGTTTGAAATGTTTGAGGGGGCGTATTATTACAAAAGCAGTTTTGACTAATTATTTTGGTTAATTAAGTGCAGATAAGAGGTAATGAGAATGAAGAGAGATTTTTCATTTCATTGTACCTTTTTTTAAATAGGGTATTTTTTTATAAATTTATTTCTGATTTTTCCCTTTTTTTCTCCCGAATTAGTGGCCAATCGCGCCCTATTTTAGTTCAAACACCCACCCTCGTACTGCATCATGCGTTCGCCAACGGCATCTCTCCGGCCGGCAGTCTGGAAGGAGTCGCCTCGCCACTTCCGTGACCAGGCGACTCCGGGCCGAACCACTGCTTTTCCCCACACACCCAGAGACGCAGTCATGTGACGAACACAAGCCGACTCCTTCCCCTCCCCAAGACAGCGTTGCCAATTATTGCTGCTTCATCGAGTCCGGCCATAGTCGGATCTGACGAGACCGGGGCACCAACCCCGGTCCCCAGCGGACAACTGCGTCGACACAAAAGTCTGCTACACCGCCGCGGACTTCAAATACTGTATTTTTGCATATGTAAGAAGGTGTTGCGACGTATTGCCATCGTGTAAAGTTCCCTATGATTATTTTGATAATAGGCGGCAGGCATGCTGGTGCAGTGGTTAGTGCGGTCGCCTCACAGCAAGAAGGTCCTGGGTTCGAGCCCCGGGGTAGTCCGACTTTGGGGCTCGTCCCGGGTCGTCCTCTGTGTGGAGTTTGCATGTTCTCCCCGTGTCTGCGTGGGTTTCCTCCGGGGGTTCCGGTTTCCTCCCACAGTCCAAAGACATGTAGGTCGGGTGAATCGGCCATACTAGATTGTCCCTAGGTATGAATGTGTGTGTGTGTGTGTGTGTGTGTGTGTATGTGTGTGTGTGGGCCCTGTGTGATGGCCTGGCGGCCTGTCCAGGGTGTCTCCCCGCCTGCTGCCCAATGACTGCTGGGATAGGCTCCAGCATCCCCGCCACCCTGAGAGCAGGATGAGCGGTTCGGATGATGGATGGGTTTTGATAACAGTATTTTCTATATCGCTCGGCACTCGTCGAGTTACACCCCCTCCAAATTTTACATCCGGACCCTTGAAAAGGACAGAAACTCACTGACCTTACGGCTAAAACTAAACGGGGTCAGTCTTGTGAATCTACACCCACCTAATGCTCCTTCCTAGTGAAAAAGGTTGTGTAACCAGGCACTGTCCCCACTGGCTGCCACCCTTAAAGATCCCTTCTTGTCTATCTCCTGGAAAACAATGGAGGTCTGTCTATATGTGACGGGGCACGGGGTTTATCTGGCACGTTGTCATCGTGGATGAATGCGAGGGAAGGGTGAGGCCAGATATCAGGTGTGTGAGAGTGGGTCAGGTGAGGCATCAGGTGCGTTTTGTGATCTGATTCTTGGTTAAATGGATTTGGGTCACTAACACACACACACACACATGTCCGTCACAGCATAAAACCTCTCACATTCCACGATTGTTAAGCGTTACGCCCTGGAGTCAACAGTGATAGTCGGTCAAGAAAACATCGTAATTTATTGGCGCTTATGCGACGCTGTCGTAAGCAAAATTACGGGGTGTGTAGGGTCGGTATGTAGGCGACGGCGTTGCGTGGAGTCAACGTGTTGAAGCTGTAAACCAAAAAAGGCAAATGTGACGACAGGAAGAAGAGAGAGGGGGAGAAGAGCTGGAGGGGCAGTCCTTTATAAGTATCCCTCATAACGGCAAAACGGGCAGCCAGAGCATGACGGCCGTAAGGGGGTCGACTCCAGAACAAAGCCCGGTACGTATGACGTTTAAATCCTGTACGCGGGGGTCGTTTGATAATGGTGGCTGCTCGTATGACGGCCCTTATGGGCACGGATCTGGGATTTTTCCCTGTTGGCGGGTGGGTTAAGTCGTAGGTGAGATTTCGAGACGAACAGAACTGCTATTGGCGCCAGCTCAGATAAATTGAAAATTTAAATTTTGTTTTGCTTTTTTTTTTTCCAGTACATTGAAAATCGTTTGCATACGCATCAAATGTAAGTGCAGGTGCAAATTGGAGGAACAAGGGCAAAACAGCTGCTATCTATATATATATATATATATATATATATATATATATATATATATATATATATATATATATATATATGTGTGTGTGTGTAAAACACTGTCTAGTTTTGAAGCCTTGTTTTCTTAGTCCTTCCCTTAAAGGTACAATTGGTAAATTTTTTCCCCTCTTGAGCGACCACCATTAGTCAATGCGTTTATACATGCACAGTCGAGTGGCGCTACGGTTACAGCTCGATTAGGTCATGTAATTCGACTACTGCCATTGTCCCGGTATACAAGAGCCGGGGGAGAATCGATTCATTGACGGATGTCCAACCCCAGTACGGTAGGTAGTGATACGTCCCCTTTCAGCTGGTTGCTACTGGACCTTCTTCCGGTTGACCTATTGCGTCACGTACCAAACAAGCGACAAACAAGTTAGCGGGCCTGTAGTAGCAGGCCTGTTTGAGGCGCTTCCACCGAACACGGGTTTGCTCGCAGGTTCTTTGAAATCCTGCTTAGTCCGACTTTTCCGCCCCTGTCTTAAATAGTTCTCCACTCCGCGTTCTCCCTCCATCCATGTACTTTAGGATATTCACCTCCTTCAGCTGACACAACATAGAGTTTGTCTCCTCGTCTGTCCAGAAGTACGTGGTTCTCCCTCCAGCACTAGCCACGTTGGTACTATGCTGTTCCACTTCCGGGTGAAAGACCGCCGCAGGAACTACAGAGCATGTGCAGAACGCCTAGGCCGGTTCGGGGCCGATTGAAGCGTATACATGCCAGAGTAAATCCATCCCCAACCGCATCATCTAGGTGTGTTGGTCCCACTTCCAGAAATTCGATTTCGGGTTGGACTAACACGTTTATACGTATTTTAAAAGTCCAGTTTTAGTCGGACTAACACAATAAATCCACTCTTCCCAACATCATGCAAACGTACAGTACTGAATGATAATGTTCTGTAGAAAAACGTGAATATTCATTGAATTTCAGACTGGCTGCAGCAGTTAGATTTTGTTTCCTCTTTATTTCCGTACACACAACTCAAAATGGCGTGTCTTTGTTTTGTCTGCTTGAGGCCTTCGTCGGACTAATGGTGGGCTGACTGGCATGCGCCGTTCGCTTCACACACAAGCGGCGGTCAACATTCGGCGCATGTTTAGGGACAAGTTTTCACAGACGTTGGCTTCTCTTGCACACTTCACTGCAAGAACAAACTCAAACATTCGGCTACACTTTTTTTGAGTACCACATTTATAAACCCCTATCGGAGTACCTTTTAAATAACCGTAAAGACGCTAGTACTGTGTTAGGAAACTATAAAGCCTTACAGGGATTTTTAAACCCACTCTAAATATACTGTTATGATAACTGTAATGGACTATTTAGCGGCCTCCCAAAAGCGGTTGTGCGCCCAACAACAGTTGATTCAAAATGCGGCAGCACGGGTTCTCACCGGAACTAAACCGCATGAGCACGTTACACCTGTTCTTAGATCTCTGCATTGACTCCCCGTCAAAACTAGAATCCATCCATTATCCAAACCGCTTATCCTGCTCTCAGGGTGGCGGGGATGCTGGAGTCTATCCCAGCAGTCATTGGGCGGCAGGCGGGGAGACACCCTGGACAGGCCACCGGGCCATCACAGGGCATTCATATAGAGCTTTGAGTTGCAGGTCAGAAATTGACTCTAGAGTAGACCCAGTAGACCCATAGAGGGCAAGTCTGTACTGGTCTGACACACGCCGGCGTATAGTCTCAATCTGTTCAGACACAGGTGGTGGCTCTTTCAAACGTTTGAACCCCCCCCCCCCCCCACCGGTTGTGTCACAAAAGTTGGAAGGGGTTCGTCGGGCCTCTGAAAGCTATCTAGAATACCTCTCCATATCATTTCCTGCTTCTCTGAAGAAAGGAAGGCCTTGTGGAAAAGGTAAGAGAACTGAGTCCAGGATGACAGGGGTGGTCGCATAGCTGCGAACCACTGCTTTGGTTCCTTTGCCAAAAACCTTGGCATCTCCACAAGTAGCTGGGCGTCAGACAGGCCGCAAGCTTCCCTATAAGGGGCCATCGCTTGAAGCCAAGCGTCTGGTTGCATGCCGGCATCGCCATCAAATCTATCTGGGAGCAGTCGAGACTGGTGCACAGATGAGTTCAAAGTCGTCCCATCGGCGTCACGTTGGGGTATTGAAATCTGTGGTGCAGCGGTAGAGAAATGAAACTAGAATCAATCTTAAAATTCTGTTAGTTGTATTCAAAGTGCTAAATGGCCTTGCACCACACTTTATAAAAGACATGCTAATTACTTACAAACCAGCAAGACCTCTCAGGCAGTGGCGGCGGTCTTTGAACCATCCCTCGCGCTTGGTCTAGAGCAGGGGAAGCTGCATTTTGTATTTACGCCCCGAGTAGATAGAAAACCCTGCCTGAGGACCTTAGAGAGGCCCCCCATACTGGACACATTCAAAAGCAGGTTAAAAACCGTACTTTTCAAAACGGCCTACGGCTAGGTTCCTGGTTTGTGTGCGTTTTGTGTATTTTGCTATCCGATTGTTGTCACTTGGAATCAGTTTTTATGGCACTTTTATTTATTTTTGCTAACTCCGTTTTAAACTTGTCTGCACTTTCATGATGATTTGCCTGTTATTTCTCTTATCTTGTGCTTTTTTTTCTTATCTTTTGCCTGTAAAGCACTTTGAACAACCTCTGCGATAAGGTGCTACACAAATAAACTGGCCTTGCCTTATAAAGCCTTAAGAGTGACTGTACGGACATTTAAAGGTGGTGTTGTAGCACAGCACGAACGTTCTCGTAATGCATTATAAGCTCACTCTTACCGGTTTCTAAAGGTGGGCGTCAAAGGACGTGTTACCAAATGTTCTTGCGTTGTCATGTTGTGTGCCGTTAGCCAGTACCGTATACAACCCCGGACAAAGCCATCGGTTGTTACAGTTGAGTTTCAAGTATCCGTGTGTTGTCGTCACTGCTAAAGGCTATTTGGGAAACAGGAAATACAGGCCGCAGGTTCCACACACGATGTAGTAGTTTCACACACTCGGTCAGATTTGTATCACCGGGTCATGGCTGACTCATTTGTATCACCGGGTCATGGCTGACTCATTTGTATCACCGGGTCATGGCTGACTCATTTGTATCACCGGGTCATGGCTGACTCATTTGTATCACCGGGTCATGGCTGACATGATGGCGGTGACCCCATCAGTACTGTATTAGATGATGGCACAAGACGGTCGTGACGCTTACGCTTACACAACACTTGTGCAAAGATGCATTTCCCCCACCCCCTCCTTTTGCTCCCCAATTGTGCCTGGCCAATTACCCCACTCTTCTGAGCTGTTCCGGTCGTTGCTCCACCCCCTCTGCCAATCCGGGTAGGGCTGCAGACTACCACGTGCCTCCTCCGATACACATGGAGTCGCCAGCCGCTTCTTTTCACCTGACAGTGAGGAGTTTCGCCAGGCGGATGTAGCGCGTGGGAGGATCACGCTATTCCCCCCCAGTTCCCCCTCCCCCCCGAACAGGCGCCCCGACCGACCAGAGGAGGCGCTAGCGCAGCGACACACACCCACATCCGGCTTCCCACCCGCAGACACGGCCAATTGTGTCTGTAGGGACGCCCGGCCAAGCTGTAGGTAACACGGGGATTCGAACCGGCGATCCCTATGTTGGTAGGCAACGGAACAGACCACCACGCCACCCGGACGCCCCCTGCAGTGATGCGTTTTAACGGGCTTTTTTCTTGACTTTTCTGTACGTTGGTGTTTTGTTGTTCGTGCTTCTTGGTATGCTCCCCGTCCGTGGGACTGCTGGATGCGTCGGCACACTTCAAAATATTAACGGTGGCGCGGTGGTCAGCGGCGTCGCCCCACAGCGAGAAGGTCCCGGGTTCGAGCCCCGTAGTATCGTCCTCTGTGTGGAGTTTGCATGTCCTCCCCGTGTCTGTGTGGGTTTCCTCCCACAGTCCAAAGACCTGTGTGTCAGGTGACTCGGCCGTACTACATCGTCCCTAGGTGTGTATGTGGGTCAGCCCCGTGATGGCCTGTCGGCCTTGTGCAGGGTGTCCCCCCCCCCTCCCCCCACCGCCTGCCGCCCAATGACTGGTGAGATAGGCTCCAGCATCCCCCGCGACCCTGTCAGCCTACAGTTTATCTCCCAGTAGATATAGAGGTGTGTAATAACCTTCACCACTGATAACCTGGAGGACCTTAAGGTCCCGAGGTTAGCTTCTGTCAACCATAATGGACATTTTTCATCACGCGTTCAGGTGGTACGGGGCAACTCGGCTGCAACGAAAAAGGTATACGGTCTTCATAAAGCAAAGGCTGACATATTGTCCCTTACTCATATTCTTCATGACGGCAATATTTCAGTATAATGGCGGTAAAGTGTGTGTATGTGTGTGTGCGTTAACCATGTAGCAAGACGCACACGGCCACACACCACGGGCGAGTGTGATCCAGCGGTATTCTCTAGACAGGAGCTAGGTACGAGGTTGAAAGCAGTCCATTGTGCTCCACCAGCCGTATCATGGAGACATGCAGGCGGCCACACAGTCATGCATGAACATGTGCGTACACACACACACACACACGCACGCACACAATTGCAACAGTCACTCTGCAGGCTCATAGCTGACCCCTGAATGCACTTGCACAAGCACACACACACAATGGGAGGCACTGTATTGGGATGAACGGGAGTCTAACTTCCCTAGAAACCTGAACAGTCCTCATGCCCTTAGTCGCTCCTCTGCAACGTTTCTAAAACTCCTCTTCGTCGGCGTCTCTCGCGGAGGGAAATGTTAGCGATGCCATTCCGTCGCTCGCGTATTTCATCCAGACGCAGCCGACACACACCGCGTTAGGCTCTTCATTGCGCGAAACACGAATTACACTTTGTCTGCAGTTCAGGGTTTTAGATGATGCTGATCAGATCTGTGGAGGAACCTGCCGCCTTCTGAAGCCTCGTGATTGTAAACAGCCAGCAGTAAGGGAGGCCTCGTCAAAGCCCGCCTACATGAGGACCGCGTTATATAGAGCCTAGACGGGTCTCTGGTAGCGGACGACTGACTCCAACTCACTTGTAATTCACATCAATTGTGCTGTTTGTCAAGCTTTAATCACCACCTCTGTTGGCTGGGTCTCAACTGGTGTTGGAGACTGTTAATGTGCGTCACAAAAAAATGTGAAAACGAGATTAATTCTGTCCTTCTCACTGAGCTGAGGAGTGGAAAAATGGCATCTTTTTCAGCGTTTTAGCCAGTGGCGGCTGGTGCTACAAAATGTTGGGGGGGGGGGCGCGATGTACCTTGGTGCAGCACACCTGACCGCTGCTTTAATGTCCACACAGTCACAGAGTTATGAAGA
>NC_079215.1:5286246-5301246 GCF_029633865.1 Lampris incognitus | reverse complement strand
GTTCCCACGTGTGTCCCGGAACACCCGGAAGTGAACAGACTAGATTTCCAGTAATGGAAAACACCTGAAAGATGATAGAATAGATCAGAAGTCCTGGAAATGTTACTGAGGAGGATTGTGAAGTTAGCTTGTACCTGAAGGATATATCGAGACTTGAAGATTTATGTCTCAGCAGGATCTGGAAGAACTTGTCCATACATTTACCTCCAGTTGACTCGACTACAGTAACGGCATCTTTACAGGTCTCTCTTTTTAACGGCTTCAGCTGATTCAGGGCGCTGATACTCGAGTCCCTAAGACCAAAAAAAGTGGATCACACCAGTCCAGTTCTGAGGGTCCCTACCCTGGCTTCCTGTCCATCAAAGAATTGATTTTAAAAACTCTGCTCTTGGTTTATAGAGCGCTGAGTGGTTTATGGCCAAAATACATTTCTGATCTTCTGCTGCACTATGAACCAGCCAGACCTCTCGGATGGTCCGGGACAGGTCTGCTTTCTGTCCCCGGAGTCAGAACTAAACATGGAGAGGCTGCTTTCAGTTTTCATGCACCACATATCTGGAACGAACTCCCAGAGAACTGCAGGTCTGCTGCAGCTCTCGGGTCTTTAAATCAAGTCTGAAGACCTTGCCGTTTGCCACCGCCTTCTATTAAATATCATCTTACACTGCGCTGTAACTTTTACTCTTTTATTTGTTTTTAAAATGTCTTTTTATTGCCTTATGTTGCTTTCACATTTTGTTTTAATGCTTTTTATGTTTTATGCAAAGCACTTTGAGTCGCCTTGTTGCTGAAATGTGCTGTACAAATAAATTTGCCTTGCCTCGCCTTGTAAAATCTTGC
Source organism: Lampris incognitus (assembly GCF_029633865.1). Taxonomy (NCBI): domain Eukaryota; kingdom Metazoa; phylum Chordata; class Actinopteri; order Lampriformes; family Lampridae; genus Lampris; species Lampris incognitus. The sequence continues at coordinate 5,300,406 of NC_079215.1, read as the reverse complement.
TTTTACGAGCTGAGATGGCGTATTTTTAAGCCATATTTTTAGCCGCTGAGATTGCACATCAGCGCTGTAGGTTTGGGAGACCAGTAAAAAGATAACACGGTCCATTTAGAGGCTGTTTAGACTTCCACCAGTAGTTAATACTGAATAATATGATGTTCCGTGAGCGACGCCTGTGATGTATAGCCAAGCGAAAGTCATGAAAACTGCCCTTGGAAAGTCCTGGTCGAAGATTTCCTTGAAATCCTGGGAACCCGGACTCGACCGCCACAGCAGATACATGTCTTGCGTGTGTTGGCTTTGCTGTTGAGGTTGGACAGGTGGTTGGTAGTAGGAAAGCTGATGTTTTTGGAGGCTGCTCCACCCCCCTCTGCCGATCCGGGGGGAGGGTTGCAGACTACCCCATACCTCCTCCGATTCATGTGGAGTTGCCAGCTGCTTCTTTTCACCTGACAGTGCAGAGTTTCGCCAGGGGGACGTAGCACGTGGGAGGATCACGCTATCTCCCCCCCCCCCCAGATCTCCCTCCCCTCCCCGAACAGGCGCCCCGACCGAGCATAGGAGGCGCTAGTGCAGCGACCAGGACACATAGCCACATCCGGCTTCCCACCCGCAGACATGGCTAACTGTGTCTGTAGGGACGCCCGACCAAGCCGGAGGTAACACGGGGATTCGAACCGGCGATCCCGTGTTGGTAGGCAACGGAGTAGACCGCCACGCCACCCGGGTGCCCCTGTATGCTAGAATTGTAGCAGTTTTACTACAGTTGTAATTGTTTTGGTCTAAGAGTCTTGTTGCCCCCCCCCCCCCCCATATGAGAATGTGTGATGGCGTACCATTTAATCACCATGCTCAACATAACAAGGGAAGGTCTGAGTTGGGAGTTTTGTGTGTCGGTCTGTGTGTGTGTCTGTGTGTAATTTGGTCTGTGAGACCTATTGATAAGCCATGAGACTGGAAAAGAGCCCCATACTGTCTGGGGGACAAAGTGTAGTATTTTATCAGAGAAAGGGGGCGTGTCAGTGTGGGAATGGTGTGGGCCATGTCTCCATCGTGCAGCTGGGCTGGTATTCAACACTATTGTTGGCAACAGTAGTGCACAGTTGACTGCTCCGTACAGAATTGCTCTCGGTTTACATTTACATTGTACCATCTGGGAAATTTGTTTGGCGGTGATGCATGAAGCCACATACGAGGTCAGTAAACTATTTGGGGATGAGATGCGTTAAGCCCGGGGCTGGGCAGTAATTCACTATTATGGTTTATTGTCTTTCACTGGTATTGTATTGCGATGGAGTTTGGATATTGTCATATCGTGATGCCGTTATGTTGACTAAATTAACGATAACCATTTCCCCCACCACAACGAGGTCGGAAGTATTCGAGAGTATTATTTCAAAATGAGTTATGGTTTGATATAGTTTACCAAGCATACCCTGATATATTTATCTATACCAATTAGAATCCCCTATGATTATCACAATATCTTCAATATCACCCAACGCTAATCAATCCCCCCAAAAAAAATAAAAAAGTGGTGATGTGACCCCCCACCCTAGTCAGAATACTGACATTAGAGTCAACAGAGTGTGTGTGTGTGTGTGTGTCACCCCATCTTGTTTCTTATTTTGCAGGCTTGAAAGCTCCTCATCCTGCACCAACTTGCTCTGTTAAAATCCTTTTAAGTCCTTTCTCACGTTTTCCCCTCAGCTCTGACGAATATGTTTTTTCATTGCCTTCTGCAACACTTGTCTCGGGTGGTTGTCGGGTGGAAGTTCCTTCAACGTCGTACTCTATCTAAGACACTCTGGATCCTCGTACAGTAGCTAACATGGACACAAAGGCAGGAAAGCGAGTGACCAGGGAACAGGGATGTGTATTGGCAGGAATCTGGTGGTACGAGAAGTATCACGATACAGGGTCACGATTCAACATATCCCGATATATTGAAGCGATATATCGCAATATGTCGCGATACTGTAAGAAAGGCGATACGTTGCGGTTTCGTAGGCCTGCGCTCTTTGTGCTTATGCTACTCCCTGTCTCAGTTTACATTGTTGGGTTGGAGTGGAGGAGTCGCATGGCTATACTAGACCGATCACAACGTTGCTATCTTGTGGTCGTGGGGTTACACGCAACACAACATGTTCGTCACGAACCTTTGCATGTGAACAATTAGAAGCCGAGATAGTGGTTTTGAGAATCGATACAGTGTCGATACTCGGGTGTATCGATATTTTCTTGCACCCCTACCAGAGAGAGTGGAGGGGCAACCCTAACCCTGAAACCTTAAATATTTGGACTCTCCCGGATCTTATAGGTGCCCGTCCCGGGCTCTGTCCCAGCTGCGTGGCCACATGTAAACCGCTGTCTAACGGCTGGACATCTGATAGACGCCACAACTGTTATTCGGCAAATCTCTAAGCCTGCCGTCGGGATTGGAAAGGCTTAACATCGCTTGTAGGCTCAGTGTGTGTGTGTGTGTGTGTGCTGTGGGGTCGGGGGGGGGTTTGAATGTCGTGAAGTAGAGACGAGGAAGACGAGTCAACAGCTGCTGCTGAATTACCACAGACTCAATTAAACTTTGTTGCGGTGCGGAAGAAAAGCTGCATGTGTGCGCATGCATCCTCCAGTTGGTTAATGTGTGTTTGTGAGTCTGAAGTGTTTCGTAGCATATATATATATATATATATATATATATATATATATATATATATATATATATATATATGTATATATATATATATATGATAGAGGGATGTCTGAATAGATGCGTTTGTCTGTGAATAGGTATCTGAAAGGAAGTTGTATGTAGTAGTACTAGAACTGTATGTTTATACACTCACTGGCCACTTTATTAGGTACACCTTGCTAGTACCGGGTTGGACCCCCTTTTGCCTTCAGAACTGCCTTAATCCTTGGTGGCATAGATTCAACAAGGTACTGGAAACATTCCTCAGAGAGTTTGGTCCATATTGACATGATAGCATCACGCAGTTGCTGCAGATTTGTCGGCTGCACATCCATGATGCGAATCTCCCGGTCCACCACATCCCAAAGGTGCTCTACTGGATTGCTTTGCTTTCATGTTGTTGACGCCAAATTCTGACCCTACCATCCGAATGTCGCAGCAGAAATCGAGACTCATCAGACCAGGCAACGTTTTTCCAATCTTCTATTGTCCAATTGTGGTGAGCCTGTGCGAATTGTAGCCTCAGTTTCCTGTTCTTAGCTGACAGGAGTGGCACCCGGTGTGGTCTTCTGCTGCTGTAGCCCATCTGCCTCAAGGTTCGACGTGTTGTGCGTTCAGAGATGCTCTTCTGCATACCTCGGTTGTAATGAGTGGTTATTTGAGTTACTGTTGCCTTTCTGTCAGCTCGAACCAGTCTGGCCGTTCTCCTCTGACCTCTGGCATCAACAAGGCATTTTCGCCCACAGAACTGCCGCTCACTGGATATTTTCTCTTTTTCGGACCATTCTCTGTAAACCCTAGAGATGGTTGTGCGTGAAAATCCCAGTAGATCAGCAGTTTCTGAGATGCTCAGACCAGCCTGTCTGGCACCAACAACCATGCCACGTTCAAAGTCACTTAAATCACCTTTCTTCCCCATTCTGATGCTCGGTTTGAACTGCAGCAGATCGTCTTGACCACGTCTACATGCCTAAATGCATTGAGTTGCTGCCATGTGATTGGCTGATTAGAAATTTGCGTTAACGAGCAGTTGGACAGGTGTGCCTAATAAAGTGGCCGGTGAGTGTATATCGCTGTGTTCGTGGGTGTTGTTGCTGTTTTATGCAGTAATTCGAACCCCCGGTAAGGGTAAAATGCTAGCTGTGTGTAATTTTCACCCACCGTCATTAACGGTTTGTCTTCAGAGGTGTAATGAGTTGTCATTAGCTGGACACCCTTCTAAGTTTGCAGCATATGCAGCGGGAATCATGTTTTCTGGTGTGAGCGCGAGAGGAAGTCCGGGAGGTATACTATATCCTCTGTTATTTTGAGATACTTTATTGATCCCTGTGGGGAAATTACACTCTGCATTCAACCCATCCTAGCTGTGTAGCTAGGAGCAGTGGGCTGCCGCTGTGCAGTACCCGGGGACCAACTCCAGTTCGTCTTGCCATGCCTTGCTCAGGGGCACAGACAGGAGTACTAACCCTAAAATGCATGTCTTTTTTGATGGTGGAGGAAACCGGAGCACCCGGAGAAACCCCACCGCAGACACAGGGAGAACATGCACACTCCACACAGAGGAAGATCTGGGATGACCCTCAAGGTTGCACAACCCCAGGGTTCGAACCCAGGGTCAATGAGTTGATAGATCTATATTTACCACAAACTCACACATGCACACGGTCTAGCGATGTAATGATATGCACACATAGCAAGAAATACGAGTAGGAAGATTTATCGGGCATGGTAATCGTCATCTTTTTCGTTCAGTGTTGACTTGAGTTATTTATCGTGCAGCTGAAAGAGGTTTTACTTTCAGTGTGCATGCAACGGTTGTCCATGTTGCAACAGGGAAGTGTAAATCTAAACAGAACAGCTCGCCAGTCCTCAGTCTTGTCCAAAGACACAGCGGTCTGGTTCAGATATACTCTCAACTTTCCATGCAGGTAACAATGTGCTGCAAGGGCTGATTGTTATCATTGCTATTATTATTTTCATTATTATTATTTTTATTGTTAGTAGTACTACATAATAGTAACTGATTTCAAGGTCCCTGATGCACATTAGAAGTGCTGCATAAAACCTTTATTTAGAACTTGGTTTTCATTTCGGAGTGTCCGTAAAAGGACTAGGGGTGCAAGAAAATATCGATACACTCGAGTATCGCGATATTATCTTTTGTGATACTGTATCGATTCTCAAAACCACTGTATCGATTTTTTCCTCCCCATGTAAAGGTTCATGACAACATGTGTTGTGTGTAACCCCACGACCGCTAGATAACAGTGTTGTAATCTATCTTCAGCCGCGTGACTCTTCCACTCCAACCCAACAACGTAAACTGAGACAGGAAGTAGCAGAAGCCCAAAGAACACAGGCCTATGAAACCACAATATATCACCTTTCTTACAGTACCACAATATATTGCAATATATTGACTCATAACACCAGACAACATTCACGTGTGGACAGATGGACAGTAAATGACCACGCTATCTGTGATCTACCCAATATAAGATACAGACTGTAAAGCCAGACACGTGGTGGAGAATATATCTTATTAACACTAGAACGACCAAGATGGTCATTTTGACCATTTTGGATTTTCAATAACTTTGTGGGTGGGGGGGGGGGTGGATACAGACCTGCCGCTCCTTGAATACTCCTAAAATTGCCTGTATTTGCATTAACATGAGTTTTAGATCAATTGCACAAAAAAGTTATAAGCTCTACCGAAAACGACCATGGACGGTCAAGATGACCGCGTGTAATTTGCGCGTCATCACACACGTCATGTTAGTATTGATGACGTGTGTTGGTGGCGTCATTTCCTTGGTGAAGTTCGTTGCTCTGTCCTAGAAACACACTAGCGCCCTCCAGTGCAGAGAAATAGTCTAAACTCGATTTTTGATTATGTCCAACACGTCTGGTTACAGACGCCGTTACAGACGCACCATGACTACCACCGAGGCGCTGCAGTATTTACTGGCGTTGGACAGCGGCCATTTTAAATTGTTTGAAAAATTGCATTAAAGTTGTTAAAATTTTATTTTTGGTGTCAGTTTCATAACAGACATACTAATATATGTAATGCATTAATATCTAAACTGGGTATTTATCTTGACAGAATATAGAGTTTAAAAACCGGCGGTCGTTTTGACCGCCCGTGGTCGTTTCATGTAGGAGTCAAATCCCGGTCGTTGTTACTCAGTGGCGCCCGTGCTTTGACTTTACCGGTTACATTAGAAACGTCCGCGCCCTCGGAAGTCCCTCAAGACTTGTAAACATTTAACGTAGACGGTGAAGACACACACGCGCATCGCCGGAAAGCTTCTCACATCAGTTCGCACCTTCGACCGCGCCGTCCAGCAGCTGTAATGTACATTTAACCAAAGGAATAAAGCGACTGAATGTTCAGTGTGATGGATTATCTAGCTCGAAAAACAATATGGCGTACTGTGGAAAATGGTTTGGGGTAACGTAAAGTATACATGCAAAACACGGGTATGGTTCCCCGTTGTAGAAGTCTGGAATCAGTTCCGAGTCAGAACGGGTTCTCCATACCCAGTCTTATCGCCGTATGAATTACGAGCTCCACCCGCGTGCATATCCGCCTGGTTTGCAGAATCCTGTTCAAGACAAAAAAGTCCTGTAGTTGCTAAATTATTGTAAATGCTGATGGGAAGACAAATATTTCAAACGCAGGAACACGAAAAGTTGCCGTGGTGTGGCAAAACTTCAGCGCTTCCCCTTCTCAGCGCCATTTTTGGTGCCTTGCCATCATGTACTTGCAATATAAATGTTGCCTCTGGCAAGGACGGCCTTTTTATATATTTGTCATTACAGCAACAAATAACGTGGTGTGTTGACGTGCCGTAAAGCTTCGCCAAGTGTTCTCTGCAACCTTTTCATGCAGCCGGTGGCTGTGGTGGGGCTGCATATGATGCTAAATCATGCAGCAGTGTCCTGCTAGCTTTGGAGTATCAGCAGACTTTTTGTTTTACAACCGAGGGTACTATGGAGGCATTATACTAGCAACTAGCCTACAGCCCTGGAGCAGGGTGGGGGCGGGGGGAGTGGGGGGGGTGTAGGGAGGCATTTGAAGAGATGAGGTGGGTGGAGAAGAGGGAGACACGAGTCAGGGAAACGGGGAGAGAGCGGGAGAGGGGAGATGGAGGGAGAACACAGATCAAACGGAGAATGACAATGAGATGCCAAAACAGAGGAGATGGAAAACGGTGATGAACGGCGATATTTGTGTGTCTCTCCGTTCTCATGCCTGTCAGCCCAACAGTAATGGAAAAGGGGGAGGGGGTGATGGAAAACCTGCCAAAACCTGCTTAGCATTTTTATTCGTCAAGGTATAATTTGGTGATGAAGTGCACTTTCGGGGGTCGAAAATCCCCGCAGCTGCAAACTTCACAGCTCACTTACAAGCCCCGCGCTTGCAAACAGGGCCACGAATTTGGATCGTTCAGCGTATTCAAATTGAACGGTTTACTGCAGGGAAAATTTGGCAGCGTATTTAGGTGGTTTTTTTCGCTCGCTGTAGCCCATCTGTCTGCAAGTATGAACAGTATCAGCGTTTCGCGTTCCCTTTAGCTGTCACTCAGACGGCAAGCAAAGGTTTAGTCCCTGTCTTGGGAGTGTTTGAGTCTCGCGGGTATAATGAGTGACAATTGAGATTGCTTGGTGTGTGTGTGTGTGTGTGTCTGCATTTGCATTGGTCAAAATCTAGTACTACTACTACTCTTAGCTGCTCCCGCTAGGGGTCGCCACAGTGGATCATCCGGTCAAAATAAATAAACAAATTGTGTTTGAAGGAATTAATTTTAAGTTCAGCCGCTTGTATCCACCATCTCACCCTTCCGGTCTCTACCCAAAGCTCTTGACCATAGGTGAGGGTCTGGAACCAAGACTGACTGGTAAGTTGGGAGCTTTGCCTTCCGGCTCGGCTCCCTCTTCACCACGACGGTCCGGTACAACGTCCGCATTACTGCTGATGCTGCACCAAACCGCCTGTCAATCTCCCGCTCCATCCTACCCTCACCCGACCGAGCGCTAGTGCGGCGACCAGGACACATACATCCACATCCTGCTTCCCACCCGCAGACACGGCCTATTGTGTCTGTAGGGACGCCGGAGGTAACGCGGGGATTCGAACCAGAGATCCCCGTGTTGGTAGGCAACGGAATAGGCCGCTATGCTACCCGGACGCCCCACAAAGCAAAAACAACAAAAAAAAACTTTTCATTGTTCTGGCTTCCAAATGCTGCAGTATGGACAGAGAAAATATTCAATTAGGAAAAAAGCAGCAAAATCACTTTGAAGAGAAGTCTTTTTAAAGACGTCACTGAATGCTGCCAACACTACGACTTGATTTGTTTACCAAGTGGTAAAAGCGCAAGTGCTGTGTGATGAGAAGAAGATATTTTAATATTTCAAAAACCACACCCAAGGATGTAGGGTAGCACTCACCAGTTTGAAAGAGGACGGGGACGGCGCCTCATCTTCACCAATTGATTTTGGCCGGCAAAACACGCTAGCGTTTCGGCCTGCCGCTGCAGGCCTTCGTCACAGCATGAGAGTAACTAATGGCATGTGAACTGTCTTCGTTCCGATATTTTAATATCGTGAACCGATTCGGTGTTTTGGTATGATTGCTGAGTGTTACTGCAGTCTTTAAATAAGCTGCCAATGAAGATCCCTCCATCCATCCATCCATCCAGTATCCGGACCGCTTATCCTGCTCTCAGGGTCGTGGGGATGCTGGAGCCTATCCCAGCAGCCACTGGGCGGCAGGCGGGGCGACACCCTGGACAGGCCATCACACAGGACCCCCCCCCCCCACACACACACACCCTTCTGCTAATATCACCCTGATCCAAGCATCTGAGCTGTCTTGTGTCCTACCGGATGCGCCGCATGGGATCGGAGACCGAGGACTCGTGCAGCCGATGTGCAGGAAACTCAAAGCCCACGCAAGACTTGAAAGGTTGACTCATCGAGACATCCTTCGCTCAAATCTGATCAAACAAAAGGAACTGAAACGTCCCCGTGTGAAGATTAGCATGAACGCTGGGCAAGGCAGGAGACATCACATAGCCCCGAGTTTTGTGTCGTTGTCGTTTTTTTTCTCCCTCCGAGGAAACACATCCTCCCAGGGATTGGACACCCAGGAGAGCCGTTTTTTTTCTTCTTCTTCTACAGGCCTGGTCCACACGTACCCCAAGGGTATGGGGCTTTGTTTGTTTTGTTTTTTTCCCTTTCCCTTCTGCGACATTCTTTACCTTTGGGTTAGTGCTGCGGGTCCTCGCCGACCTGTTTCTCAGCTTAGAAAAAGGTCACGCGAGATATGTGCGCTTGAAATTCTCATGTTGCAAGCGCCACATTGTTCTCACAGTCAAGAACGACACTTCTGGAAGTAGATGCTATCACTACTTGTCTGTCTGGTTACGCTTCAAGAGCTATGGAAAAAGAAACAATGACTGAGCCAATATTTACGCCCTTGTGTGATTCATTGAACTGGAAACGCCTGTCATCCGGCGTAGGGCACTCGTTTGGCGGCAAGCGGTCTGGGTAGAGCTGCATCAATTTGCGGGTGCGCAGTCCCTTTTTTTTTTAAAGGGTTAACTTTTTTAAGTCGGCATGGCAGTTTTGGTGTGCACCCCACAAACGTGAGCATTGCCGTGGACTCGTGGCTAGTAAAGCCTTGGTGACGTGGCGGTTAACTAAGACGACCGCCGCAGCGTTCGCCCAGTCAAACAAAGACTCCGCCATGTAAGTACTGAAGCACACAGCATCCACATCAGCCGACGCCACGTGGCAAAGCTGTGGACACCATCATACATATATATATATATATATATATATATATATATATATATATATATATATATATATATATATATATGTGTGCAGTCTGTTGTATAAAAACTGCTGATCTCAAGTTTTTGCTGTTAATACTGTTGGGTACTAATAGTTTGCAACCATCAATGCTATGCGTACACCTGCCAGTTTTTAGGTTTAAAGGGTCTAATGGCAACTACGCCGCACATAATAACTAGTAAGTGTAACACAACCTGCTGACGGGTCAATAAAGCGCCTTTGAGACCTCACAGTTCTCATAAAGAGCTGCGATTTTCCATTTAATTTATTATATATTCTTATTATATCAAGTAGACCTGAGGCTGTATGTTGGTCAAGCTCCAGCGCTTTTTATAAACTAACTGCACACATTGTACAAGCAAACCACAGAATATGTCCACCCTGTCATAGAGCAGTTCAAAGTAGACCAACATACATTTTCATTGCATAATGATTATAAAATGCACAAAGTGTTTTGATGACAGGGAAATTACGGCAAAATGTTTGTGTCCCTATAAAATCTGCGTTAGTTCCACTTCCTTTTCTAAATAAGATGTAACGACAAACACGTCTGGTCAAACTTTCAAGTAATATTATTTGGCCCTCGTTTGTTCATGAAGAAATCACACACGAGGTTTTGCGAACTTGTGAAAATAATTTGTTTGTTTTCGTAAAACATGAAGGTGACAGGGTGGACCACGACATGACAGGGTGGACCTTGGCTTTAATGGGTGAAGGAAGCTAAGCCTAGTTGTAATATTGATATTACAGCTAGGCTTAGCTTGGACATATATATATATATATTTTTGTTATGAGAAAACTGTAGGTCATCATGTAGGAAACGATAGCCATGCCTCCCACCGAATGTTAAGTGAATTTTAATTGAACTTCTTGAAAAGTTTAAAAATGTCCGTATTTTTTTCTTCCTAGTAGTGTCTTTTTGAGCATTCCAAACAAGTCTCCCTGTGGGGGGGTGGGTGGGGTGAGGTGGGGGTTGGAGGTCAACAGAAAAACTGAAAAGGATTTATAAGTGTTACTTGACACTGAGCGGCACAGGTGGTGCAGTGGTTAGCATGGTTGCCTCACAGCAAGAAGGACCTGGGTTCGAGCCCCGGGGTAGTCCCACCTTGGGGGTCGTCCCCTGTGTGGAGTTTGCATGTTCTCCCCGTGTCTGCGTGGGTTTCCTCCGGGGGCTCCGGTTTCCTCCCACAGTCCAAAGACATGTAGGTCAGGTGACTCGGCCGTACTAAGTTGTCCCTGGGTGTGAATGTGTGTGTGTTGGCCCTGTGATGGACTGGTAGCCTGTCCAGGGTGTCTCCCCGCCTGCCGCCCAATGACTGCTGAGATTGGCTCCAGCGTCCCCGCGACCCTGAGAGCAGGACAAGCTGTTTGGATGATGGATGGATGGATGGATGGATGGATGCTTGACACTGGAGGGCTTTGCAAAAAAAAAATCTGTAGTTTTTTGTTGCGTCGTCTCTGTACCGACACATCTGCCGCTCCACCTTAAAGCGAGCACGGTAACTGATATCGGAGATTTCAGACGTCTCCATCAGAACTTCTGCTTTCGCTTCACGAGCAGCTCGGTGGGAATGTGACTCGAGGAAACCTCTGAAACCTGAAGCTTGTTGACACGGTCCGTCTTACGCAAGACTTGCAGAGTTATGGGTCGAGGGACACGCCCGTTGTAAACAGAACATCAGATGGCATTCGGAGCGGTTCTTGCTGCCGGGTGTGACGTATTTCCAAGTAAAGCAGGATACTAAGGCCGGGATGTGATGTGATGTGATGCCTTAGGTTTGGGCTTGGTGGATGTGCAGTTTTGCCTCCTGCAGGTCTCCTGCGACGCTGCAAGCGGGGAGGGAGGACACGTGATGTCGTTAGTTGGACCGCTGCTTGTCTGCCCGCTCGGACTTGGGGACACAGTCGTAAAAGCGTGGCTGTTTTCGAGGAATTTCAGGTGATGAGATTTTGATGCGATTGGGAATTTCTGATTATTTTATGTTTTGATTTTTTTTGGCACAAGTTGTTGTATGTGTGCATAATGTGACTGGAGAAATTAGCATCTCACGTCGTCTTTAACTTGTAGACCCGTTGTCTTTTTTAAAAAAATTTTTTTTTGGAGTTTTCCCCTTTTTTCTCCCCAGTTGTATCCGGCCAATTACCCCAACTCTTCCGAGCCGTCCCGGTCGCTGCTCCGCCCCCTCTGCTGATCCGGGGAGGGCTGCAGACTACCACATGCCTCCTCCCATACATGTGGAGTCCCCAGCTGCTCCTTTTCACCTGACAGTGAGGAGTTTCACCAGGGGGGTAGCGCGTGGGAGAATTACGCTACCCCCCCCCCCAAACAGGCGCCCCGACCAACCAGAGGAGGCGCTAGTGCAGCGACCAGGACACATACCCACATCCGGCTTCCCGCCCACATGTGTTTGTAGGGACGCCTGACCAAGCCGGAGGTAACACGGGGATTCGAACCGTCGACCCCCATGTTGGTGGGCAATGGAATAGACGGTCCAGTCTTTTGGATATGTTACATTCTCAATCACAAAAGCTTGACAGGACTACGACACGGTGTGACCACGATGTGCGTGTCAGCTGACTGTTGATGGTTCAACAAAATGCACAGCAAAGCTCCGCTTTGACGCCGCGACACTCGTGAGAACCCTGAGCCGGGTCTCTCCAGAGTCCAAAGGAGCAACGCTTTGAGCCACTGGCATTAAAAACACCAGTTCTGCCTGCACTTTGCATGAGACGGCTCGGTGGATTCCTCCAGAAAGCTGCGATTCCCGCTATTCCCAGCTGGAAGGCTGCAGACGGCGGCCTGTCAGCGGCGCTGGCCCGGCTGACGTTCCCGGTCAGAGTCGACGACAGATTTGTCCTCGGCGCCTCGCAGGCCGTGTCTGGAGCGGCAGAGTGCAGAGACGAGCCCGGCGACGGCAGTTGGCACCAGGCAGGCTGTGCGAGTCTGGACAAACATGCGAAACACAAGACATCTGTCAAACCCACTGTGGAGCTCTTGACTCTGCAGAAACAACTGTTGCTCAATAACAGTGCGCCGTTTGAAAAAGATACCATCTGCCCGTGTGCAACCTGTGGGTAGATTTAGTGCAGACAAAGAAGATAGTTGTGTGTCTGTGTGTGTATGTGTGTGTGTCGGGCAGGTCTGATCATGCATTTCAGGGTTGTGCGAGGACAGCTATGGAGTTATGTCTTGCTGCTCTACAGCATCACAGGCCCAGCAGGGTCAGGCTGAAGTTTCATTTTTCTTCCCCGTCCTGAAGTCAACGGTACAGGTTTTGGTTTTTGTCGTTATTCATTTTTAGCAAGCGAAACTGCACGTTGGTACGTTTACTCTTGACACATTGTGTCCTCGCCCCCCCCCTCCCCTCCCCTCCAACCACAACCGCAGCTCTCTCAAATACTACATGAAGAAGAAAAGTTTCATGTCACCATTTCTCAGTCCCCCCCCCCCCATCTCCTCCTCTTTGTTGATTCTCGGTCCCGCTCACATCTCTTATGTTTCTTGTTTCTGTCCCAGAAGAGGAAAAGTCAGGTCCCCTACCTCGGCATCTGGACCCAGGGGGGTTTGTCAGACCGGTTTCGCAGGAACGTGCCGCCCCGACTGTGATTGATTTTGCTTTAAATGCCCCTTTTCCACGACATGGTACCGGCCGGACCCGACTCGCAGGGTGGGGGTTTTCCATTACCGTAACAGCGCCCTCAGTGACGACCCTCCGTGTCGTCATAGCGACGCCTGGTTTTCAATTTGAACACGTGTTTGAGATCGTTTAAGACGGATTTAACGTAACTCCGCCCCCACGGCTTCGGTATTTCAGCACGGTAGAGGCTCGTTCCCGTCGACGCAGAGAACGGAAACGGAGTAGAGAACGGTCAACTGAGCATGCGCGAAATGCCTCCACCGCGTCTCCACACGCCCCGCGTAGCGTCCAGACGCTGGGATTCTAGGAAGACCCGCCCCTACTCTGCGTCTGATTGGCTAACTTTAACCCTAACCCCGCCCTAACCCCAACCTTAACCTACCCAAACAACGGAGGCGACGAGTACTGCGCATGCTCAGTTGACCGTTCTCTGCGTCGATGGGGACTAGCCTCCACCGTTTCAAGATGGCGGGTGATCGCCCATGCGCGCTTTGATGACGCAGTGGCGCAGTGACGCGTTTCTCTGACCAATCAGAGGTCTGCATTGATTTTGGTACCCGCTCCCGTTTTTTTTTTTTGTTTTTTTTTTGGGGAACCTCGACAAAGGTGGTACCGGTTACCAAAATGCCGGCGCTTTCCGGCAATGCAAAACGAAAAAAGTCGAGTCGCGTTGAGCCGGTGCCACGTGGTGGAAAGGGGGCATTTGATGATACGTCGTCGTCGCCGCGCGTGCGCTGACGGTGTCCGCTGTGTCGTTCACGGCCTCCTTTATACGGCTCGACCTGCCGTAAGACTGCTGACTGGGCTTGTCAGGCTTGCAGCCATCTGTCGAACCGTTAGAGCGCAACCGAGAAGCTGGTTTCCTCCCTCCCCCCAGATTCACTTCCTCAAAGGGGAAATCTGTTTCTCAGTTCAAAAAGGGGATGTGACTACGTAATGTGACCATGCCACCCACACACCCAC
>NC_079215.1:5253746-5283746 GCF_029633865.1 Lampris incognitus | reverse complement strand
TGCATAAAGCCATTACCGAAGGAGCGGTGGCGCTAATGCAAAAACCATCAGGCCTAACCGGCACTGGCTAATGCAGTGACTCCCGGCTTTCTGTTCGTTTCTCAAACTGGGCGACGCAGCTGTCCTGTGCACAACAGGAAGCCGTCAGCAAGTCTTTTGTCTCCTTTCCCTAGTAGGTGTTTTTGTTGAGGTTGACCTACTTGCAGTTAATCTCAGGGTGGCTCCTCTCTGCTGGCCTAAGGCGTGGCGGTGTGGAGGTTTTGGGTGATAATGTGCGGCTTACATAAAGCGTTTTGATTGGAATGGCGAGGGTGCAGGTGGCCGGGCCGGTGGGACTATTGATGTTGTGTAATACACTGTCGGCTGAAGTGTTTGTGGATGTGTGCGGCTGGACCGGTGCCGTGGATTAAAACAAATCAGCTGAAAGCACCACGGGCAGGTATTTATGCATCCCCTGCATAGCAGCACACCTGTGAGCACGTGCTGTGTGATGGGCCTGTGGGAGCCATGTTATTATTATTCAGGGTTTTGTCTTTTTACCCATTTTTACTCTTAACAAAGTTTGTGTTGCAAAGGCAACATGGCCGTGTCTCATAGTGTTTTCTTCTGGAACCCCCCCCCCTCCCCCCCAGTTGTATCCGGCCAATTACCCCACTCACCCGAGCCGTCCCGGTCTCTGCTCCACCCCCTCTGCCGATCCGGGGAGGGCTGCAGACTACCACACGCCTCCTCCCATACAGGTTGAGTCGCCGGCCGCTTCTTTTCACCTGACAGTGAGGAGTTTCACCAGGGGGACGCAGCACGTGGGAGGATCATGCTATCCCCCCCCAGTCCCCTCCCCAGAACAGGTGTCACGACCGACCAGGGGAGGCGCTAGCGCAGCGACCGGGACACATACCCACATCCGGCTTCCCGACACGGCCAATTGGGTCTGTAGGGACGCCCGACCAAGCCGGAGGTAACACGGGGACTCGAAGCGGCGATCCCCCCGTGTTGGTAGGCAGTGAAATAGAGCTACACTACCCGGACGCCCCCTGGTGTTTCATAGTTTAAGCAAAATGGCAATGGCAAAAGGACATCCGGTGCAGCACACCTGACACCTGCTTTAACAGAGTTATTAAGAAGGACAATGCAGCCTATAGATTTTATCAGGGTTGGTAGACGGTGGATGATTGACAGTCGAGACGAGGCGTCGTGGTGGGTGTGAACGTGATTGACAGCCACGAGAATCGTCCAATCACATTCGATCAAAAAACTTTAAAACAATACCAATACACTGCCAATAAAAGTGGGCGTGTCTGGGGCAGCACAGAACAGCGCCCCCTGGGAAACCTGAAGAAACCAATCAGACAGCAGCCTCAGGTCACCTGCTCGCCACAAGTTTGAGGGCTTACATAAGGTATGGCTTGGCCGGCGCCCCTCACCCAGGAGGTATATGTATTCAGACAGGAAGTATATGTATTCAGACGGGAAGTATATGTATTCAGACAGGAAGTATATGTATTCAGACGGGAAGTATATGTATTCAGACAGGAAGTATATGTATTCAGACAGAAAGTGTATGTATTCAGACAGGAAGTATATGTATTCAGACGGGAAGTATATGTATTCAGACAGGAAGTATATGTATTCAGACGGGAAGTATATGTATTCAGACAGGAAGTATATGTATTCAGACGGGAAGTATATGTATTCAGACAGGAAGTATATGTATTCAGACAGAAAGTGTATGTATTCAGACAGGAAGTATATGTATTCAGACGGGAAGTATATGTATTCAGACAGGAAGTATATGTATTCAGACAGAAAGTGTATGTAGTCAGACAGGAAGTATATGTATTCAGACAGGAAGTATATGTATTCAGACAGGAAGTATATGTATTCAGACAGAAAGTGAATGTAGTCAGACAGGAAGTATATGTATTCAGACAGGAAGTATATGTATTCAGACAGGAAGTATATGTAGTCAGACAGGAAGTATATGTATTCAGACAGGAAGTATATGTATTCAGACAGGAAGTATATGTATTCAGACAGAAAGTGAATGTAGTCAGACAGGAAGTATATGTATTCAGACAGGAAGTATATGTATTCAGACAGGAAGTATATGTAGTCAGACAGGAAGTATATGTATTCAGACAGGAAGTATATGTATTCAGACAGAAAGTGAATGTAGTCAGACAGGAAGTATATGTATTCAGACAGGAAGTATATGTATTCAGACAGGAAGTGTATGTATTCAGACAGAAACCAACCAAACACCATTTGAACCAATATGTAATGCTGCTGACAGGCGCTCACAGACTGACAACACTTTCATTTCACATTTTTTTTACATTATAAAACTACGTTTTATTTAACATGTTTAAGTAGATTTTCATCTCTTGATATTTGAAGGGGGCGGCGCCCCAGCGCCCCGTACTGGCCAGCCGCCACTGGATCCCGTCCATGTTTTCTGCATCACAGAAACCATAAGGCCCTCCACAATATACCCATTTGAACCTGGTACCACTCCTTCCTCACTCCTACTCTCGCTCTCACACATGCATGCAAAAACACCCGTGAACACACACACACACACAATCGGTGATGCCATCAATACTCGAGGCACCAATGGAGGAGTTCTTGGTAGTTCTTGCAGCAAACAATTAGCAACTCCGACCGAGGTGGAAAGGAAGGAGGCGGGGGGGGAGGGAGGGAGGGAGGCAATAATGACATACCAGGGGGAAAGAACTGCAATAAACGCCGAGCGTCTTTGTTTACCATCGCCCCCGATCTGCCAGCCTTAGTCATTACGGCTAATGTTAGTCGGACAGTAGCACGAGACAGCTAAAGCCAACTTACAGTCACCACGCAGGCCGCTAATGAGCCAGCAGCAGCCGAAGTAGAGCCGGGAGGCCTTCAGCTCGGACTGCCGAGCTGCTGCCAGGGGGGGGGGGGGGGATGGATCAAGATGAGTAAAAACAAATAACGGTGCCGTTGTTTAGCATGCGCACATAGTTAACACAACTGCTCTTCAGTTTAGAGGATTGTTGGGGGGGGGGGGGGGAAATGGGGAGATTTTCATTTCCTCCTCTGCAGGAGTGAAACGCTGGCCGTCAGCGCTACTGCGGAGTCTGCTGAGCGCGCTGCTTTCAGAGCTCCGTCGAGAAGTCCGGAGATGGCGTGACGGAGCCTACATCAGGGCGCCGTGGGAAGAGTTGGACTTTTTTTTTATCAGCCTTACAGGAAGGAGGCGGGTGTTCTGCAGACGCGTAGCGGAAGGCGGCGGAGGGTGGCTGCCTATATCTGCTTCTCGATCTTTTATCCGCATCTGTACTTCTTGGTAGAAGCAGAGCAGCTGTGGGTGGAGGACATAATGTTTAAAATGGAATATGTCGTGTACCAATATAGCAATGCAACACCTGCACCACAACACCTGCTCTCCGGCTCCATGTAGTCCACTGCTACCCAGCCTGGTCGCCACCATAGTCGGTGTGCATGAAACTATGTTTACACAGACACTACATATATTTGTGCACACATAGCTAGAATATAGGGTGGCGCGGTGGTTAGCGCGGTCGCCTAACAGCAAGAAGGCCCCGGGTTCGAGCCCCGGGGTAGTCCAACCTTGGGGGGTCGTCCTCTGTGTGGAGTTTGCATGTTCTCCCCGGGTCAGCTTGGGTTTCCTCTGGGGGCTCCGGTTTCCTCCCACAGTCCAAAGACATGTAGGTCAGGTGACTCGGCCGTACTACAATGTCCCTAGGTGTGATTGTGTGTGTGGTGTGGGGTGGGGTGGGGTGGGGTGGGGTGGGCCCTGTGTGGTGGTCTGGTGGACTGTCCAGGGCGTCTCCCCGCCTGCCGCCCAATGACTGCTGGGATAGGCTCCAGCATCCCCGCGACCCTGAGAGCAGGATAAGGGGTTGGGATAATGGATGGATGGATGGATAATGGATGGATAATGGATGGATGGATGGATAATGGATGGATGGATGGATGGATGGATGGATGGATGGATAATGGATGGATGGATAATGGATGGATGGATGGATGGATAATGGATGGATGGATGGATGGATAATGGATGGATGGATGGATGGATGGATAATGGATGGATGGATGGATAATGGATGGATGGATGGATGGATGGATAATGGATGGATGGATGGATGGATAATGGATGGATGGATGGATAATGGATGGATGGATGGATGGATAATGGATGGATGGATGGATGGATAATGGATGGATGGATGGATGGATGGATGGATAATGGATGGATGGATGGATAATGGATGGATAATGGATGGATGGTTGTATATGATCATCATCATCATATCATTACAACATCGGTGCAAAGTCCCCATACAGAATATGAGACCCTAGAGATTCAGTTCGCCTTGAGTTCATCCAAACAGTCGCAGTGAGCAGACACATTTTCACGTATACAGAACAATATCTCACAGTTTTCCCGTCTCATTGAAAGTGAACACCGCGTTACTCGAGGTTCACAAACGCACACGAACCACCGCGACCACAAAATGCGTCAGCACAGTCGGGGAAAAAAAAATGTTTTGCTCAAAGCACAATGAAAACACGACCTTGTTACCTGACGCCGGGCAGAATACTCTCAGAAACCCTTTATTCATTTGGAGGTTTTTGACGATGTTTTTAAGAGAAAGAAGAAAATGTGTTTTGGGGGGGGGGGCGGGGGGGGATCCATCCATCCAGCCATCCATCCAGCCAGCCAGCCATTATCTGAACCGCTTTTCCTGCAGTTAGTAGTCATTGGGCGGCAGGTGGGGAGACGCCCTGGACAGTCCACCAGACCACCACACAGCCCCCCCCACCACCCACACACATTCACACCTAGGGACGATGTAGTACGGCCGATCCACCTGACCTACAGGTCTTTGGACTGTGGGAGGAAACCGGAGCCCCCAGAGGAAACCCACGCAGACACGGGGAGAACATGCAAACTCCACACAGAGGACGACCCGGGACGACCCCCAAGGTTGGACTACCCCAAGCCTGGAACCCAGGACCTTCTTGCTGTGAGGCGACCGTGCTAACCAATAAGCGGTCTGGATGATGGATGGATGAACTGATGAACTGCCTAAACATGGAAACACGTGGCGTCAAAGCAGATGTACTGGTACAGAGTAAAACGTAAAACACAATGAGACTGAACCCACGCAGACACGGGGAGAACATGCAAACTCCACACAGAGGACGACCCGGGACGACCCCCAAGGTTGGACTACCCCGGGGCTCGAACCCAGGGCCTTCTTGCTGTGAGGCGACCGCGCTAACCACTGCGCCACCATGCCACCCGGGGGAGGGGGGGGCGGTCCTTATGAATTCAACAATTCCCACACCTACACACACACACACATGCTGAGTCATGCAGAAGGGACAGTTGAATAGGAAGTGGATGAGAAGATGATGAGAGAGGCCCAGTTCATTGGAACCAAGGTGGGGGGGGTCACCTTTCCGATGCCGGCACCTTCTGAAGGTAGCAGAGCCGCCGATCTCGGGAAACATTCGAAACTTTCCTTCCTTACTTGTGACGTCGGCTGACGGGAAGTCGAGGGTGACCAGTTTCGTTTTCTGTTGTGTTCAGTAGGAGCTCTTTAAGGACGGGGTATACCGGGAGAAGGGTGCTGAATGTGGAGCTGCCAGGGGAGCGGAAAGGAGGAAGGCCAAAGAGGAGGTTTATGGAGGTGGTGAGGGAGGACATGCAGGTGGCCGGCGGGGACAGAGGAAGATGCGGAGGACAGGAAGAGATGGAAACAGATGATCCGCTGCGGCGCCCCCTAACGGGAGCAGCCGGAAGTAGTAGTAGTAGTAGATTCGTTAAGAGCTCGACTCCAGTACAGCCACAACCAGATGGCTGTCCTGCAGTTATGCGCGTGCACTTGGCGGCACATCGAGCTGGCTCGGTGTTTCTGAAGTGGACCTCTCGCCGTGCAGGGGGCGACCCGTTTTAATGGCGAATGTGGGTCGGCGGAACAAGGTCGACATCTCCTCGACGTGTGCGACTCTTACCGAAAATGGAGCCGCTAAAGGTCAATGCAATCTTCTACCGCAGACGGAATATTCTGGAGACGGAGGCGGTGCCAGCGAGGGCGGTGAAGGAAAGTGAAGATGAAGATGCAACCGGAGCTTATTGGAAAATCGCCTGTGTATGTGCATTGTGTGTCCGACCGTTCTCCCTCTGGACCTTGTCCAAGACCGGGATGAAGAAGTACAGCACATTTAAGCGAAAGGGACAACAGCAGCGAGGAGGAAGGAAGAGCCGGTGGAGAACAGCTGAGTCAGTGCAAATAAATGAAACATGAATATCCGGGTCAGGACCTCTTTCACTGTCCCCGAGATGGATTTTCACTAGCTGCACAATCATAACACACCATAACACAATACAATAGCAGCACACATGACCTAACACAACAGTACACTTCATCTGTTGATATTTAGCAGTGCTGCTGCAGCTACCAAGAATATTAATACTTCTAAAATTACTACTGCTGCTAATATTACCATTGTATATACCACTACAATAAGTAATTATCATTATTATCAGTATTACTACTACAGTATCATCATCATCATCAGTGTGATTAAGTTTATTTAGCCTTTTTGAGGGCTAGAAATCCCCCTTCCCTTTGCCCCCCCCCCCAAGTATCCGGCCAATTGCCCCACTCTTCCGAGCCGTCCCGGTCGTTGCTCCACCCCCTCTGCTGAGCCTGGGAGGGCTGCGGACCACCACACATCTCCTCCAATACATGTGGAGTCACCAGCCGCTTCTTTTCACCTGACAGCGAGGAGTTTCGCCAGGGGGTGTAGCACGTGGGAGGATCACGCTATTCCCCCGAACAGGCGCCCCGGCCGACCAGAGGGGGGCGCTAGTGCAGCGACCAGGACACGTACCCACATCCGCCTTCCCACCCGCAGACACGGCCTATTGTGTCTGTAGGGACGCCCGGCCAAGCTGGAGGTAACGCAGGGATTAGACCCGGAGATCCCCATGTTGGTAGGCGGGGAGGATAGACCGCCACGCGACCCGGACGCCCTTGGGGGGATAGAAATTATAACAATTATCGGTCTCAACCCAAAATCCTTGGAAAACGAGCTTTCAACGCGTCGCGTGGCACTCGGACTCTGCAATCAAAATTCCCAAAGGCGACAGTTCACCGCGTCCGGCTGCTAAAGCGTTAGCGAGTCGGGCGGAGAGGAAAACCCGGAGCGGTGCGCTATGGAGAACCTCTCCTTGGGTGCAGAGATAGGCCCACTGAGTGGAGGGGGACGAGCGCGGCCCCACAGACGGCTACAGAGCTGAATTATAGATGATCTAGAGGAACGAGCACTCCACCAGCTTCCCCCCAGCCTTGTGCCCCCAACTCATAGGCGCACACGCACAAAATCAGATCGGCCTCGGTTAGACAGCAATCGCCTCTCAGAAGGCGGCACACGAACACAATGGGTAATCCCAACCCACCCACTGTGAACTGACACGAAGTAGAACTAAAGCCTCCCGTCTCTTCACACACATACACACACACCCCATCTCTGGAACCCTCCTACCTGCATTATTGAAGCCCACTTAGCACCCTGCCTTTCTCCTGACATCTGGCTCACAGAACCAGTGAACCCAGAAGCCAGGGGAAGAGCTGCTTCTCCCCGGTGCTGCTACCAGAGAGTCGAGAGAAGAAGAGTCGGTGTCGCCGGTTGAACTACTAGAGAGTCGAGAGAAGAAGAGTCGGTGTCGCCGGTTGAACTACTAGAGAGTCGAGAGAAGAAGAGTCGGTGTCGCCGGTTGAACTACTAGAGAGTCGAGAGAAGAAGAGTCGGTGTCGCCGGTTGAACTACTAGAGAGTCGAGAGAAGAAGAGTCGGTGTCGCCGGTTGAACTACTAGAGAGTCGAGAGAAGAAGAGTCGGTGTCGCCGGTTGAACTACTAGAGAGTCGAGAGAAGAAGAGTCGGTGTCGCCGGTTGAACTACCAGAGAGTCGAGAGAAGAAGAGTCGGTGTCGCCGGTTGAACTACTAGAGAGTCGAGAGAAGAAGAGTCGGTGTCGCCGGTTGAACTACTAGAGAGTCGAGAGAAGAAGAGTCGGTGTCGCCGGTTGAACTACTAGAGAGTCGAGAGAAGAAGAGTCGGTGTCGCCGGTTGAACTACTAGAGAGTCGAGAGAAGAAGAGTCGGTGTCGCCGGCTGAACTACCAGAGAGTCGAGAGAAGAAGAGTCGGTGTCGCCGGTTGAACTACTAGAGAGTCGAGAGAAGAAGAGTCGGTGTCGCCGGTTGAACTACTAGAGAGGCGAGAGAAGAAGAGTCGGTGTCGCCGGTTGAACTACTAGAGAGTCGAGAGAAGAAGAGTCGGTGTCGCCGGTTGAACTACTAGAGAGTCGAGAGAAGAAGAGTCGGTGTCGCCGGTTGAACTACTAGAGAGTCGAGAGAAGAAGAGTCGGTGTCGCCGGTTGAACTACTAGAGAGTCGAGAGAAGAAGAGTCGGTGTCGCCGGTTGAACTACTAGAGAGTCGAGAGAAGAAGAGTCGGTGTCGCCGGTTGAACTACTAGAGAGTCGAGAGAAGAAGAGTCGGTGTCGCCGGTTGAACTACTAGAGAGTCGAGAGAAGAAGAGTCGGTGTCGCCGGTTGAACTACTAGAGAGGCGAGAGAAGAAGAGTCGGTGTCGCCGGTTGAACTACTAGAGAGTCGAGAGAAGAAGAGTCGGTGTCGCCGGTTGAACTACTAGAGAGTCGAGAGAAGAAGAGTCGGTGTCGCCGGTTGAACTACTAGAGAGTCGAGAGAAGAAGAGTCGGTGTCGCCGGTTGAACTACTAGAGAGTCGAGAGAAGAAGAGTCGGTGTCGCCGGTTGAACTACTAGAGAGTCGAGAGAAGAAGAGTCGGTGTCGCCGGCTGAACTACTAGAGAGTCGAGAGAAGAAGGTTCAAGCTGTGTCCGAATTGCCAGTGCGTTCTCCGTACTTCACGCGCAGTACACACTACGCACTTACCGGGGCGTGGTGTTTTGGACACACAACGCAGGATGCACGATGTGCCGTGCGCGTTACACTTGGTGGACTCGCATCCGAGCGGAAGCGACCCCCGTCGTAACTCCCGCAGAACTTGGTCGTTTTTGAAGTTGGAAGTATTTCGTCGCTTTCGCTTCATCCGTTTCAATTGAATCCATCCATCCGTTATCCAAGCCGCTTATCCCGGTCGGGGTCGTGAGGATGCTGGAGCCTGTCCCAGCAGTCACTGGGGGGGGGGGGCGGGGAGACACCCGTAACAAAACTGCTGAGAAACACGTTCGGACTTGACGGTGCTGGTTGTTGCTCCTCTTGCTTTGTTGTCTTGCCGTGTTGTTTCTGGAAGTTCCCCCCTGGCTCTTCATTCCCGTGGAAATGACAAGGGTGCAAATAATTTCTGGATCGGTTTTTTTAATCCTTTAGCGGCTATAAGCTTCGTACTTCATATTTTTGTCTGTGTAGTATGCGCACTCGCGGCTTTCACATACTGAATTTGCATAGTAGTATTGTGCATACTAAAATGTGCGTCCTTTTAGTGTGAGTGAACCATTTGGACACAGCTTTACTGGCCATGGTGCTGTTACCAGAAAGACCAGAGATGAACTATTCGTTCGGGTGCTGCTGTCAGAGAAATGGGAGAACTAATTTCTCTGATGCTAATATTATGCTTGATGGATTCTTGGAGGGCTCCCCCCCCCCAATTCATTTTGTTTGCTTTTTCCATAGAGGCCAGAGTGCAGAATTAACCACATAAAAGTGCACAAAAGCTGAGAGTCAGTAGGAGCAAGACAGAATACCTATGTTTGAATGAGAAGGAGGACAGTGAAATGGTGAGGATGCAAGGAGTGGAAGTGATGAGGGCGTATGAGTTTAAATACTTGGGGGTCAACTGTCCAAAGTAACGGGGAGTGCAGGAGAGAGGTGGAGAAAAGAGTGCAGGCAGGGTGGAGTGGGTGGAGAAGAGTGTCAGGAGTGATGTGTGACAGAAGGGTACCAGCAAGAGTTAAAGGGAAGGTTTACAAGATGGTTGTGAGACCAGCTATGTTATATGGTTTGGAGACAGTGGCACTGATGAAAAGACAGGAGGTGGAGCTGGAGGTGGCAGAGATGAAGATGATAAGATTTTCATTGGGAGTGATGAAGAAGGACAGGATTAGGAAGGAGTATATTAGAGGGACAGCTCAGGTTGGACGGTTTGGAGACAAAGCAAGAGAGACAAGATTGAGATGGTTTGGACATGTGTGGAGGAGAGATGCTGGGTATACTGGGAGAAGGATGCTGAATATGGAGCTGCCAGGGAAGAGGAGAAGAGGAAGGCCAAAGAGGAGGTTTATGGGTGTGGTGAGGGAGGACATGCAGGTGGCTGGTGTGACAGAGGAAGATGCAGAGGACAGGAAGAGATGGAAACGGATGATCCGCTGTGGCGCCCCCTAACGGGAGCAGCTGAAAGTAGTAGTAGTAGTAGTAGTAGTAGTAGTAGTAGTAGTAGTAGCAGTGGTAGAGAAATGCACAAAAGCTGGTTGTGATTCAGGTACTTGCTAAGGGACAGTTCAGAAGGGTGTTAGGTTTGCTAAGCAAAACGGTATTGTAGCTTGTATAAACTTATACTTAAAGTTTAAAGATACTTACATTTGTAATTAAGGTTAGGAAAAGCGATGCTGGCGCTGTTCGTGCTCTACACGATAACCATCAGGTGTCATTTCAGTTTTCCTTCGGTGATAATCTTTTGTACAAACGAAACAAGCTTCACGAAGCATTGTGGTTCATTTTACAATTCGGGACACGACCAAGACGGCCGACACCCGAAATATTATAGTAAATGGGGAGCCATTTTGGACACAGCCAGGAATAACTGTCATGGCCACTCCCGGTTCCGTCTACTCCAGCCCTGGTTTCTACGTCTCACGTTTGGTCCTGCTGTAACAACACCATCCCAGTTCTGAGCCCTGCCCAGTTTTCCTCTGTTACCCATTTGCCCCAAAACTGATTTTGATTATTCGGTCAAGTTTCTGTTTATTTAAGTTTAGTTCACTGTCAGAATGTTCCATGTCTGTACCATGCCAGCTCCATGGTACCATGCCAGCACCATGTCAGCACCATGGTACCATGTCTGTACCATGTCAGCTCCATGGTACTATGTCTGTGCCATGTCAGCACCATGGTGCCAAGTCTTTACCATGCGAGCACCATGGTACTATGTCTGTACCATGCCAGAACCATGGTACTATGTCTGTACCATGCCAGCACCATGGTACCAAGTCTGTACCATGTCAGTTCCATGGTACCAAGTCTGTACCATGTCAGCTCCATGGTACCAAGTCTGTACCATGTCAGTTCCATGGTACCATGTCTGTACCATGCCAGCACCATGGTACTATGTCTGTACCATGCCAGCACCATGGTACCAAGTCTGTACCATGTCAGCTCCATGGTACCAAGTCTGTACCATGTCAGTTCCACGGTACCATGTCTGTACCATGCCAGCACCATGGTACTATGTCTGCCATGTCAGCTCCATGGTACCAAGTCTGTACCATGTCAATTCCATGGTACCAAGTCTGTACCATGTCAGTTCCATGGTACCAAGTCTGTACCATGTCAGCTCCATGGTACCAAGTCTGTACCATGTCAGTTCCATGGTACCATGTCTGTACCATGCCAGCACCATGGTACCAAGTCTGTACCATGTCAGTTCCATGGTACCATGTCTGTACCATGTCAGTTCCATGGTACCATGTCTGTACCATGCCAGCACCATGGTACCATGTCAGTTCCATGGTACCAAGTCTGTACCATGTCAGTTCCACGGTACCATGTCTGTACCATGCCAGCACCATGGTACTATGTCTGCCATGTCAGCTCCATGGTACCAAGTCTGTACCATGTCAATTCCATGGTACCATGTCTGTACCATGTCAGTTCCATGGTGTCTGTACAATGCCAGCACCATGGTACCGTGTTCTCATCATGTATGTTGCGATACTCTCGTGTTTCCTACAGTACACCTTTTGTTTCACCAGTTACTGTCAGCATTTGGGTCCTCAATTCCTGCTCCCACTGTGACCGATGACTATATTCTTTATTTCTAACCAGTGGCGGCTGGCCAGTACACGCCGCTGGGGTGCCGCCCCCTTCAGATATCAAGATACGAAAATCTATCTAAACATGTTAAATATCCCGGTCTCGTCAGATCCGCCTATGGCCGGACTCAGCGAAGCAGCAATAACTGGCAACGCTGTCTTCGGGAGGGGGGCGGAGTCGGCTTGTGTTGGTCACACGAATGCGTCTCTGTGTGTGTGTGTGGGGGGGGGGGAGCAGTGGTTCGGCCTGAATTTGCCTTGTCACGGAAGTGGGGAGGCGCCTCCTTCGACACTGCCGGCCGGAGAGATGCAGTTGGCGAACACATGCAGTACGAGGGTGGGTGTTTGAACTAAAATAGGGATCGATTAACCACTAAATTGGGAGAATCAGAAATACATTTTAAAAAAAAACCACGTTAAATATAATTTAGGTGTATAATGCAAATAATGATGAAATAAAAGTGTTTTCAGTCTGTGAGCGCCTGTCAGCAGCATTCAATATTGGTTCAAATGGTATTTGGTTGATTCCTGTCTGAATACATATACTTCCTGTCTGAATACATATACTTCCTGTCTGAATACATATACTTCCTGTCTGAATACATATACTTCCTGTCTGAATACATATAATTCCTGGGGCCAAACCATACCTTATGTAAGCCCTCAAACTTGTGGCGAGCAGGTGACCTGAGGCTGCTGTCTGATTGGTTACTTCAGGTTTTCCAGGGGGCGCTGTTCTGTGCTGCCCCAGACACTCCCACTTTTATGGGCAGTGAACTGGTATTGTTTTAATGTTTTTTGATCTTATGTGATTGGACAATTCTCCTGGCTGTCAATCATGTTCACACCCACCACGACGCCTCATCTCGACTGTCAATCACCCACCGTCTACGAACCCTGATAAAATCTATAGGCTACATGGTCCTTCTTAGTAACTCTGGAGGATCTGTCAGGTGTGCTGCACCAAGGTAAATTGTGCCCCCCCCCAAAAATTTTTTAGCACCAGCCGCCACTGTTTCTAATTCCATAAGAACAATAGCTGGCAAGCCAGTCATCATCGAGTGGAGGAAGAAACTATGGTGTTGAATATTAAAGGTGGTTTGGTTGATCACTCGGTGAGAGAGGTCAGCCTGGAATGAGGTACGTAAACCACTGACATCGGGTTTATCGGCAGACGGTTTTCTGCTCAAATCCTTTTCCACATCCAGCTCGTGTCTGCATTTCTGCTTCATATTGCTGAGAGCGGTGAGGTCGCTCTCACATATGCATACGGTCGCATCTGCATGTCACTGCATGATGGCTGAAAAGATCTGCGAACAGCTTCTGCTGAGACTGTTTTCAGTGCCCCGCCGGCTGAGATTTCGGTAAGATTTTCCTGCTCAGATCATGACAGGAGGGGATAACACACCCGCTGATCTGCGTTGTCTGCTTTTGGGACGGTGCCTGCTCAATTGAGCAGCAGGCCCGCTCAGGTGGGCCTTTATATTGCTTTTGACATCGTCCCTCAGCTGGAGATGGTTTTCACCAAAGATGACAAGTTATGAGGATAAGACCTTGATATGGTACTGGCCAATGCGAGGAGACCGGAGATTACAGCACTGAATCCTGGCCTCGCTTTGTCAGGCCCGTTACATATGTAGGCCTTTTCCATACACGTGTGCTGGTTTTGCTTGACTTGGTTTGACTCGGCGTGTCAGCCCGGCGCGGCTGGGATTTGCAGTTCCATTACAACAGGGATCGAAGATGTGTCGTTAACGGATGACGCGCCTGTCTCGAGTCGATGGCGTTTAGAAGCAGCGCCCTCTTTAGCACTGTTCACTATTGGACTGTGCATCGGTTGCTGCTAGCCAGCTACTTATCGTGGATTTTCAGGATGCTGTTACGATTTTGCTAGGCATCTACCGCTTATTGCTTGAAAATGGAGACGGGATGATGAAATGGATCTAGACTAGGTGAAGCCCATCTGACATCACCACAGCCCGCTTAGAGGCAGGTCTGGCGCACTTTGGGCCCACTCCAGAGATGGACCATCTCGGGCGTGGCTCGACACAACTCAGCGCGTTTAAACTGGTAATGGAAACGCAAATCGACGCGGCACGGTTTGACTCGGCGCCACCAAAAAGTGCTCATGGAAGCACCGTAACAGTGGCAGCAAAATCTCGGAGTCCTAAACTTCAGCTCTGTTCAACTTTGGCCCCAAAGCCGCCCTGCAAGGCACTGTACCTGCATCGGCATGTTGCTCACACTGCATATTTATGTGCAGTGCAAAAACTGCAAGAAAAAGTAAACTATCTAATTTAGTTATCATCCTCATCCTACACATCCTGCTGCAAACAGCGCCGAGACACAACATGTGACCTACAGAGCAGAAGCTGCCGTTGTCCATGTCTGTTGATCTTCAGCCGATGCTGGCTGAGCGAGCCTTCCAGTCACGATACCTTCACTTGCAAATGGAGGAGTTGCCCATTTAAAAAGGCTAGCTTAGCAGATCTTTAAGGCGTACTCATATGAGGTAAACTATGATTATTTTATTTATTTTTGTGCACTTATGAGTGGGGTAGAGACTAGGATCTGAGAGCGTGGCAGCAGAGGTGTGGACACGAGTCACCATAACTTGGACTCGAGTCACAAATTCGATCGCTTAAGACCTAACAAAACAAAGGCTTGCACCTCAGCTTTGACTTTAACGCCAATAACTCGTGACTTCACTTGGACTTGAGCCTTTTGACTTGAAGGACTCGGTACCGTCTCCAAACCCAGAGACAAAAGTGCTTTTAAAAAGTGCAACCAATAAACTTTCTATTTCCATATTTACAGATCCTCTTTGAATCATCCATCCATCCATCCATCCATTATCTGAACCGCTTATCCTGCTCTCAGGGTCGCGGGGATGCTGGAGCCTATCCCAGCAGTCATTGGGCGGCAGACCGCCAGACCATCACACAGGGCTGACACACATGCACACACACACACACACACATTAACACCTAGGGACAATGTAGTACGGCCGATTCACCTGGCCTACATGTCTTTGGACTGTGGGAGGAAACCCACGCAGACATGGGGAGAACATGTAAACTCCATACAGAGGACGACCCCCAAGGTTGGGCTACCCCGGGGCTCGAACCCGGGACCTTCTTGCTGTGAGGCAACTGTGCTAACCACTGCGCCACCGTGCTGCCACTTTGAATCAACCCGTACTAAATAAAAAGCATTAATTAATTAATTAATTTGTTCAGCCATTCATCTTCGGCCTCTTCTCCGGGGTCGGGTCGCGGTGGCAGCAAGCTAAGTAGGGCACTCCAGACCTCCCTCTCCCCAGCAACGCCCTCCAGCTCCTCCTGGGGGATCCCAAGGCATTCCCAGACCAGACTGGGCATGTAGTCCTCCAGCGAGTTCTGGGTCTACCCTGGGGTCTCCTCCCAGTTGGCCGTGCCCGGTAAACCTCCAAAGGAAGGAGCCCAGGAGGCATCCTAATCAGGTGCCCGAACCACCTCAACTGGCTCCTTTCGACATGAAGGAGCAGCGGCTCTACTCCGAGCTCCCTCCGGATGTCCGAGCTCCTCACCCTATCTCTAAGGTGGAGCCCAGACACCCTACGGAGGAAACTCATTTCAGCCGCTTGTATCCGCCATCTCACCCTTTCAAAAGCATTAATGATCTGCATAAATTTAGTATATTGAATTACTTTGCTGTTGAAATTTTGAAATAGCATTACATTTGATGAAGAGTCTACAATGACTTGACACTCAAAGTTTAGGACTCGGGACTTGACTTGGCACTTGGCCCGTTTTGACTTGAGACTTGAGCACCAAGACTCGAGACTTACTTGTGACTTGGGAAACAATGACTCGGTCCCACCTCCGCACGGCAGTGTCTCATTTTTTTTCCAGCTAACTTTTCAAACGGGGGGAGGGGGGATGGATTTAGTAACAGGGCTCAGGTTTTAATTAAATTGTCCTACGTCGAGCCAACATAGCAATTCTCCCGTTTTACTGTTGTACGCTCGCTAAGGTATTTGACGGTGTTGCTGCCAGGAACTTGAGAAATACTTATTCGTCGGTTGAGAAATACTGGAGTCTTGAGTTACTTATTATTCATGGGGTAGATGCCTGCGGTGGCAATGCAAGATGAAAAAAAAATGCACGGGGTGGTGGTGGGGCGGGGGGGGGGGTTCACAATAGCTACCACTGTATGTGTCCCCGCCTCGGCTTCTGGTCACTGTACCCTATTCGAAGGCCTTGATCCCTGTTCTGTGCTCAGCGCTGATGGTGAAGAGGAGATGGGGGGGGGGGGGGAAGGTTTCTTTTGGGTAATAGAAGGGCTTGTTGAATGTTGCCTCATCTGCCCCAGGCTGACACTGGGGTTTTTTAACAGCTGTTTTGTGTTTTGCTGTAAATATATAAATGTGTGCGGGTGTTTTTGTGTGTAGGTTAAGGCCGGGCTGATGTGTTACACCGCTCTACACTTTTAACAGGGTTCTAGGGATGCGCCGATCGATCCGCCAGTGACCGGAGTCGACCGATTTTCAGCTTGATCAGCTTTGACCGGCCGGTTGGTCTCGGATACACATCCGATTCTGTGCCGGTCAAATTCACACGCGTGGGGCTGCAAGGCGGGTCACGTCGTGCACACGCCGGTACAGACGGTATCGTCACAGCCACACATGAGCGAAACCCGTGGTTTACTTTGGGGAGGGGAAACATGGTGGATAAAGTGGGACGTACTGCATTTCATTTCCATTTGGATTTATTTGTACAAAACAGTTTTTAGTTTGAGATTTGTTTGAGCGAGAGATGGTTCTGGAACCCGTCTTGACGCATGCTCGGTAATCCAGGTAAGAAAATCACAGGAGGTCGAATCAGTTCATCCGGACACGACGTTGATTGACAGGTATGTGTCATCACTCACCTAAGTGACCTCTTCAGTCTCAGCTGACTGCAGGTATCCCCACCCCTATAAACAGTAGGGTGCGGTACGGCGCTTAACGACCGAAACCAACGACCGGTTTATATGCAAATATGGGCGTGGCCACTGAGCACGTGTACTGTTCACAGAGGATGAGGGAATAGTACACACGGCCATCGAGACTCTAGTTAATGGGCACACCCATATTTGCGTATGAAAGTGGTCGTTGGTTGTGATCGTTAGGGCCCTGACCTACCGCGGCCCCTGACACACTGACTTCGGGCCGTCAGTGAGCGTCTGTGACCCTAGTTTTTGCAGGGTGTCCTGCACCGTCGGCACTAGTCGGACCCCTGTAGGCGGCGTTTCGGACGGTATGTTGAATCCGGTATGTCGAATCGGCAGAGCCCGCCGGTGAGAGAGCTCGCTCTGATCGGCTGTCACTTTAGCGACTCAGTGCTAAGTTAGCAAATCAGGGCCGTCGGCCGTAGCCTCTGCAGTGTGTTCAAGTGCTACTTTTTGGCCCAGACGGCAGGCCACCTGAGGCAACGAAGCAGTCGGCCTTCGTCGCCACTAGTTGGTTTGGTGTGTCTGGCCCATATACATCTGTCGCCCTCTTACGATGCCGTGATTGCAGCAATCCCTCATCCTCTGTGAACAGTGCACATGATCCATGGTCACACCCAAATATGCATATGAAACCGGTCGTTGGTTTCAGTCGTTGGGCCTTGTATTGTGCTGTATTGTTTATGAGGGTGGAGATACCTGCAGTCAGTTGAGACTGAAGAAGTCGCTTAGATGAGTGATGGGATGTATCTGTCAATCGACGTTGTGTCCAGATGAACTGATTCAACCTTCTTTGAGGTCCTGGAACCTGGTGCACTTTTGGAGAAGATGTCAGTTACTCAACAGTCAGTGTTTCCTTATGAACATAGAATTGAAATTTCCGTTGAAGAAAAGCTACAAAAATGTTTGTGTATGCTGTCAATTATATCGCTCTTGGGGGGAAAAAAAATCCGAAATCGGCCTGTCCAGGGTGTGTCCCCCGCCTGCCGCCCAATGACTGCTGGGATAGGCTCCAGCATCCCCGCGACCCTGCGAGCAGGATAAGCGGTGTGGATAATGGCTGGATGGATGGATGGATGGATGGATGGATGGATGGATGGATGGATGGATGGATGGATGGAATCAGACAAGAAAATTGCAATTGGTGCATCTCTTTGTTACCCTTCCACTTCTTTTTTATGATAGCCAGATCAGTCAGCACAATGGACTGTGGTTTCGAATTAAATCTCATGTCCAACTTCCACCAACAAACCCCTCCGCTTAGAATTAGCCCACCCCCCCGCCCGCCAGTTAGAAGCCTACAGTCAATTCTCACCTTCTTTGTGGTGGTGGGCCGTTATCCGGTGGCACTGTAACGAGAAACTGGACACTAGCTGCAGTGCTGAGCCGGCACAAAATGGATGGCTCACATAATCAGTATTGGATCAAAAGGAAGTTTATTTTTAGTTGGGTTGATGTGCGTTGATATGTGAGAGGAAAGAAGGACACTTATGTAGTTGCATACTACAGCCGGCGATGACTGTCGATGCTTTCACGTGATATTTATGCAACAGAACATTTTGAGAAATGATCGTTAGCAATGTGGTTATGATGCAATATAGTTGCTATATATATATATATATATATATATATAGTATATGGGAAATCAGAAACACTTGGTCATTTCACTTCATGCACTTGCATACATGAAATGAAACGAAATGCTGTTTCCCCCAGCCCACAGCAGTACAACACAAGGACGAAAACACGTCCAAAAACTACAAGAACGCACATACCCACACTAACACACATATCACAACTAAACAAAACGTCACTGTCAAGGGAACGAACGCCCGCCAGGAGGAATGTCGGAACCGCCAGTCTGCATGAGCTAGCAGTTAGCTTAGCCCGTCCCGCTTCCGCGTCCTGTCAGACCGGCCTCGGCGTTTCCTCCTCGAGCGCAGCTCCAGACAGGAACCATGGTCCCCCGGGCCCGCCGGACGAAGCAGACCAAGCGCTCCCAGCCGATCCAGCGCCAGCTCTCCCAGCCAGGCACCCTCGACACACGAAAACACCACAGTCAACGCCAGGTGAGGCCGTCCCCAGCTCGCCCTCGGTGTTATGGGAACCGCCGGTCTGCACGGGCTAGCGGTTAGCTTAGCCTGCCCTGCTCTCCCAGCCGATCCAGCGCCAGCTCTCCCAGCCATCAGCCGAAGACAAAACTTAGACGTGGACAAAGACACTGCGTGGACGGTACCGGGTGAGGCCACTGCAAACGGGAATTCGCGCCGCCGTCTTCCCACGCCGGAAGCGGGACGCGGGAGAAAAGAGCATTAAAACACACACAGAGAGAAGCATCACACCCATAAACAAATGGGAGAGAACTATTCCCTATGAAACAAAGGAGGAGACCTTATATATATCACTGCTACCTATAAAGTAGTTCAGCTGAGATGGCAAAAGTTTCAGTGCTGCGAGGCCCCACTTAAAGGAGAGAGAGAATGTGTGTGTAAGCACACACTTGCAGAAGTGTGCGACAGTAAATTCATTTGGAAAATGTGTGTTTGTGGGAGGTCTCTCCCGGAAGGTGCAAAGTTGGCATAGAGAAAGTAGATAATGGTCTCTAGCCCACTTTCTGCAGCACATTCTCTACACCTCCCCTCCCTCCCCCTCGCTCTCCTTCATTACTTCCTCCTTCTCTGCTGATTTTCTCCCTGCAGCCCCACCCATCCTCCAAGCATGGCTTGTGTGTGTGTGTGTGTGTGTGTGTGTGTGTTTTAGCATGCATTTGCACTGTTTAAACACAGACGTTCGCACACACAAACACACACCACCAGCACTGAGCCCGGGTAGTCACATAAGTGCAGTGGCGGTACACTTGGAGAAATCGCAGCGTTCTGTCGTTTCTCTGCGGTTGTTTATCACTTTGATCGGCCTGTCCGGGTCGCCAAACCAAATGTTTGGGCTGTCTTCTTAAACCGGTGGTTGGGCATTTCCTGATTCTGCAGAGGTGTGTGTGCTCCAAAGCCTCGCTTTTTTAATTCAGGGAGCGAGAGAGAAAGAGAGGGGGAGGGTTGGAGGGAGAGAAAGAGGCAAGGAGAGAGAGAGAGAGAGAGAGAGAGAGAGAGAGAGAGAGAGAGATGGCAAGGAGAGAGCGAGAGAGAGAGGGGGATGGAGGGAGAGAAAGAGGCAAGGAGA
The DNA here is from genome assembly GCF_029633865.1 of Lampris incognitus. Classification (NCBI taxonomy): domain Eukaryota; kingdom Metazoa; phylum Chordata; class Actinopteri; order Lampriformes; family Lampridae; genus Lampris; species Lampris incognitus. Next base: position 5,263,511 of record NC_079215.1, on the reverse strand, counting down.
GAGCGAGAGAGAGAGACGATGGAGAGAGACAGACAGAAAGAGAGAGGGGTATGGAGGGAGAGAAAGAGGCAAGGAGAGAGAGAGGGAGAGATGGCAAGGAGAGAGAGAGAGAGATGGTGGAGAGAGAGAGAGAGATGGTGGAGAGAGAGAGAGAGATGGTGGAGAGAGACGGACTCAGAGAGAGGGGGGGATGGAGGGAGAGAAAGAGTCAAGGAGAGAGAGAGATGGTGGAGAGAGACGGACAGAGAGAGGGGGGGATGGAGGGAGAGAAAGAGTCAAGGAGAGAGAGAGAGATGGTGGAGAGAGAGGGGGGGATGGAGGGAGAGAAAGAGGCAAGGAGAGAGAGAGGGAGAGATGGCAAGGAGAGAGAGAGATGGTGGAGAGAGACGGACAGAGAGAGGGGGGGATGGAGGGAGAGAAAGAGGCAAGGAGAGAGAGAGAGAGAGAGAGAGAGAGATGGCAAGGAGAGAGAGAGAGAGAGAGATGGTGGAGAGAGACGGACAGAGAGAGAGAGAGATGGGCCGGAGGGAGAGAAAGATGGTGGAGAGAGACGGACAGAGAGAGAGAGAGAGAGAGAGAGAGAGAGAGAGAGAGAGAGAGAGAGAGAGAGAGAGAGAGAGAGAGAGAGAGAGAGAGAGATGGGGTGGAGGGAGAGAAAGATGGTGGAGAGAGAGAGAGAGAGATGGTGGAGAGAGACGGACAGAGAGAGAGAGAGATGGGGTGGAGGGAGAGAAAGATGGTGGAGAGAGACGGACAGAGAGAGAGAGAGAGAGAGAGAGAGAGATGGGGTGGAGGGAGAGAAAGATGGTGGAGAGAGACGGACAGAGAGAGAGAGATGGGGTGGAGGGAGAGAAAGAGGCAAGGAGAGAGAGAGAGGGAGATGGCAAGGAGAGAGAGAGAGAGAGATGGTGGAGAGAGACGGACAGAGGGAGGGGGGTGGAGGGAGAGAAAGAGGCAAGGAGAGAGAGAGAGAGAGATGGCAAGGAGAGAGAGAGAGAGAGATGGTGGAGAGAGACGGACAGAGGGAGGGGGGGTGGAGGGAGAGAAAGAGGCAAGGAGAGAGAGAGAGAGAGATGGTGGAGAGAGACGGACAGAGAGAGAGAGAGATGGGGTGGAGGGAGAGAAAGATGGTGGAGAGAGACGGACAGAGAGGGAGAGAGATAGGGTGGAGAGAGAGAGAGAGATGGTGGAGAGAGACGGACAGAGAGAGAGAGAGAGAGATGGCAAGGAGAGAGATGGACAGAGGGAGGGGGGGATGGAGGGAGAGAAAGATGGACAGAGAGAGGGGGGGGTGGAGGGAGAGAAAGATGGACAGAGGGAGGGGGGGGGTGGAGGGAGAGAAAGATGGACAGAGAGAGAGAGGGGGGGGGTGGAGGGAGAGAAAGATGGACAGAGAGGGGGGCCGAGTTGCTTGCACGAGAATAACGGCGTCATAGGATGAGAGGAGGGGAAAGGAAGATGGAGGGAGCGAGAAAGGGAAGTTGGGGAGTGAATATGATAGAGGGGGGGGGAGTAGTGGACAATCGGCGGGCGAGACTGTGCTCCCAAGATAAACAGTGATGGAGGGAATTTACCCCCCCCCCACACACCCTTTCTAAATGATACGGCATTGTCCAAAAATAAAACACGCCGTTGCTGCCTGCAGTTCTGTAAACAAAGGCCTGACGTGAGGAATTAAAAATGAATGGAAGCCAGTTACCTCAGTCTGCCTCTTTCTGCTTGTTCAGGAAGTTTAGTCCTGCACTTGTTCCCTGTTTTGACTGGCTGGCTGGCTGACTTATCATAAAAAAAGTTTCCCCCCCCCTTCACTGTAAGTGTTTGGCAGAGGGGAGTGGCATGAATAAAGATTAAAAAGCATGATGTGAAACCCAGGGAGGAACAAACATGTAGCTGATATTCACTTGGGTCCAGTCTCCTTTCTTTTTCCAGCGGCGTCACCGTCTCGGTGTCTTCGCTCCTGCAGCCGGCACCCTCGCGCCTTGATAAATAGACGGCCCGTTGTCTTCGCCCACCCACGGCCGATTCGGAAACGATGGCGTTTGGTTCAGAGATTATCCATGCCACGCTTCTTGTTAAAGATGCCGCTACAGTGGTTTTCTCCCGTTCTCTCCCGCCCTCTCCCTTCGCTCTCCCTTCTTCGTTTTCTGTGTGACTAGAAGAAATGTGCTGCGTAAATCTACCAGGTAAGCAGAAGTTTGCAGACCTACAAACGACAGTATCTGGGACGGGCTGTGTAAAATACATGCAGTTGGCTCTCCGTGTTTAGATTTATTTTTTAAAATACAATTTCCCGAGTACAAAGGATTGTCCTCCTTACTTGATAAAAGAATTAAAGGAAGGATGCAAGATATTGAAATGTTTGCCGATACCGGAAAACCGATCATTTCCACATTCATTTTGGCTGATTACAATATTTTGTCGTTTCATTGCAATACCACCATCCATCTTGGTTTCCACAAGAGGAGTTAACATATTGTTATTGTTATTATTGTTATTATTATTATTATTATTGGGCATTTGCTGCAAGCCATCTGATCCTTGTATAACCAAAGTGAGAGCTGTGTCCGCATTCTTGCCGCAAAGCCAAACACATTTTCGGTGGGGTGTCGGACGCAGCCAAGGTTGTCCCTTGTCTCCAATTCTGTTTGTGATCTTCATGGACAGGATCTCAAGGCACAGCCAAGGTGAGGAGTGTGTCCATTTTGGGAACCTCAGAATTGCATCTCTGCTCTTTGCAGGTGATGTGGTTTTGTTGGCTTCATCAGAACGCGGCCACCAGCGCACTGGGGCGGTTTGCAGCTGAGTGTGAAATGGTCGGGATGAGATTCAGCACCTCCAAGTCTGAGGCCATGCTTCTCTACTGGAAGATGGTGGTTGCTCCCTCCGGGTTGGGGATGAGTTGTTGCCTCATGTGAAGGCGTTCAAGTGTCTCGGGGTCTTGTTCACGGAGTTGAGGGTAGGATGGAGCAGGAGATTGACAGGTGGATTGGTGCAGCACCAGCAGTAATGCGGATTGCTGTACCGGACCGTTGGTGTGAAGAGGGAGCTGAGCCGGAAGGCAAAGCTCTCAATTTACCAGTCAATCTTCGTTCCAGCCCTCACCTATGGTCATGAGCTTTGGGTAGTGACCGAAAGGGTGAGATCGCGGATACAAGCGGCTGAGATTAGTTTCCTCCGTAGGGTGTCTGGGCTCAGCCTTAGAGATAGGGTGAGGAGCTCGGACATCCGGAGGGAGCTTGGAGTAGAGCCGCTGCTCCTTTGCATCGGAAGGAGCCAGTTGAGGTGATCCAGGCATCTGATTAGGATGCCTCCTAGGCGCCTTCCTTTGGAGGTTTACCGGGCAGGGCCAACTGGGAAGAGGCCCCGGGGTAGACCCAGAACTCGCTGGAGGGACAGCATGTCCAATCTCGCCTGGGAGCTGGAGGGCATTACTGGGGAGAGGAATGTCTGGAGTGCCCTACTTAGTCTTGCTGCCACTGCGACCCGACCCCGGAGAAGCAGCTGAAAATGACTGAATGAATGAATATCATGATTATTGTTATTGTTATTGTTATGGATGTGTCGGTTGGTGACTTGGAAGACTTGAGATGCACAAAGATCTCGCAGCATCTGTTGTTTTATCATTTTAATTTGGCACATAACAAAATGAACTCTTACAGAACTCTTACGATGGTATAGATATCCTGTTATTACACTGTTATTTTGTTTATATTGTAAGTGGGAACAAATTTGATGTATTATATGACATATAATAATGATATAATAATGTATAATGTGGTTTAAATAGGAATAAACATGTCAAACACGATAATGACCTTATTCTTACGTGGACCGTTGAAGGAGTTGCCCATTAAAGCTACAAGCCAGGATTTTCCACAATTTTGTAGCTCCAAAACAGTTTGGTCTTTGGAGGGAGATGGCCCTCCAGCAATCCGATGACATATATAGGTCGTCTGGGTACATCAGGAACTTGGAGTAGGGTACCTTGGCTGGCTCAGGTAGGCCTAGAGCTTCAGCTGGGAAAGGGGAGAGTAGAAGGAAGCAGAACATTAGCACTCAGCTGTCTGTGTCTAAAGACAACTGAAGACCATAAGATTCTTATCTTCTTTTGATTTTCTTCTGTCAAATTGTAAGAGGGGAACCAAAGACCAGATCTTGAGATCAGGCTTGTCAGTTCATTCCGTTGTCGTGCTGTGTGATGGAGCTAAGATCTAGCGTCTGCAGAAAGCCTTCTTTTATAGCTTGGTCCATTACACGTTTATCTCCATACTGGCGTGCCAACATCTAGTCAATGCCTTTCTGCACGCTTACTGTTCGGTGACCCACTAGACTGCATGAATAGGTCTCAGAAAGAGACCAGAAATAAAAAATCCTACCAAATCCCCGTTAAATATTTTAAATAACCTTAAACGAACAAGACAGAATTACTGACACCTAAATACATTTTCTAATGGAGCAAAATATGCAACAAACTCGTGGTGCACGTTATGGCTCTAACTCGTGCAACATTTCACCGTTATCATTTATTGTCTTTCGGTTGCATGGCTTCAGGGTGAAATTCAGATATTGTCATGAAATCATCATCCTCATCAGTTCCGTAACCTATGGAGGTCGTAGGAGCACGGCTGATGCCTCAACAGGGTTGAGTCATCATTGTGTTTCAGTAGGGGGAGTATCTGATGCCTCAACAGGGTTGAGTCATCATTGTGTTTCAGTAGGGGGAGTACCTGGTGGTCTTTACCTCGTCTCCAAGTATGGATGGCCGTTGGTTCACAGAGGAACTCATCCGCCCTTTGACAGGTTTTGTTTTCGGTCATGCTGGCTGTCCACACACCCTCCTCACAACAACCCAAGGGTTGGAGTGAGTGCGCTGGTTTAGTCGCCGACGACCCGACGGTTGCAGTTTAACGTTGTACCCGGGACCAGTGTAATGGCCGGCCTTTTTTTTTTTTTCTAAATCTGTTCCCCCCAAAATGTCTCTTGAAATGAGATTTGAAATGTTTGTGAGAGTGTTATTTGAAAACTAGTTTTGGTTTGATGTTGTATTTCACCAAACAGTTCAATGTGGTGAACCTCAGCTGGATTCCTAAACATGGTATTTTTTCATCTGCACGTGGATATTGAGATATGCATCGACGTCACGTACAATCCCCTATGATTAGGGCAATAATATTTTCCGTATCGCCCAGCATCGAAATGGAGCCAATGACGGCTCATCATTATTATTATTGTTATTGTTGTTGTTGTTGTTGTTGTTAGTTCCTGTGACTGAACTGCTGGTTTTGCGTCCATCCTTCTGGAAATCTTTTCACAAGGCTTCTATTGTGTTTCATAAAAGCCTGACAGAAAGAGGTGATTGTGCTGTGATTCACACGTTGTGTGTACTCGCAGTCGGCGGGGAGACGCGCCTTTCTGTGCCAGGACACCTACAAGGAAACGGTCATTGGTATGGAAATGGTGCGTGATGTAGGGCATCTGATTACGTTTCAACTTTTGTAAGCATCTCTGCCTGTTGCCTTATCTACCGTTCTGGTCAGCATTATTGGCACCCCTGAATTTGATCTTCTAAAAGAAAGTGTGTAGTCTTGTCCCCGGTCTTAGACCAAAGTTAGACCCGGTCTAACTGCACAGGATAAAATTATGACAACTTTTGGAAGAAATAAAAGGAAAATTATAAAAAAAGGGAAGTTTTGGGCATCCAGGTGGTGTAGCGGTCTATTCTGTTGCCTACCAACACAGGGAATCGCCGGTTCGAATCCCCGTGTTACCTCCGGATTGGTCAGGCGTCCCTACGGACACAATTGGCTGTGTCTGCGGTTGGGAAGCCGGAGGTTGGTATGTGTCCTGGTCGCTGCAACTAGCACCTCCTGTGGTCGGTCCGTGCGCCTATTGAATGGCTCCCAAAACTTGTTTTATTTGGCAACGTTTAGATCTATCAGATCTTCCTCAGGCGACAGATCTGCTGGAACGAAACGCTGCCCAATAAAACATACTGGGAGCATTTTAGTGTGCAGACCTCAACTCCTTTGTTAAATCAGAAATTAGACTCAACTGTGATAAATTCACTGGTCACATGACTTGAATTAGCCAATGAATGATGGCTTTGATGCTTAAAGAGGCCACTTTCGTGTCTGCAAGTGGGAAGCCAGATGTTGGTGTGTGTGTCCTGGTCGCTGCACTAGCGCCTCCTCAGGTCAGTCGGTCGGTCGGGGCGCCTGTTCGGGGGGAGGGACTGGGGGGGAATAGCGTGATCCTCCCACGCGCTACGTCCCTCCGGTGAAACTCCTCAATGTCAGGTGAAAAGAAGCGGCTGGTGACTCCACATGTATCAGAGGAGACATGTGGTAGTCTGCAGCCCTCCCCGGATCAGCAGAGGGGGTGGAGCAGCAATGAACGGGACGGTTCGGAAGAGTGAGTCGGGGAGGAAAAAGGGGGAACAAGTCCAAAAAAAAGAAGCCACTTCTATTTTATTTTATTTATTTATTTTGTTTTTACTACAGAGTTGTCAGAGAGCACCAGAAATGCCGTTTCCACTAAACGCAAACATTCTGTAGGGTATAAGGCCATCTCCAAAGACTCTGGCACCCTTGTTTCAGCAGTTTGCAACATTATTAAGAAGTATGCTAGTCATGGAACTGCCAAGAACCTTCCGGGATGTGGTGGGAAGAGGAAAATCGATGACCGAAGTCTTTGACAGTTGGTGCAAACTGTGGGGAAAAAAACACCACGTGAAACATCCACAGACCTTATGACTGACATGGAACAATCTGGAGTGATGGTTTCCACCCATGCACCATGCACTGTGCACTAAACCAAGAAGGGCTGTATGGACAAAGGCCAAGGAGGACCCCACTGCTGCAGGAAAGACATAAAAAGACACAACCGATCTTTGCCGAAACCTGCCTAAACAAACCACAATCCCTCTGGGAGAATGTTCTCTGGACAGATGAAACCAAAGGAGAGCTCGTCGGCAGTGCAGACCAGCGATATGTTCACAGCCGACCAAACGAAGCTTGTAAGGAGAAGAACACCCTGCCTGTGATTAAACATGGTGGAGGAGCCGTAATGCTGCGGGGCTGCTTTGCTGCCTCTGGTACTGGAGGCCTTGAACATATTAAAGGAATGATGAAATCGGAGGATTACCGAGGCATTTTTAGGGCGAGTTCAAGTTCAACTTTATTGCCATGTGTATTATAATACAATGAAATTCTTGTGCTCTGGCTCTCTGCCTTAACACAAAGCACACCACCATCCCAAAACGTGCGATCCAGTGTACAGAAACTAGGTTTGGGTTGAACGTCATGGGTCCTCCAGCCGGATAAGGACCCAAAGCACACATCCAAAAGCACAAAAGAATGGTTGAAAAGGAAAAGTTGGACTGAGTTTCACTGGCCAGCAATGAGTCCTGATCTCAGTCCAATTGAAGATCTTTGGCGAGAGCTGGGAGAAGGAATCCTGCTGAAGAGCTTGAACAAATGCAGTGGAAGAGTGGGAGGAACTACCAGCGGACAGGTGCAGGAAGCGTTATACTAGATAAGCTACCAGAAACATTGGGAGGCTGTCATTGTTGCCAGAGGTTGTGCAACCAAATATTAGGCAAGAGTGCCTCTAATGATGTCCAGGTCATATTTTATGTTTACTCTGTGAAGTTGGTACACTACAGACCTGTAAATGGCCATCAAGCAATAGGAAAGTCAAACATCGCTCAGAACTGTTTGCTTGCCAGAGGCGATATGATCCAGGCTGCAGTGGATTTGCAGGAATCGTTGATTGGCTCCTAACGACTCTACTATTGTCACATTCGGGGCGTAGAGACACCTGGGAGTTTCCAGAGTAGAAGAAAAGAAAAGTTTAATTGGCATCCATTTCACTATATATGCAAGTACCTTGGTACACGGGTTGGTGTCAAGTTGAATGCTTTTAAATATGTGAAATTGTTTTGTTTTTTTTTAGTTTTCTTTTTCTTTTTCCACTTCCGGCGTGGGAAGATGGCTGCGCGAATTCGTGTTTGCAGCGGCCTCACCCAGTGCCGGTGTGGGAAGATGGCGGCGTGAATTCACATTCGCGGCGGCCTCACCCAGCACCGTCCATGCAGTGTCTTTGTCCACGTCTGCGTCTAAGTGTTGTCTTCGTTTGATGGCTGGGAGAGCGGGGCATATGCTAAGCTAACTGCTAGCCCATGCAGACCGGCGGTTCCCATAACACCCAGGGCGGTCTGACAGGACACAGAAGCGGGGCATATGCTAAGCTAACCGCTAGCCCATGCAGACCGGCGGCTCCCGTAACACTCAGGGCGGTCTGGCGGCGGCCTCGCCTGGCGTTGACTGTGGTGCTTTTGATGTGGTCGTGAGGAGCGCGGGGAGGTGTGTCGAGGGTGTCTGGCTGGGAGAGCTGCTGGGCCCAGGGACCACGGCCCCTGCCTGGAGCTGTGCCCGAGGAGGACACGCTGAGGGCGGTCTGACAGGACGCAGAAGCGGGGCAAGCTAAGCTAACTGCTAGCTCATGCAGACCGGCGGTTCCCATAACACCCAGGGCGGTCTGGCGGCGGCCTCGCCTGGCGTTGACTGTGGTGCTTTTGATGTGGTCGTGAGGAGTGCGGGGAGGTGTGTCGAGGGTGTCTGTCTGGGAGAGTTGCTGGGGCCCGGGGACCACGGCCCCTGCCTGGAGCTGTGCCCGAGGAGGACACGCTGAGGGCGGTCTGACAGGACGCGGAAGCAGGGCGGGCTAAGCTAACTGCTAGCCCGAAACGGCATTTGAAGTGAAATGACAAAGTCTTCCTGATTCTTTTCCACCCCTTCTGTCTCGCCCCAGCTAAATGAATCCCCCGTTGAGTTCGACACCTACGCAGGAACAAAAAAGATTGCGCAACGTTTCACATTTCCAGCGGACCGTCAAGGTTGCGTGCTGTCAGGATATGGCACAGACACGCTGCAAAACATCTTATTTATTTATTTATTTCTAAACATCTGATCCCTCCCTATCAAGTGTGTTTGGGTGTTGTTGTTGTTTTTGTCTTCTGCATTTGGCTCGGCGCACAAGAAGGCCAGTGTTCTGAGCACAAGGGACAGAAGGCCGGGCGTGTCGGTGGAGGTGCCGTGTGGAGGCAACGCCGCCATTGCGCGGCGGCTCAAAGGGAATACCGATGTTCGCACAACCCCGCTTCTGCAGCCCCGTGGCCTTTTAGCTTCCCGGGGAAAGAGGCGCCGGGACGCCGCCTCCCTTCCTCGGTCGAGCTGTCTTAATGCCGAGCTGTGCGTGTGATGGGGAGGGGGGGAGTGTTAGAGAGGCGAATGGAGACGTTTGTACGGGAGAAGCGGCGGGTGAGATGTGGGGGGGGCGCGCCCCGATGCAGTACACAAAAAATCAACTCCCCACCTCCTTTCTCCTCCTCTCTCCTCTCCCTCCCTCTCCGTGTCCTCTGACCTCTGCAGGGATGGCTAATGATGAACTGTTGAGCCTGTGTGGACCAATATTTGCAGTACTTCAAAGCTGTTACTCCCTGTACACAGTATTGCAGTACATTAGTGAGTATAGTACGTCCGTCGTACTACACTCCGACTTCCTGCCCAGACCGCGGACGCAGCTCTGACTTCGGTTATACGAGGTCCGTTTTGTTTACCCGACCTGGGGGTGTTGTTGATGGTTGACCGTCATCAGCAATATTTCCTTCTTGTTCATCAGGACAAAGAAAGGTACCGTCGGGTGGTGTCGTTACCACCGGCACCGGTGTCAGTTACGGTATCGATGAATTCCCAGCGATGCCCA
>NC_079215.1:5238456-5253546 GCF_029633865.1 Lampris incognitus | reverse complement strand
GGAGGGAGGGAGAGCGATGGGGTGGAGAGGCAGCCAGAATGGAGGGAGAGAGGAGCCTCCAGAGGGGTTAGAGTTCCCTTTCGAGCGAAAAAAAGGAGTCAGAACAAACAGAGAGGGAGTAACGGAGTAAGGCCTCCTCGGCAGAGTCCGGTCCAAACAACAGCGGGGCGGGGGGGGGAGGGGTAAAACCATCGTTTCTCCATCATCGCCGTTGTACCCATCATGCTCTGGTGGTGGCGCTGCACCGCGGTCGGTCGGGGGGGGGGGGAAGTCCCCGGACCCTCTGCTTTTCTATTTAACCTCGTTTTTGTTCTGCTTTTGTTCCCCCTCCCCTCCCCCCTCCTCCCCCCTCTTTTCTTCATCTACTTGGCAGCTCCGCCTTTAATGTCTTTTTAAGGCTTTGCACGTGTGCGTGCGTGCGTGCGTGCGTGACCTCCGTACCACCGTCTCGAGCCTGGCGCTAGGACGGAGTCTGGTCCGTCTCACAGCCGCTTGACTCTTTGACCTTCTGCGATGTCATTTGGGTGGGGGTGGGTGGAGGGAGGGAGGGGTCGCGGCTGCCATTTAGTCCGCGGCTCCGACCGCCGCTTCCTCCCTGTCATTGTTGCGGATGCTCCGTAACCTTGACGACGACGTGAAGCGGCTACATTTGTTTGTCGTTTTGTTTCTGTTGTTTACGTTTCTCGTCCTGGTCCCCACGCGCGCGGCTCTCACCCCGAGCTAAGATGCAAAGCTCGAGGTAGAAGTATGTGCGACAGCCCACACACGCACACACGCACACGCATACACACGCACACGCATACACACGCACACTCCCCAACCCGGCAGACAGGACTTCCTCTGTTTATTGTGGTCTGGTTTGTGGTCCGCTGCCAGTCCAACTGTCTTGACTACTGTAGCCACTTTGTTTGTGCCCTCGCTGTTACGCCATTGCTGTGAAGGCTCCCATTGTGCGTCCCAGGCCCCGTTTTTGTCGTCATTCAGCCCCCGACAGAACCGCTTCAGGCCAGGGGTCCTGGACCGCGGAGGGATCCAGACAACGACAACCAAACAGAAAAGGAACAAGTGTAACTTTTGCCCTTCGGTGTTGGACCCCGTTTACACTCGGTGTTAAAATGCGTCGCAAGTGGCCGGCGAGACGCGTCGCCTTGACGCCTGTCCGTCACGCGTCTCCAAATGCGTCCCGCTGACCGCTTGAGAGCGGGTTGCGTTACTGTCTACGTCACTTCCGCCACACGGTGCAAGGGCGTCAGTCAAGCGCCAGGCTGGCCGGCATGTCCGCGCCGTTCCGGCTGTGGAGGCTGGCGGGACCGAGTCTTCTGCCCACGTGGCGATCCGGCCTCTCGTCTCACGTGCACTCCAGCCGCCTGCGCTCTCCTCCCTCTCCATTTTTTCTCCCCAAAGGGGGCGCGCTGTCACCGAAACAGCCCCCCCACATCCTGCGTCGATGACGTATTTCCTGTCGGGGGACGCTTCGGTGTTTACGCTGTAAAATATCCATGTGGTCAGATGCGTCCCGGACCACCTCGGCAAGTGGTTTGCGCAACCGGTTCAACCAAACGTTCTGGTGGTCTGGCGCCGTCCACTTGTGATCCGATCGAGAGGGGAAAACCCGCATTTTAAAACCAGGTGTAAACGGGGCGTCTGTGTCTCCGAGCAAACTGGGTGTGCTGTAACACGTTTTTTTTCTATATACTATATATATACACTATATATATACACGCTATATATATAGTGTGTATATATACACTATATATATACATACACAATATATATATATACTGTATATATAGTATATATGTGTGTGTGTGTGTTGCTTGTTTCTCCCTCCCGGGGGTCAAATGTGTCTAAAAGGAAGTGACGTCTATGCTGTTTCCGTTTAAGTTCGTTTGTGTTTTGTGTCTTTTTGTTGCAAGCGTTGTTGTTTGAGTTGCATGCTGAAACGCAGACGGCTTCCGGTCTGTCAAGCTGTCGATCGCACCTTACCTGAGGGCCGCGGGCGGGTAGCTCCGCTTCTGTATAAGTACTGGGGGGCGGGGGGGGGGCGGGGCGGGGGGGGGTTGTGTACTAACCAAGCTGTGCTCCTTCTATCCAAAATGAGGTTTTGTTGGGTTTTTTTTTACATTGTGTTTTTTTATATATGTGTGTGTGTGTATAATTATGATTAATGTTGATGTTTTTTTTCGCGGGTCTCGTCATTCCGTGCTCCGCTACTCGCGTCTCTCTCACGTAAAGCCCGAAGAAGTACAACGTCTTCTTCTACGGTTCCCACGGTGACGCCCCATCGGCGTCTCGATATGAATCCATAAGCGACGCTCCCGAGCTCTGCGAGCCCGAACCCCAGAACCCGAGTAGATGAAGACGGGGGAGGGGGCGGGGGGGAGGGGGAGGGGGGCTACTTGGCAAGCCGGTGCTGCTCTGGGAATGAATTTCCCCTCAGCCAGGTTTTTATCGGTTGGACATCTCCACACCAGAGTCGACCACTTGAGCAGAGAGAGAGAGAGAGAGAGAGAGAGAGAGAGAGAGAGAGCAGACCTCTGGTTTAAAAACACACACACACACACACACACACACACACACACACACACACACACACACTCACTAAAACACTCCCCCTTGAGATGTAATTCAATGAGTAACATAAGACCCAGCACTCAGAGACACACATACACACATATGCACACGCACACATATGCACACACACACACACACACACACACACATATGCACACACACACATATGCACATACACACATATGCACACACACACACACACACACAAATATGCACATACACACATATGCACGTACACACATATGCAAGTACACACATATGCACACACACACACACATATGCACACACACGCACACGCACACACACACACACACGCACACACACACACACACACACACACATATGCACACATTTCCCTTGTCCTCCGTCCACTTTGTCCTTGGGACTGTAAGGGAGAAATCACCGACTGACAAAAGACATGTTACTTACACACACACACACACACACGGATCAGCACACACACACACACACACACCCACACACACACACACGGATCAGCACACACACACACACCCACACACACACACACGGATCAGCACACACACACACACCCACACACACACACACGGATCAGCACACACACACACACCCACACACACACACACGGATCAGCACACACACACACACCCACACACACACACACGGATCAGCACACACACACACACCCACACACACACACACGGATCAGCACACACACACACACACACACACACACACACACACACGGATCAGCACACACACACACACACACACACACACACACACACACGGATCAGCACCCCCCCACCCCCCCACACACGGATCAGACACCCTGACGCGGCAGGCCCGGCTGGCCCGGCAGGCCCGGCTGGCGGGCGGCGTGGCGCCGCTCCGGTGTCTCCGGGCCGCGGCTCTTGTCTGTCTGCAGCCAGCTAGGCAGCGGGGGCCGTTCTCCGGGTCCGCCTCCATCTTAATCCTCACCTCGCACCCACCAAATGTAGACCACCGGTCTTCAGAAAGACTTCTGCCGTCCCACAAATGAAGGATTAGTAAACAAACTTGGAGGCGCCCCCTCGACCTGGTTCGACCCCTTCCCCCGGCCATGAAACCCCGCATGAGACGGAGCGGCGGCGCGGTGCAGCAGGATGTGGCCGTGTCGTCGTCAGTTGACCCGAATGTACAACATTATTACACCAGCGTTGTGTCCACAACAACTACTGTCTCACACACACACACACACACACACACACACACACACACACACACACACACACGCACGCCTGCGCAGCTCACAGCCGTCGTCACGTGACTGCAGGTGGAGGCCTCCGCCGCCCCACCTGATACCTGCAGTTGAGGCTCAGAGCGCCATCTATGATCGACAGTCAGCATCCCTCCATCCCTCCCTCCCTCCACCCTTCCTGCGGGGATGCTGCACCTCTCCCAGCAGCCACCAGGGGGCAGGCGGGGGGGGTGGCGCTCTGGACGGGCCGCCAGGCCACCTAAGGATGTGGTTTTCCCCGTTAGGATGATGCGTCTCCTGACCGACATCTTGACCTAATGACCCGACCCCCCCACCCCTCCCCCCCCGCCTCCCCCCCGCCTCCCCCCTGCACTGATCATGATTGTAAACCGTCACACACTTTGGTTTTGTTTTGTTTGTTTTCTATAAATCTGAATGACTCCCCAGGGGGCTTTGGGTTCTGCAGCGGCTCTGTGTCCCCCCCCCACCGGGTCGGCGGGTGTGTTGTCTCCGTCCCGGCGGGTCTGCGCTCGGGGGAGTGGGGCGCCTTCGTGTGTGAATGTATGCGGCCCGTGCGGGGGGGGGGGGCACAAAAGTTGGGGCCTTCATCGGCCTTGTGCTCGGCCTGCCGACCCCCTCCCTCATCGGCCCTCTTCCCCCCGTCTTCATCCTCCTCCTCGTCATCGTGCCAGTGTGTCCTGGTGTTTGCTGGCCTCTGCATCCGTTCACCCACAGTAGACAAAGAGAGAACGGGAGGGGGGAGGGGGGGAGACGGAGGGGGGGGAGGGGAGGGGGGGTAACAGACAAAAGCTCCTTTTGCAGCAGCAACCCCACCTTATTTTGGTCTGTGCAGGGTCGGTAAGAGGCGTGTACATTTGTAAGTTAAAGGGACGGGGGGGGGGGGGGGGGGGGTGGGACAGGAGCTCGTGTCCTCCGTGTGCGTGGCTGTATGTTAACCGGGACATAAAGTTATGACTGCTATGAGGAAAGAAATATAATAAATTAATTTTAAAACGTTGGCGTGGCTGCGCCTGATTCTTCACCACCACCAACATGTGCCGACGTCCAACGTCTCGGTTAGTGTGTCTGTGCAGAGGTGTGCGCGCGTGCATACATGCACACATCCGAGTTTGCACGTGTATAAAAACGCAAAAAAATGCACGCATGCGCTTTTGTGTGCATTTGTACGTGTGTGTGTGCATGTGTGTGCGTTTGTGGATGTGTGCATTTATGTGCGTGCACGTGTGTCTTCTCACGGGCCTTCCGTTGTGTGCTGTACGTGCGTACGGTCCTTCTGTTGTGCGCGTCTGTGTGTGTGTGTGTGTGTGTGTGCATTTGTACGTGTGCGTTTGTGCACTTGGGTGCTTTTGTGTGTGCATTTGTACATGTGTGTGCGTTTGTGGATGTGTGCGTTTGTGCGTGTACACGTGTGTCTTCCAGTGGGCCTTTATTGTGTGCTGTACGTGCGTATGGCCCGTGCGTGTGTGTGTTTGTGTGTGTTTGTGTGTGTGTGTGTGAGAGCGAGAGAGCGAGAGAGAGAGAGAGAGAGAGAGAGAGAGAGAGAGAGAGAGAGAGAGAGAGAGAGCTCTGCAGTGAATCAAGATTGCCTGGATTTACGTCACCCATCGCAGCGGTCACTAGAGGGCAGCACTGCAGCATGCATCATTACAGCTGATTATGGAGCGACACGCTGCATAAGGGATCAGATCCCCTCACTACCGCTACAACCCATCACACCCCTCTGCTGACCACCACATAGTCTCTGCTGACCAGCAAATAGTCTCTGCTGACCACCACATAGTCTCTGCTGACCATCACAGAGTCTCTACTGACCACCAGATAGTCTCTACTGACGACCAGACAGTCTCTGCTGACCATCACAGAGTCTCTACTGACCACCAGATAGTCTCTGCTGACCATCACAGAGTCTCTACTGACCACCAGATAGTCTCTGTTGACCACCAGATAGTCTCTGCTGACCATCACATAGTCTCTACTGACCACCAGATAGCCTCTGCTGATCACCAGATAGTCTCTGTTGACCACCAAATAGTCTCTGCTGACCATCACATAGTCTCTACTGACCACCAGATAGTCTCTGTTGACCACCAGATAGTCTCTACTGACCACCAGATAGTCTCTACTGACCACCACATAGTCTCTACTGACCACCAGATAGTCTCTGCTGACCATCACATAGTCTCTACTGATCACCACAGTCTCTGCTGACCACCACATAGTCTCTACTGACCAGTCTCTGCTGACCACCACATAGTCTCTGTTGACCACCAGATAGTCTCTGTTGACCACCAGATAGTCTCTGTTGACCACCAGATAGTCTCTGCTGACCACCAGATAGTCTCTACTGACCATCAGATAGCCTCTGCTGACCACCAGATAGTCTCTACTGACCACCAGATAGTCTCTATTGACCACCAGATAGTCTCTGCTGACCACCAGATAGTCTCTGCTGACCACCAGATAGTCTCTGTTGACCACCAGATAGTCTCTGCTGACCACCAGATAGTCTCTACTGACCATCAGATAGCCTCTGCTGACCACCAGATAGTCTCTACTGACCACCAGATAGTCTCTATTGACCACCACATAGTCTCTACTGACCACCAGATAGTCTCTGCTGACCATCACATAGTCTCTACTGATCACCACAGTCTCTGCTGACCACCACATAGTCTCTACTGACCAGTCTCTGCTGACCACCACTTAGTCTCTGTTGACCACCATAT
Organism: Lampris incognitus; assembly: GCF_029633865.1. Classification (NCBI taxonomy): domain Eukaryota; kingdom Metazoa; phylum Chordata; class Actinopteri; order Lampriformes; family Lampridae; genus Lampris; species Lampris incognitus. The sequence continues at coordinate 5,247,006 of NC_079215.1, read as the reverse complement.
AGTCTCTGCTGACCACCAGATAGTCTCTGTTGACCACCAGATAGTCTCTGCTGACCACCAGATAGTCTCTACTGACCATCAGATAGCCTCTGCTGACCACCAGATAGTCTCTACTGACCACCAGATAGTCTCTACTGACCACCAGATAGTCTCTGCTGACCACCAGATAGTCTCTACTGACCACCAGATAGTCTCTATTGACCACCAGATAGTCTCTGCTGACCACCAGATAGTCTCTGCTGACCACCACATAGTCCCCCAGGCCTCAACTCGAGTCTGAAGCCGCAGAGGAATGCGTAGACAAGCCACTCCCCGTTATCACTCAGCAGCATCTCAAGATATCAGACCTGTGGTGATCTTGATGTTACGTATTCTGTCTCCCCACCTATCCATCTTCTCGGTGAATACCGCACAGCTCTCACACACACACACACACACACACACACACACACACACACTGTTATCTCGGAGTTACACACCATCTCGCTTTCACTAACGCTAATCTACCTTGTGTGCTTGTGCTTGTGCTTGTGTGTGTGTGTGTGCTTGTGCTTGTGCTTGTGTGTGTGTGTGTGTGTGTGTGTGTGCTTGTGTGTGTGTGTGTGCAAGAGCCCACAGAGCAGATAGAAAGCTCTGAATAAAACATGTCCAGAGTGGTTTGTCCAACACGAGCAATCAAGAGTAAATCTGTCCATCTATCTGTCCCGTACCTTCACAGGATCATTTCAAGCTTGAATGAATAAAACCCGGACACTATTTTCCTCTACACGGTACCGGCTCGGCTCGGCTCCACTCGCCCTTTTTTCGTTTTCCACTACTGGAAAGTGCCGGCGTTTTGGTAACCGTTACCACTGTTCTGGTACCGCCTTTGTCGAGGTTCCGAAAAAACCGGAGCGGGTACCCAAACCAATGCGGACCTCTGATTGGTCGGAGAAACGCGTCACTGCGTCGCTTTGCGTCATCAACGCGCGCATGAAAGCGAAAGAAACGGGAGAGCCGAAATTCTAGCCACGCTGAGCGGGTACTGTTACGGTAAAGGAAAGCGAGTCGGGTCGAGTCGACTGGGCCGGTACCGGGGCGTCCGGGTAGTGTCGCGGTGTGTTCCGCTGCCTGCCAACTGGACAGGTCACCTCACTATTCTCTGTTTTGTCTGCCTGTGTTGCAATGAACACCTACCTTTACCTTGCTTAGCATCTAAGTAGCGCCCGCGGGATAAGAAGGTCATCTAAATTATTTTAAGGGACATTTTTTTTATCAATCTTCGACTTCATTTCCATAGATTAAACGTACGGGTAGCGCCTCTATAATGTACACAATACACGCCGACGTCTTGTATCGCCGTGGCAAACTGGTGTACTTCCGCTTCGTACTGACGTCAGAGGAAGGGCAAAGCTGATTGGCTGAGATCTTCGTAGGCGGCAACTTCCTGGTTACCGTCGTGACGTCACATGGCCATGGCGACTGGAGCGTCTTGGGACGCAAAATTGAGCTCTCCGCGTTTACGCAGGAGTCTAACACCGGAACCGGGGGGGGGGGCGGAGGGGACAAGTCCCCCTCAATGTTGGGGGGGAGGCGAAAAAGCCCCCCCCCCCACATAAACATGCTCCCTGTATGTGCCAGCATTCATGTCGTTCCCATCCCAGAATATGTAGAAGCATTAGTTACTAACGACAACAAAATAATCCCCCCCCTCCTCCCCCCATGGCTTTGGTACCGGCGGGCTGACTGCGGTGACGTGGCAGCACCGCTCTCAACTTTTCAAGACGGCGATGATGAGTCCTCCTCTTCATCATCATCACTCACAGGTTTGTAAACTCCCTCCCCAAACAAAGTGTGCTGACCCATTTTTAAAGATAAACATGTTGTGATGAAACCTGGGGTTGAGACACGTGCATTTAATTAAGCAAATGTTTTTTTTGCTTACTGCTAACTAGCTAGCAGAGACGCTGTGACGTCACACGCACATAAACTCTAAAGGTTATCACGTTAATACGCAACGGCTCACATGAGTACTGTGTTTTATATAGCATGTACACTCATTCCAGGGTACTGTGTTTTATATAGCATGTACACTCATTCCAGAGTACTGTGTTTTATATAGCATGTACATTCATTCCAGAGTACTGTGTTTTATATAGCATGTACATTCATTCCAGAGTACTGTGTTTTATATAGCATGTACATTCATTCCAGAGTACTGTGTTTTATATAGCACGTACACTCATTCCAGAGTACTGTGTTTTATATAGCATGTACATTCATTCCAGAGTACTGTGTTTTATATAGCACGTACACACATTCCAGGGTACTGTGTTTTATATAGCATGTACACTCATTCCAGAGTACTGTGTTTTATATAGCATGTACACAAATTCCAGAGTACTGTGTTTTATATAGCACGTACACTCATTCCAGAGTACTGTGTTTTATATAGCACGTACATTCATTCCAGAGTACTGTGTTTTATATAGCACGTACACTCATTCCAGAGTACTGTGTTTTATATAGCACGTACACTCATTCCAGAGTACTGTGTTTTATATAGCATGTACACTCATTCCAGAGTACTGTGTTTTATATAGCATGTACATTCATTCCAGAGTACTGTGTTTTATATAGCATGTACATTCATTTCAGAGTACTGTGTTTTATATAGCATGTACACTCATTTCAGAGTACTGTGTTTTATATAGCATGTACACTCATTTCAGAGTACTGTGTTTTGGTAGTTTGGTAAACTCATAACGTGTTGCTAAGCTGTTGGGTAACTTTGCTAGCTAGTTAAGCTTAAGATGAGAAACGAAACGTGTCATCCAGTACAGCAGCCTGACCTTACAAGGCAGTACAGCATGTACAGTATGCAGTACAGCGTGTACAGTATGCAGTACAGGCAGATTACATGCATGTTTTGTTGCACTTTGTTGCATGTTGCTTTCTTGCACTGTTCTGTACTCTTTATTATCAATACAATCTCCTGGGGGAGGCTTTACCATGTGGCCATGAAACATGTTTTTCTTTGCTGAAAACTGTTTAAAATGGCAGTTTAAAACTGCTTTAAAAATTTTTTTTAGGGGAGCATGCCCCCGGACCCCCCTGCAGGGTCCCCCCCCTATATAAAACTCTCTCCTACACCCTTGCACACAGGTACATGTAGGCAATGTAGAACAGGCTCTCGCGGCAGAGAACGCCAGTTTCTGTGTCAAAACGAACGGCGATGAAGCGGTTGAAGTTTTAAAAGACAAGACAGACCACCAGCACTTACTGGACGCGCAGCTAATAAGCGTCGAAATGTCCTTTTAAACAGTGTACGCTGTTGTCTGAGGTGTACTGCCCCCCTGCGACTGGTGCGTGGAAACCCTACAGGAACAGGGTAACATCTGGGAACACATCACCGCTGGATAGCACGTCCAGCGGTGAGGAGGCGCTATGTATAAAATGTCCACTGTGGTTTGATGTCCAGTTTAAATGCCAGGCGCAGCCGCAGTGGACGGGGATGTGGCAGCGCCCTGACCAACCACACTGACCCAGGAATGCACCGCCCTCGGTATTATGAAGCTGCGGTGGAGACACTCTGTCACAAACAATAGGTCTTAAAATATTCTCTGCTCGTGCACGCACACCCACACACACAGATGCGTGCACACACCCAGTGTATTATATGACATATGGTGCTTGCCATATGGGAAGGCATAACTTCAGGAACCGTTTATCTGACACTTTTAGACGAAACAGCTTGCCGTGCCACGAATCTGTCCGTTCGAGGCACGAGTCCTTGTGCAATAAGGGGCTCTCCGTTTCCCATGGCTAGCTCAGGTGGGGAAAAGGGCAGGACGGGGACTGAGCATCAGGTGGCAGGTGGAGAAGGCCTGGAGAAGTCGAGCTGAGCCAACAGTCCTCAATCTGTGTCTAGATAATGCCCTTCGGTGTTTGAGTCCATCCCAGCGAGGTGCAGGGAGAGAAACGCCGCTAAAGCAAATTGACTAGCGCCGGCCTTGCATGGTCAGAGAAGTCACGCCATTTATCTTCCTCTGCGATGCCAAAGAAAACCACAGACAGTAGCAACATTCCCCTCCGGTGAGGTCTTCCTATAAACAGTTGTAGCACCCCCCCCCCCCACTGGAGTCTGTTGCAGGAGTTGCGTCTTTAGCATGAGTGCTGAAAAGGAGAGAAGCTTAGAAAATCCCACAAAAAGTCTGCCTTCCCAAACCCCATGGTTCCTTTCAGAGAGCGGGTGATGCGGAGCTATGTGTTCATCAGATATAGCATGAGCTAAAACAAAGCTAATCTCCTTAATAAGGTATCCATCAAGGTCTAATTCAGGGTTACCCAAACTTGTTCATCCCGTGGTCCGCCTGTGCAGAAGCTTTCTGACCCACCAAAAATTCTGTGCAATGTAAAGTCAAAAAGTAAAACGAGTAACAATCCTCCATACCGTTCATTAGCGTGGTGTTCCCCCGTTCAGTCTTCAGCCCTGGCCTGCCAGTGCAGCCCGGTATCACGAGATTTCCTGTCATAGTCACGAAATTTAATCTATGAAATCGTGCCGGAGGACACGATGTCGTTGAAGTTTTCTTGGCCGGCACCACGAAGTTGTATCCAATGCATTCCTATGGCCCAAGTTTTTCTCGAGTCACGTTATCAAGATGCTGGCCCTGGCTGGTCTGGCCTCCTGGCAGAATGCCGGTCACTTACATATATTTGAAAGCTACCCTCGCCCTAACTGTTATCTATCCCCATATCAGACAGCAGAAACAGCTCCACTGCTCAGTAACCGTCTACGTCAGCTCTCTTTATTTTCCTCACTGCTTTTTTACATGTCATTTTCTTACTTCTCCCTTCTACTGCCCCCCCCCTAGTGGGCGACGGACTAACTACAAGATGTAACACTAACCCTAACCCTAACCCTAAACCTATGCGCCGTAGTTTTTGTGTTTTCAAATATATGTAAGTGACCGGCATTCTCCCGGGAGGCCAGACCAGCCAGAGCCAGCATCTTGATCACGTGATTCGTGCAAGAAAAACTTGGCCCACAGGAATGCATTGGATACAACTTCGTGGTGCCGGGCAAGAAAATGTCAGTGGCATCGTGTCCCCCAGCACGATCTCATAGATTAAATTTCATGACCATGACACGAAGTCTTGCGATACCCGGTTGTGATCGGTGAACCAGACGAGGCATGTCAACATGCGACATCACTTCCGAGATGGGATTGACTCATTGCATTGTTTGCATTGACTCAAAATGTAGGAAAATAAATGTTCTAATTCAAATTCTGTCCCCAGACCCAATGTGCTTATTGTGGGCATCCCGCGACCCACCTGGGCCCTGTCGCATACAGCAGTTTGAAAACCACTGCTGTAAGGAAAACCTACTTTCACAAGATAGATAAGACAAAATATTAACAACAATAACTTATCCTGCTCTCAGGGTCACGGGGATGCTGGAGCCTACCCCAGCAGTCATTGGGCGGCAGGCGGGGGGACACCCTGGACAGGCCGCCAGGCCACCACACACACACACATTCACACCTAGGGATAATTTAGAACGGCCGATTCACCTGACCTACATGTCTTTGGACTGGGAGGACACCGGAGGACTTGGAGGAAACCCACGCAGACACGGGGAGGACATGCAAACCCCACACAGAGGACGACCCGGGACGGGTCGAACCCAGGGCCTTCTTTCTGTGAGGCGACCGTGCTAACCAGTGCGCCACCGTGGCGCCCTAGTACAAAATGTGTTGGAGAGTAATAACAAAAGTCCCCAGTTTCAAAATGGCTTCCACATAGTTGACCTAGTAGCCTATAAAACAAAGTACAGGTATGTTTTCTTCTGTTCGTACCTTTGACAGCTTTCCTTTTTTCTTGATTTATCTGTTGATCTGTTTTGTTGTTAACAGATAAGGCGGCACGGCGGCGCAGTGGTTAGCACGGTCACCTCACAGCAAGAAGGTCCTGGTTTCGAGTCCCGGGGTAGTCGAACCGTGGGGGTGGTCCTCTGTGTGGAGTTTGCATGGTCTCCCCGTGTCTGCGTGGGTTTCCTCCGGGGGCTCCGGTTTCCTCCCACAGTCCAAAGACGTAGGTCAGGTGACTCGGTCGTACTAAATTGTCCCTTGGTGTGTGTGTGCCGCCCAATAACTGCTGGGATAGGCTCCAGCATCCCCACGACCCTGAGAGCAGGATAAGGGGTTTGGATACTGGATGGATGTTAACATGATATATACCGTCCCAGTTGGAAGGAAACTATTCAGATATTTGGCACAGTCGGGTCAAAGTTCACGTCAGGCTTGATTGACAGCCCCGTTCTGGCCACTTCATTTGCGGCTACACTCTCGGGGTTTCGAGAAAAAGAAAACTGTGTCTTTAAGCCGCCATTTCTCTCCCGCCATTTCACGCCTTCCTTGACCCCTGTTTATAAGGCGTGTCATTGGGCATATAAATCCAAGTCACGTCACCTTCTTTGCTCCCGGCATCCTGTTCAGTTTAAGAACTCCATCAGGGCCCTGTCAAGACAGCACCGCCGACGGACATACTCATCGGTATAAAGCCCCAATCCATCATCCTGCACGTTTCCAACAATGTGGATTTTGTGTTGGGAAATGGCCTTTCAGTCAGGGTGTGTGCTGACTGGCAGCGAATTCCCAGCCAAATGGAGTTTGAATCCAAGTGCTAAGCAGTAGCGCAGCAGTTTACATCCTCATCAGTGGCTCGTCACTATAATTTAATATCGCTTGCTGAAGGACTTGAGGTCGCCCTGCCAGCAGCTCTGTCAATACTCAGCATCGTATATTGTACGTTAGCCATGTGCTATTTGTACTGTCTACTCCTACTCCTACTACTACTACTCCTCCTACTACTACTACTCCTACTACTCTTACTCCTACTCCTACTACTACTTTCAGCTCCTCCCGTCAGGGGGCGCCACAGTGGATCATCCGTTTCCATCTCTTCCTGTCCTCTGCATCTTCCTCTGTCACACCAGCCACCTGCATGTCCTCCCTCACCACATCCATAAACCTCCTCTTTGGCCTTCCTCTTCTCCTCTTCCCTGGCAGCTCCATATTCAGCATCCTTCTCCCAGTATACCCAGCATCTCTCCTCCACACATGTCCAAACCATCTCAATCTTGTCTCTCTTGCTTTGTCTCCGAACCGTCCAACCTGAGCTGTCCCTCTAATATACTCGTTCCTAATCCTGTCCTCCTTCATCACTCCCAATGAAAATCTTATCATCTTCATCTCTGCCACCTCCAGCTCCACCTCCTGTCTTTTCATCAGTGCCACTGTCTCCAAGCCATACAACATAGCTGGTCTCACAACCATCTTGTAAACCTTCTCTTTAACTCTTGCTGGTACCCTTCTGTCACAAATCACTCCTGACGCTCTTCTCCACCCACTCCACCCTGCCTGCACCCTCTTCTTCACCTCTCAGTTGACCCCAAGTATTTAAACTCATCCACCTTCGTCACCCCTACTCCTCGCATCCTCACCATTCCACTGTCCTCTCTCTCATTCACACATAGGTTTTCTGTCTTGCTCCTACTGACTTTCATTCCTCTTCTCTCCAGTGCATACCTCCACCTCTGCAGGCTCTCCTCCGCCTGCACCCTGCTCTCGCTACAGATCACAACGTCGTGTGCTATTTGTACTGTATTCTGCCATAAAATGCACAGGCGTGCAAGGCCGATCGCCATACAAGCAGATATTCTTTTAAAGTCTGATTTTATTACCCACGATGCCTTGCTTCGTTAACGTGTTGCTTCATGTTTTGCACATGTTTTTCTTTATTACACTGTCACGCATATTCGTTACTAGCCCCTTTCTTTCTCTTCATCCACCCACCCACCATCACACTCTCCTGCACCCGCGTTCCACCCTAATAGGATCAAAAGGGCAAAACAGAACACATTACCTCATCTGCAGATTACCTTAAAATAGCGTTTCCTGTTGCTTCCTGAACAAGACGGGGCTGTGGGGTGAACAAGACGGGGCTGTGGGGTGAACAAGACAGGGGTGTGGGGTGAACAAGACAGGGTTGTGGGGTGAACAAGACAGGGGTGTGGGGGGAACAAGACAGGGTTGTGGGGTGAACAAGACAGGGTTGTGGGGTGAACAAGACAGGGGTGTGGGGGGAACAAGACAGGGTTGAGGGGTGAACAAGACAGGGTTGTGGGGTGAACAAGACAGGGTTGTGGGGTGAACAAGACATGCTGTGGGGTGAACAAGACAGGGGTTGTGGGGTGAACAAGACAGGGTTGAGGGGTGAACAAGACAGGGTTGTGGGGTGAACAAGACAGGGTTGTGGGGTGAACAAGACAGGGTTGTGGGGTGAACAAGACAGGGTTGTGGGGTGAACAAGACAGGGCTGTGGGGTGAACAAGACAGGGTTGTGGGGTGAACAAGACAGGGGTTGTGGGGTGAACAAGACAGGGTTGTGGGGTGAACAAGACAGGGGTGTGGGGGGAACAAGACAGGGGTTGTGGGGTGAACAAGACAGGGTTGTGGGGTGAACAAGACAGGGTTGTGGGGTGAACAAGACAGGGTTGTGGGG